>NC_045439.1:140216432-140316259 GCF_002776525.5 Piliocolobus tephrosceles | reverse complement strand
AAAAATAAAAAAAAAAAAAAAAAAAAAAAAAAAAGCAGGACATGGAAAAGTCCCCTTCCCTGACAACTGCAATTTCTCAAGTCTTATCTGCCGGCAAACCTCACTATTAGTTCAACTTCACAAAACAAACAATTCTTATTACAGGACTCTTAGTCATTCTGTTTTTCACTTTCTTCCGCAGAGCAGAAGCCATTAGGTCTGGGTATCCTCTCTCTGCCCTCTTTTCCCAGACCTGGTTCCCAGCCTCCCGCCTCCTGCAGTCAGGTCTGCCTGAATCGGAGCACCATGAATCACTTCCCGTGGGCAGACTGCACGCTTGGGGGTGGGATTTACTTTCTTTCTTTCTTTTTTTCCTGGAAAAGATTCTCACAGACTTTTGGGGTAAAAGAAGTGGAACCAGGCGACGATGATGATTAACTGGAGGCCTTGTTCTATCAAAACAAATCTTAAAGTTTCCAAAGACTTAGAGAAAATGTCAGGCGGGCATTCTTGACTGGGGGCGGGGGTTGGGGAGAGGTGAAGAGGGCAAATGAGGAGGTTTTATGTTAATCGCACAGTTTTGACTTCCTTAATTATGAGTCACTGGCCAGAGAGATAAAACAGTGTCACAAGTGCTGCATAATATGCAACGGGTCAACCGGGCAACTCAGTGACATTCACGCGCAGAGGCAGTGCCTCAGGACAAGCGCTCACTCCAGTGATTTTACAACAATTCCTAGCAAATGTCACACAGTATGGCTGGGAAAGGAACATTCCCCATCTCAGTCTTACGACATTTACAACTCAGCCCCTGTTTTTAAAAGAAGCCCCAAAGCCTTCAGGATTTGCAAACCTTTCAGTTCAGCCACTGTTGGGTATGAATGGGGGGCTGGAAGTAAAGGAAGGGTGGGAAACGACCATGTTTCTTGAAAAAGTTAGTTAAAGGACGATGGAGTTAAAGAGGTACCTTTACATGCAAAAAATGCAGCATTTGCATGATACCAATTGCTAACGTTCTGTACACATTCTCTTGCTTTCTGAACCAAAGTTTTACAAGCTTATATAAGCAGTTTCCATCCCAAATGGTAACAAAGAATGGGTGTCCTGTATATTCTGGCACCTGTACCCTGAGGACAGTTAAGTAGCCAATTAGCATTCCTTTCTGTCTAAGGGTACAGACCTCCTATTGTACCTAAACAAAAGGTTCTGGTTCATTGGGGCAATTCACCTAAGACAGCAAAGAACCCCTATGGGCAGGAAGATAGGAATTCCACACAAGCAAGAAGGGAGGACTTCAGAGAAGCCAGGCCCACACTTACAATGTCAGGGTGGCAATAGCCATCCTGGATTAAGCCGGCCTCATCAACTAAGTGGCCCTTGTCTGAAAACTGCATCCCTCAAACAGCTACAATCAGGAACAAGGAAAGGCTTCCAGGTGAGGCATCCTCCCGCTGGGTCCTAGATACTTACAACTCTCCCCGTTAGCCCACCCAGTCCCAGCTGAGTGAGATTCAGAGCGCCTGCCCACCCACCACCTCACCCCCACTTCCTAGACAGGCCTAATTTGCAGGCATAGAAACTCCAAATGCTGAACAGGCCCAAGTAGTGGAGGTAAAATGTTGCTGCCACAGCATCTGAACATGGGGCTCCTGCACTCTTGGCTACCAGCATAGTGAGCTGAGGTGCAGGTGGGGACAGAGCCCTCGGAGGTCCAATTATCTTCCAGCTCAAACAGTAACCCACTCTGTGGCTTTCTGCAAGAATGACCTCTCTCCATCCTCCCCTCCTCGAACTTTTACAGTCCACCGTCCCCACTATCCCGCACTCTTCAAATTCATCATCAATTAGCAGCAAAGGCCTACTATGATGAAGTGACTTCTGTGTGTTTCTGACTTCCCTTCCCAAGTGTGCCAGGAGCGCCTTGAGGGAAAGGAAACCCAGCTTAACTTTGCCTGCATCCTGGATGGAGCATGGGGCTTGCAGGTCACATTTGCTCAGAAAATAGTAATGGTAATGGAATTACTAACTGATAAGGTGCAGCAGCAACTGGTAAGCTTCACAGCACCTTTCAGAAGATGTAAGAAATAAGCAAAGATCTCAGACTGCCCACCAGCTTTGTGAACCCGATCGAGAAGTCAAGCCTCATAGCAAAGGGATCCACAGACGCACATTACTGCCATGGGCCCGATACCAGAAATGTTCTTTAAGCAATCAGCTGGTCTTGAGAGGTGCAATGAAAAACAGTAGGGGAATGACAGCCACAGGTGCCAGTTAGGTGAAAGCAACCAGTGAGGAAGTGCAGGAAGCTAAAATGTTTTTGAATAAGGAAGTTCTGCCCACTTGCCATACCAGGGAGAGAGAGTCATCTGTGGCTAAGGTTGTAGGCAGACATTAAATAGAACGATTTGCAATAAACTTGCTCAACAAATATCTGTTAACTGGAGATTTTTATCAGTGTTGGATTTAACAGAGGAGAAAGCACACAGATATATGGGCCACCCTGGGGACGGACTGGAGCCCTGGCCGCTCATTAGATGACAGGGGTGTGTGTGGTCCTCCCTCTGGCTGTGCTACTGACTCACGGAGGAGTCTTTAGGTATGGTATGGATTATCTCATTTAAAAAATGATGGGTTCAACAGATCTCTAGCGTCTGCTCACCTTCTAGCATTCCAAATACCTGTGAAACACACTAATTTGCAGGGGGAAGTGGCTTAAAGGTGTTCTGTGTCCACACTTCTCATTTCTTCAATGCTTTTAGGCACCTAGGGCCTTGGAGAAAACCTGAATCATCAATAGCAGCAGAGCAAATAAGTAATCAAGAATGTGGACTCAGCCCGGTGCGGTGGCTCAAGCCTGTAATCCCAGCACTTTGGGAGGCCGAGACGGGTGGATTGCGAGGTCAGGTGATCGAGACCATCCTGGCTAACACGGTGAAACCCAGTCTCTACTAAAAAATACAAAAAAACTAGCCGGGCGAGGTGGCGGGCGCCTGCAGTCCCAGCTACTCGGGAGGCTGAGGCAGGAGAATGGCGTAAACCCGGGAGGCGGAGCTTGCAGTGAGCTGAGATCTGGCCACTGCACTCCAACCTGGGCAACAGAGCGAGACTCCGTCTCAAAAAAAAAGAATGTGGACTCTACCAACACAAATTCTTCTTCCCTACTGTACATGGAGCAACAACCAGAAAGGATGAGAGAGAAAACTTCAGAACTTTGACTCTTTCTGCAGGTTAGAAGCAAACACAAAAACCAAGTAAGCCCCAAACCCGACACCAACATCAACTAAACAGTGTCAGTCGTAGCTGTCATGTGGGATATAAAGGAATTAAATTGATTTCAAACAACTTCCTGAAAGAGGAGGTTGCTTTAAACCAGAAAGGTGAGGGAGGCTGCAGAATTACTGACCTCAAAAATCAGAGGTCATGGAATGAATGAGACAGGTAGACGGGTTCCAGACATGCTCACATCTGTGGCTGGTAGAATTGGACCTGGACGCGACACTGGGGCGGGGGCGGTGGAAGGGTGGTGTGCAAATGTCCTTTTGCAGAATATTCCAGCCTCAGAACCACAGGACTTTGGAGCTGGTGGGGGGCATTTCACCACCACCTTCTTTTCCCCCCGAACACGTGAGGAAACTGGGGCCCAGGAAGGGATGGCATTTACCTAGGGATCCTTCTGAGTGAGTTCCTCTGTTGTTGTTTTTTTCTACTCCAGGAACCATGACCCCAAAACTATGGCCCCAAATAGAAAACTCAGCTGTCGGCGTAACTGAACAAAGAAGCTAACACCACAATAAAGGGCAGGAGCTTCCATCAAGAGCAGAAAGAACAGAGTGGTTTCTGTGGAGGAGCGGCTGGGCCTGGCATTTCCCACCCTGCACAC
Organism: Piliocolobus tephrosceles; assembly: GCF_002776525.5. Classification (NCBI taxonomy): domain Eukaryota; kingdom Metazoa; phylum Chordata; class Mammalia; order Primates; family Cercopithecidae; genus Piliocolobus; species Piliocolobus tephrosceles. The sequence goes on along the minus strand of NC_045439.1, from coordinate 140,312,400 downwards.
ACCCAGCTGTTGGGGCCACACTCCACTGTAGCCTGTCTTTCAAGTTGGCCCGGCTGTCAAGCCTGGGCCCATCTCGCCGGCTCTGTAAACAGTTCTGGCTCGCTCTCTCTCTTCCCTCCTCCACTCTCAGAACACCACACATCACTGGGGCCTGGATTGTTTGGTAACAATGAAGGGGAACGTTAAACAAGAGTTGACGACGGGAAGTGAATCACTGAATTCTCCAACAGTCTCCGTGGAAGGAGCAAAGAACGGTGGGAGGGGCCCCTGGCAGGGCCTGGCTGGGTGCAGGGGAATCTTGGGAGGCGCTCTTTCCTCACCCCACCAAAGGACACCCTTCCAACTCTGCCTGGCTGTAACCAGGTAGCAGCTTCACATGTCAGTCCCCATCTAGCTCCCGAATCACCCCCGCTACTTCCAAGTTTCCCTGGTGTTCTCTGCTCCTTGGATTAAGCAGGAGGGAGACAGGGAGAAAGAGCCTTTCTTCTACAAACACTGACCCCACTTTGTCTCCATACACCTTAAAAAGTCTGAACCTGAAGAGGCGGCTACCGGCTCTAACAGAGGGAAAAGGCTCATTCTTCTCTCCCCACTCAGAGCATCAGTTACTTAAATGGAGATGTTCTCAAAGGAAAACAGAAAACATAGAGACGATGTCTCTGTATGACCTGAGATTCCATCTAAGTGTCTGAGAGAAATCCCTCTCCGCTCCCCACCCCGGAACACACATCCCCTCTTCTAAGTCTGCACCGACTTAGAACCCTGGTGCCATGGAACAGCCCCCTCCAGCCTCCAGCCTCCACACTACCCGCTCCAGGCCGCACCTCCACTGACAGCTGCTCTGGCCACGTGCCCTGGGTCTATAACCTTCAAAGTCTGGTCTCTGGCAGGCTGTCGCATTTTATTCAAATGGTGTGTAGGCATACTCTCTGCTACTCCAAAGAGTAGTGGATCATCCAGTCTGTATTACAGGCCTACTATGTGCAAGGCACTTGGTGAGAACCTCTGTCTTAACTTCCTTTGCAAAAAATCAAAGATTAATGGCTCAATCTAGGAAACATTTAAGATTTTATGTGCAAGAAGAACAGGGCTGGGCACCCCTTGGTATATATAAATGTGTCCTCAGTTTTGCTTTATAGGCTCTCTTTTCACAACTAGTATTCCCAGGTATACTTCACCCTCATTAAGGAGGTAACACTGACCAGTTGCTTCCTAGAAGCAAGTTTTATAGTAAGCACTCTATATTGAACTACTTTAATCCTGTAGGACAGGATCTCATCTTCCAAAAGACGACAATGAAGCTCAGAGAGGTTAGGAGTATTCCACAGGGTCACCCAGGAGGCAGGGGAGCAGAGCTGAGCTCTGAACTCTAAACATAAAAGCCCAGCTTCTTCCCACTGTGTCAAGCTGTTGTTCTGCACATCCCAGCTGCCTTGCAGGGGGACACGGTGGAAACAACAGGAGACTGGAAATTGGGACTTGCATTGGAAAGCTGGCTCCTCTCCTTACCACCTGGGCGACCTCAGGCCAAGTGCCTCATCTCTGGGGGCCAATTTCCTCACTGGTATAAAGGGGCTATGTGGGAAGTGGTTCACGTAGAGATTGCACATGAAGGCCCTTCACAAACTGAGAAGCACTACATTGACATACGGTGTCACCTATCACCTTTCATCACGAACCAGAAAATCCTGTCCAATGATGTCGCCAAACACCCACTCGTGAATTTTAACATTATTCCTGGAACAAGCTTGTGCAAGGTCAGGAGACTGTAAGATGTGAGAACATTCTAGAAACATCATCTGGGAGAATTATTTTGTCTTTCTTTTCTGTTTTGTTTTTGTTTTTTTTTAAATGGCATAGCATCCTTGAGCACAGGATGAGAGATTAACAGTCTCTTTCCCAGTCCTATCAAATTTTGCCAAGCCTTCTTGAAACTTCCGCCCTCGCGGATTATGAAAATGAAGGTCTAAAGCAGTGCCTGGGTTTCCCAAGTCCCAGCTCTGCTATAAGTGCTTATTCCTGAGTCACTCCTGCTTGCTGAGCCTCAGCTTCCTCACCTATAAAATGGGCAGGCTGGACCACATACTTCCAAGGTCCCTTTTCTGACAGTCTGACTATTTATCAGAGGCTTACTGATTTTTCTTACACACAGTAAGAAGTCTTCTTTCAGGAGAACTTGACTGAACAATGGATGTGGAAAAGAGGATACATTTCCAACTCCCCAGCAACACACACCACTCTGTCTGGTAGGGGAAGAAATTCCCATGGCAACTCCCTACCCCTATCACCTCCCTGTGCGCCTGGCTTTGTGAGGATGAGGGAATCCACAAGGCTAACTTCCTGCCTGCACTCCAGCCCCCATCATGCAATCCTCTGAGCAGGAATCAAGAGAATCACAGCAACTGTAGCTCTGAGATTCCAGCCCCATGCCTGGCTGTGAAAGACCAAGGGCGTGGAAGGCACATCTGCTGTGACATTGGGCAAAATTGGAAACGTGCATCAGGCCATAGCCTGTGGAAAGCAAGACCTCAACGTTTTTGCAAATAACAGTGTAACAGCCGTCTTTGTGTCTAAGAACACGACAGCTCTATCACGTGTAGGATATGGTGCACTATGCACTAGCGAACTACTGACAGGCCCTCCTGAACACGCCAATCACTGGCTAGGACAGGAACCTCTTCTGTGCCCTACAAGCACCATCAAGCCTGGCACACAGCAAACATGGTAGATGCCAAATATTATATCTACTGATTTAACTCATTGATTACGTGGATTTTAGGGCCAAATGAATTATAAACAAATTTCTTTCAAAGCACATTAAAAAAAAAAAAAAATACTACTTCAGGAGAAACTTTTAAAGTGAAAATAAATAATCCCTGAAGATCAATACCCCTCCCTTTATATCCATACAAAGAAATATAAAAAGTCACTACTAAAACATGCAAAAAGATGGATGAATCCGAAAATAATTATGCTGTGTAAAAAATCAGACAAAAGTAATACATATAGTATAATTCCATTTATATAAAATTTTAGGAAATGCAAACTAATGTATAATAACAGAAAGCAGATCAGTGGATGCCTAGGGACAGGGGGTAGCAGGCAAACAAGACGGTGAAATTGCAAAGAGGCAGGAGGAAAGTTTTAGAGGAGTGATGGACATGTTCGTTATCTTGATTGTGGTGATGGTTTCATGGGCATATACAAATATCAAACCCATCAAACTGTACACATTAAATATGTGCCATTTATTGCATATTAGTCATACCTCAATACAAACATTAAAGAAAAAAAAAAAAGTCCAGGCGCAGTGGCTCACACCTGTAATCTCAGCACTCTGGGAGCCTGAGGCGGGCTGTAGTCCCAGCTACTTAGGAGGCTGAGGCAGGAGAACCGTGTGAACCCAGGAGACGGAGGTTGCCGTGAGCCGAGATCACGCCATGCACTCCAGTCCAGGCGACTGTGCGAGACTCCACCTCAAAAAAAAAAAAAAAAAAAAAAAAAAAAAACTCCCTAGGGCTGGGCACAGTGGCTCACACCTATAATCCCACCACTTTGGGAGGTCAAGGGGGGCGGATCACTTGAGGCCAGGAGTTTGAGACCAGCCTGGTCAACATGGTGAAAACAATCTCAACCTAAAAGACAAAAATGAGCCAGGCATCGTGGAGCATGCCTGTAGTCCCAGCTACTTGGGAGGCATGAGAATCACTTGAACCTGGGAGGCGGAGGTTCCAGTGAGCTGAGATCGGGCCACTGTACTCCAGCCTGGGCTACAGGGTGAGACTCTGCCTCCAAACAAACAACGCAAAAATTCTGATAGAAATGTGAGTTTGAAAATGCAAAAAGCAAGCAAAAGCCTAGACATATTTTGCTCCAACAGACTGTGTCAACGATGTCTGTCTTTGCTCATTGTATGACAAACTCTAAATACTGAAACATTAATGAGCTGCCTTAATATGTTCTAATACAGTGTGACAAATGTGTACACTAAAGATTTCACTGAAAAGGTAGCTATGGCATATCTGCCACATTAGTATCTTAGCTATTTAGTTCTTTGTGCAAAAAAAAATCATACAGATCCATTACTGCATGACTTGAAAAGTACCACTCTGGCTGACATGTTCATAACAACTATTCATCAGTGAAAAGCCTTGACAGGCAAAGCATCCCAAGGTGGGAAACCAAACTTCAAGCTGGCATTAGAGAATCACAGGGCTGGTGCAGAGAGCTGGCTCTGGATCCAGCAAGGACGTCTGGCCTGGCCGGGAATGATTCATTGAGCAAAAGGACATGCCAGAGAAAATGAAGAGGATGTTCCAACCCAGGAGTGCGCCGACGGGTATGCAGAGGCTGGAGCTGTCTCCTGCACATGGGATCATGTCCCTGGGTTCCAGCTGTACATGGGGTGCCCCAGATGCCCCACACGGCCCTTTTCGCAAACATCACAAGCCTACTTCATAAGCTCCTTTCTCCTTGAAATGTTGAGATCACTACAGCTCCACCGTTATTTAGCACAGTGGTTTCTGAATGTCTTAAGATGCCAGCAGCCCCTGCCGTTACCAGGCCTCTGGATGCCTCTAGTCTAGCCTGTCATTCCAAAACAAACCAGATGTCCATTCTCTGTCCATCCAGAAGCCTGAGAATTGGGGGTAGGGTATAGATCAGGGGACATCATTTGGAAACCTCTTATCTAGGACACTGAGCAGAAAAAAGCACTTAAGACACTTAAGACTGACACTAGGGGAGAAACAAAGGTGGGAGCAGCGTTAACAAGGTGAAAAATAGAGTTTTGCCATTCCTGAAGGAAATGCTTCCCAACCCATTGGTGATTTGTCCTCAAAAGTTCTGCAGAAAGACCTAGTTTATTGCCAACAAAGCCCCGGGGTTGAGTGTTTCTAGTACAATTCCACGCAAACCATGGAGGCGCAGTAAATGTTCACAGATGGTGATGAATTCCTACTTCTGGCCAAGTGTACGGGGGAAAAGAAAACCTAGCTATTAAACATTTGAACACTGACAGTTCTAGAAACAATTGGGGGGGGGGGGGGGAGAGGAGACACATAAAAGAATGAATATACCAAAAGGAAATTAAAATCTAACAGTTTAGGAAAGGGAGTAAAAGGGCAGCGAATGACAGATGAGCTGGTCCAGGCCCCAATTCCTCACTGCCTAGCTACGTGGCCTTGAGCAAGTGACTTAAGCTCTCTGTGCCTTTGTTGACTGAACAAGCCTGTGAGGTTTGTATGTTTGACCCTAATTTAAAATTCAGAGAGCAGAACAGAAAACACAAATGACACCTCACGGCATTAGAGAAGCCTTTATTCCCCCATACCACCTCACCTCATCCCCAGGCAAACTGAGTTGGCCTCAACTTAAGAGTTTCTATTGGCTTTTCTGGGGCACTGGACCCCAAGTTCAGCTGCCGGAGGTAAGCCATGAACCAGAGCAGGTTTAAGATCCAGGAGTCTAATGGTTGTGCAGGGGGCAGCCTCAAGATATCGGACTTTTCAGGTAATGAAAAACAGCTTACAGATCATCTGGTCCAACAGCCACACGGTACAGAGCTCTGTTAGAAAGTTCTGCCACATATGGAGCTGAATGGAGTCTGTTCTTCTGTGATTTTTGCCTCCTGGTCCTGGTACAGCCTTCAGGGACTGCCATACAAGGGTCCCTGGCTAGGCTCTCTCAGCTCTAGTTTCCAAATCCCCAGGGCTTTCCTCAGCTGAAGACTGTCTCATCCTGGGAACTACCACTGGGTTAACCTGAAATACAATTCACTTTGGCAGGGTCTGCGAATCAGACCCAGGTCTTTCCCCAACATTCCCCCACTTGAAGTTCCTCCCACTGCATCCATCTTGGCTATAGTCTCAGGGAGAAGCATCGAACCATCCCTGTGCAGGGCATAAAGAGTCCACCAGCATGAGGAAGACACAGCTCATCCCAAAATGTAGACTACGAAACATGGCACAACGTAGATAGTACTTTGAACATAACAGGTGCTCAATACATATTTATTGTGCAAATGATCAACTGAAGCCAAGTCAAGCTCCTCTTTCCACTTCCCCACCTCACTTGTGGTCAGCCCAGGCAACTTCCTTAAGAAACTTCCCGTTGCCGGAACTGGGAGACCCAGAAGACAGCCATCAATTAATCGGTCTGGGCTGGAGGTCAAAACCAGGCAGCTGCCCACTGCCCACAGATGTTGTGCTTGGCCTGCATAACATTTTTAAAATTTTTAAATGGTTGCCAAGTTTTACAAACTGGGAGATTTCATATGTAAATCTCGATTTTTGGCTTCTCTTGAAAAAACTCTGAAGATCTGGCAACAAGTTGCTACTGTCTGATGCCGACTTGCCAATGCCCCCTTTAGACTACGAATGAACCCTGAGTTCTGCTCTGTTTCCTCACACCAGGCCCCATTTCCTGCACGCTGTCTGTCCATGTGAACACCTCAGCTTGCAACCTTAGCCTAAGCTTCCAGGGAGGAAGGCGTCACTCCTTCCAAATCAAAACGGAGCCTGGGCTTTGTAGTGCAACCACAAACCCCCGTTTGTTCAGGACAGTTGGGTTCACATGTGTTGACCTGGTGTCATTATTAACAGCTTTCCCTTTCACTCTCACTGTCCCGTCAGGCTCATCTGTCTCATCAAGGCTCAAGACTCTAGAGCCTTGAGTCTCTGTCGGCTCTAGACCCACCTGTCATACCAAGATTCTGTACCCAGAGCCCTCAGAAGGTCATTTGCTCTCTGCATAGTTTCTCAGCCTAGAGATTTCAAACTTCTTCCTAGCAGGGTTTGTTCTGCAGCATGCTGCTAAGGTAGGCAGAAGTAAAGAGAGAACGGTGGAATAAAGAGAAGTAAGAAAAAAGAAGAGAGTTAAAGGACTCTCTACTCAACTCTACCTCCTGGGTACCATTTCTCCTGCCTGAACTCAAAGTGAGAACTAAGCTATTACCACTCCATTTTCAGTGGGGACTAGGAAGGAAGAGAGAAAGGAGGTTTTTGCAGTGAGACAAGACACTCGTCAATCTGTACTTAATGTCTCTTCCAGAATCCCCTGCCCTCTTGGATCAAACACATTCACTTAATCAAGCACAGCTTCCATCAAACACATTCCCTTTTCTTTCTTTTCTTTTTTTTGAGACAGAGTTTCACTCTTGTTGCCCAGGCTAGAGTGCAATGGTGCCATCTTGGCTCACTGCAACCTCTGCCTCCCAGATTCAAGTGATTCTCCTGCCTCAGCCTCCCAAGTAGCTGGGATTACAGGCATGTGTCACCGCGCCTGGCTAACTTTGTATTTGTTTTTAGTAGAGATGGGGTTTCATCATGTTGGTCAGGCTGGTCTCGAACTCCGGACCTCAAGTGATCCACCCGCCTTGGCTTCCCAAAGTGCTGGGATTATAGGCATGAACCACCACACCTGGCCTACACACATTCACTTTGCAAGCACCACTTCCACCCATGCCTGCGGCATACCTGGTGACCACAGATACGCCAGTCTGACTGAAGTTGGTCAGGATGAAAATAATAATAATTTTAGTTACTCAACATTTTTGATCAGTTAACATTTCCCAGGGCCTTTTAACACAGCTGGAATCGTGCCTGACTTTGCAGGGGGGTGCCTGGGGAAGCCATAGGCACGGGAAGAAGAGTAGGTGATGCAAGCTGCTTTCCATACCAAACCCTAGCACCCAGCCAGCCCAGGACCCACCAGGGCTGCTACAGCCTAGAGTACACCTTAATTCCAGCCACAGTCACTAGGGAAGTTTTCTATTTAACCCTAAAATCAAAGTACTCCCTTCCCAAACTTTAACAGGTTAAAGGCTAGGGAAGAAATGATTTCATTGAGGGAGGAGGGGAAGAGAATGCTCCCCTCCCCCTAATAAAAATTCTGGCAAGAGCAGACACAGTGGGGAAAAGCAAGCCAGGAAACCCAATATTGCCGTCTTGACATTTTATAGGAAAACCTGACGTAACGAGATATCACGGGGCATCTGAGCTTTATTTTTTTCCCCTAATGTGAGCAAAAAGAAATCTGGTTCTTAAAATCCTCAAGATCCACATAAACTTAAATCTCTAACCCCCTTCTTTTCCACAGTGAGCACAGAACACAAGAATCGCTGCCGCCGGAATGTGTTTTTAAGTTTCCTTTGGTAGCTGCCTCAGATACGCCCAAGCCCATTTTATGGGGCAACGGAGAGCTAATATAAAGCACAATCTGTGTCTAAACGCATTTCCGACACTTCAGTCTCTCAAAGGTAATTTTGCAAATAGGCACAGTGAAGGGCTTTTGCTTTGAAGTGGGCTGGGAATCGGCTACAGTTGCTTAAACACTGATCAAATTCCACTAAAAGGGTAAAGAGAAAGCACATTCAAAGAAATTATATTTCACATCTTCCCTGATCAAGTCCACCAGCTGCTTTGGAGGGTTAATGGGATGGTGTTTTCACATGTTCCAGGGAGGGGAGGGGGTGAAGGGTATTTATAAATTCTCAGCTGGACTTTTTGGTTAAAGCTGCTCTTATTGATCTAGACAAACACAAATGATGATGCCTGGCCTGGCTTGTATATACAAATAGCCATGTGAAAACAGTCACAGGCCTAATTGAAGGAGACAGCAAGAAATCAAAGGAAGAAAGAAAGAAGGAACAAATGCCCAGACCCACAGAGCAGCATTCCAGCTGCCCAGAGAGGCTGCACAGGGGCTTTTCCTTTAAGGGGAGATGGATGTTTACTTACACAGATGAATTCAGTTCCCCTGGGTTCAACTGTCCCAGGGAACCGCTCAGTAGTGATGATTGGAAAGGAACAAATAGCTCCCTCCCCAGCGCGCTCTCCCCACACTCGGGAACCCTCTTCCGCAGATCCACTGCAATGGCAAGCCAGCTCTGTCCTGGGGCCGGGGGAGGTGGGGTTCAGGGGCGGGGAGCAGGGTCCCAGGACCCGGAACCAGGCAGAGAGCCCTGAGCAACACCTCTGCTTCACCCACACAGGGGGTTTCCTATAGTTGCTTCCTGACATCCTAAGAGTCCACATCCCCACCCAGAGAAAGAGAAACCTGGAAGAACTCTGACAGATCTCTGGCCAGCAACCCTGTGGATGGGTGTGGAGAGGAGTTCAAGAAGGAGAAAAGACATGTCCCGGCACGGGGCTCCTACCTCCCCATCCACCGTGCTTTCCGGTGTACCAGAGCTGCGCCTTTCCACATTTGCCTAGGGTCAGGCAAGATGTGTTTGTGAAGTTGGGAGGTCACAGGGACAGGAGGGAGGGATTCTGATGATAAGGACAATACAACCTTTCCTAGAAGTCCAAATTCTAGTACCTCCTCTTTTCTCTGTCGCTCACAGGAGAGCCCTGGCAACACCCAGACAGGAGAAATCCAAAGAGAGGACAGTACTTTGCAAGCTTGTTTCAAACTCTTCAAGAAAGCAGCAAGCCATTTTGACCTGCCATTCTGACCCTATGGGCCTTCTGGCCAGACTACCTGGAATAATTTGACTTGAGAGAAACCAAGCACCCCAAACAAAGCTGGTGACCAACAAAGCTAAAATTACCCACGTAAAACATGTGTTGAAAATAATAAGCAAACTGAAAAAGCACCCTTCTTGCAACATTTAAAAACTGACCCTGTAAAAATCAAATCTCATAGAAAAAACTTCAACACAAAATAAAACTGAAAGCAGCTAAAACTGCAGACCATGAAAGTCACTAACCAAAAACTGATGAAAGAATCCAACAACTCGGATATGCAAAATTTTACCCAGGACACAGCGGAAAGAATGGCAGAAGCTAACATGAGTACTAACAGCAAGCAAGCCACCAAAATTAGAACCAAATTTTGTGGTAAAACGCACATGGGAAAGTAGTGATCCTAATGAAAATAATTTCTGTTTAAAAAAGCAAAAAGGAAGAACTTAGGAAGGAACAGTTTCATATGGGTACTAGAGAATGGCTATAGCGGTAAATCGACTTGCAGTGCTGATATCGCCTGGTTCAAGTGTTTATATCTGTGAACCAAATAGGAACATCTACTGGGAAAAAAAATGACAAAACAAAACAAAACAAAATGCCCCTGACCTTTTTCAGAAAAGTCGTCAAAAGTCAAGCCTTGGCAAAAACCACAAACGCAGCCTGCTCTGTCCTACACTTCCCAGCTTCCTTGAAGGAACCAGGACTCCTCTGTTGAGCACTTGTCACCTTGCCTGGATCAGCACCACACACCAGAAAGAGGTACCACCAGGAGATGCCCAGCCCTGCCCACTGAGCTGACCTCAGGCAGGTGATGGCCTCTAACCACCTTGGGGACACATATCCGATGGTCAATGGGGCCTGTCCCCTAGGAAACCCGAAAAGACCACGGTGCCACTCCCCACCTGGAGAAGCCCAGGGCTCTCCATCCTCTGCCCTTGGGGGGATGGGGAGAAAATATCTCCATGGGGGTACAGGTTGGGGTAATAGGGCAGTCAGCAATTTCAATCTTTACTTCTCCGTGTGTTCCAAATTTTCCACAATAATTATATATTACAGTTATGTTAAAGTGGGGAGGGAAGCATTAAAGACAAAAACCAGAACACCTGCTTTAAGAATAACTGACTCTGGGCCGGGAGCGGTGGCTCACACCTGTAATTCCAATACTTCGGGAGGCAGAGGTGGGCGGATCACCTGAGGTCAGGAGTTCGAGACCAGCCTGGCCAACATGGCGAAACCCTGTCTCTACTAAAAAAATACAAAAATTAGCCAGGCATAGTGGCCCATGCCTGTAATCCCAGCTACCCAGTTAGCTGAGGCAGGAGAATTGCTTGCATCTGGGAGGCAGAGGTTGCAGGGAGCCGAGATCACACCACTGCACTCCAGCCTGGGTGACAGAGCAAGACTCCATCTCAAAAAGAAAAAAAAAAAAAAAAAAAAGAATGACTGACCCTGGGATGTATCTCTTCACATGAAAGGTTCAGATGACCCTGGGAGCTCAAGTTGGCACAATCTTTAATGTATCTGCAATTATGCAGGGTTGAGGGCATCAAGTTTTAAGTCAAAGGCAATGAATTTATAATTTTGAGATTTCAATTTGAGAGCAGGTAGGTTTGTCCTGCAATCTCAAGTCACTGATCTGGCCGTGGATATTCAGCCTTCTTTTCCCAAAAGTTGATCATTTGTTTTGGTGGTTCAAACACATTGCAATGGGGTTATTTGGCTTTACAAATAATACACTACAAAATTCTAGCTGGGAAGGACACACACCAATTTAAAAGAGAGTAAACACCTGTGAAACAGGAGGGAGAAGAAGGGAGAGGGGGTTGGAGTAACAGGAGGTCTTCAGCAGAAGGTTCTTATTTTTAGTAAAGAAAGAGATGTTACAAATACCTGATGTGAATATGGAAAATACTAACATTTATTAAATCTGGTAGAAGGTACATGGCTAAGTTGCCCTTTGCCTGTAATTCAAATGTTTCATGTTTTTATAATACGATGAAAACACACACACACACACACACACACACACCCTACCCCAAAAACAGGCCAAGGCAGGGCATTGCTTCTGGCATCTTAGAGAGGGTGTCTGAACCAGTATAGAGGCAGAGGAGAAAACTGAAGTTCAAAGTACTACTCTGGTATGTAAACACTGAGGAAATTCTTGGCCTGAGAGTATACACAGCAATGTATTAACTTGTCTTCTGAAATTTGTTATTACAGGGAAGAAAAGTTTTTTTAAAAAAAACAATTAAGTGGAAGGGAAAATGAAAACTATCATTTAATTATTTAGAGAGGGCCTCCTTGGTACCAGGTACTCTGCCAGAAGTTTCGGCTCTCAAATCATCTAATCTTAACAATGAAAAGGGGTGTTTTGACCCCTTTCTGTCCCAGATGATGAAACCAAGCTTCCAAGGGGCAAAGCCACTGGCCCATGGCCTAAAACAGTCAGGGGACTGTGAAGGTGGCAGGCTGGGCCTGGGGGCTGCCCCTGGATTTTTGGTGCAGGCTGCGACCCAGGGTGAGAAGAGCTCACTGGAGCCGATCTTTCTTACCCTCACTGGGGGTCACCCTCTCTCTCCTACAAACCCACGTTTTGCCCCTCTCAGTGCTAGAACCCAGACTGCTGACCCCTGGCACAGAAAGGAACCTTCCCAACACAGCTCTTCCTGGCCATCTTCTCTCCTGTGGCTCCAAAACCAGGCCAGCTCTGTCCCCAGCACCTGCCCAGCTTCCAGGACAAAGCCACCAGTGACACTCCTGCTTCCACTGTCCCAGCACAGGCCCGCCTGGGCACATCTCTCCAGCAGGACCCTGGGAGCTGAAGGGCAGCCAGCTTTGGTTGCAATCCCAGCCCCACCCCTCAGTGGCTCATCAAACATTGCTTCTTTAAACCTCAGATTCCTTGTCTGTAGAAATCTCTCAGCACTCTGTCTCACCTCTGCCATGAGTGTGAGGGGCAACAGCACATATAAAGCTCCCAGAGCAGGACCTGGCACAGAGTTGCACGCTGATAGGTTATCATTGGCAGAACGATCCTTGACAACTCCATGTAAACACAGTTCTTCTCGATCCTGGACTTAAGAGTCTTTGAGAGCCAGAGTCGTGCCTTTAGTAATTTCCCACCACCCACAGTATGTGGTAGCAGAGGAGGAGGAAAGAAAGCCCAAGGGCTGGGATGGGTCAAGCGTTTGCCAAGGAAAGGGAGCTGGAGAAGCTGGAGGTAGGGTCGCTGTAAGCCTTCTAAGGCACCCTGAGAGTAAGACAACACTGAAGCAAGGACTGTGGACACTCAGCAGTGGCTTTTCTTAGTGCTGCTCGCTCTCTCTCACACACCACCGGGGAAATGACATCACAGGGCCTCACCTCAAATGGGTCACAGGGGAAACAGCATTTCAAAAGGCCTTTCCTGCATCTCTCTGATGGCTGGATGGCATCTTAAAGGCCCCGTTCATCTGAGCTTAGGGAATCGCAAGAAAAGCTCCTGCTGCAAATACCAAACACTGACACACATTCACCGCTCGTTAACCCCAGGCCGATTTCATTCACAGAGCAGCAGATTCTCAACGTGCAGTGGTGGGGCATCACGGGGGTTGAGCCTTGGAAATAACCAGGCTACTTAAGGGAAGGGAGAAACCCCTACTTTCTCCCTGTGGCACTCAGTAAGCACCAGCACATCTGAAACCTGGAGTGACTCTGTGGGTGACTCTGACCACATCATCCCATTTTTCTCTACTCTAATGAGGAGTGGTGCTAAATGTGAAAATATCTCAAGGTCTGAACACGAAAGGCACAAGCAGACAAGCACCCAGGAGAGAGGGGGCAGTGGTGGCCGGACCACTGGCCAGGGAGTCAGAAGCAGAGCTCTCTCTGGTCCTCGTTCTGACCTTCCTGGCTGTGTGACTTTAGGCAAGTCGCGTAGCCTTCCTGAACCTCTTAGTTGCCTCATTGAGAAAATGAAAAGGTTAGAACAGATCATTCCAAAGGTCCCTGCCACTTTTCATGTTGTTGAAAAAGTGCTCTCTTCTGGGGAATATCTGAGTTGGCACTACTCTCCCAAACCACAGACTTGAGTGAAAACCAAGGCAATTCTTGGTTCCATTCCCCCATCCACTTCTGCTACAGTTCTGTGTATTGGTCCCTAAAAATTCCTCCCAACCCTTTCCTAATCTACAGTTAATTGCAAGGAACTGCACCTACATTCATTTTGGGGTTCGCAAATGGAAAATACTAATGACTTTGTAAATTAATTTCAGATTTGGCTCCATTTTTCTGGCAACAGGATCATACTTTGTTTTCCTTCTCATTGTTTTTAGAGGAAAACACAAAAGCAGCCCATCCTCCAAATGCATTTAAAATCACAATTAAGTTTTTCTAGAAAAAAAAATGGGCATATAATATTGGCATCTGGGGCAAAGTTATGTTATGGTGTAAAGGATTATGGCTATAAGCCTGATAGTGCTCCAATGGGACGAACGGGACATGGTTTTCCTCTGGCAAGAAGAGAGAGATAAGAGGTCCGGGAGGGCTTTTCCTGTGTTCACCAGCAGTCCAGCCAATGTCATTGAGTTCACCATTCCATGAAGTTAGACTGTCACAGCCACCTGCCTGGAGAAGAGGCACAGACCCCACACCAGGGAGGCCATGGTCTCTGCTGCTTGGGCTGGGCTATTGCATCGGCCCTGGGCATAATACAGGATGGGACACAAACAATTCGGACAAGTGTTTAAAGAGGAGTGACAGAGTAAGGAAGTGCAAAACATGGGTCAGAGAAGGAAGTTGACGATGCTTCGGAGGGAGGAGAGAAATCCAAGTGGACAGGGCAGAATGTCCCGAAGGACATAAGGCTTCATGGTGGGCTGTTCTAAACTGTGCAGCAGAAGCTACAGGGAGTCTGATTTCTGCTCAACTCAAGGAGTTTATCAGAATGAAAGAAAATGCAACCGGCTGCCTTGGAGTGCTGAGTGGGGAGTGCGGCAGCTTGCTAATGATAAAAGGCCTGTCATCCATTTAAAGCAGGCTTCCCCCATATTCAGTACAGTTAAGCAAGGCACCTCATTCAATTCATGCAACAGTTCTGGGAGGGCAACATCTCACACCTATTCGTGAGTCCACCGTCCTAGAAAGGAAAATGGCAGCTCACGGGTGGCATTGTGCCCAAGTCACACAGCTAATAACTGCAGGTGCATTTGACTGAGACCTTCTGCCCAGTGCTTTTCCTCCCACAATTCCTCCCATTCTACAGCCTTGGAGTCCCTGCCTCTTGGGTCAAAAGGCTGGGTTTAGGAATGATGTCTCCCTGCCCCATCTGCCCTCACCATCCCTGCAAGAAGCACAAGCCGCACATTCTGGTCTAGCTTCCATCTTGCCTACGGGAGGGGCATATAGATTCCTGGGGTGAAGATGGGGCAATGTTCCTTGATTTTCCATCTCAGAAATGGGCAAAACAGTGAGGCTGTCCTTCTCAAAGCCCCATCCACTTCCTGAAAAATACAGTGAGGGTCAGGGTGAGACGTTCGCAGCATGGGAACTTGCTGTTCAGATAAGGAGATGAGATGCATCATCAGGTCTCTACAACACAGAATCTACGTGGCTGATCACTGAGGACTCAGTTTCCCCCTCTATAAAGTGAAAGACTTGCTAGTTATCCTCCAAGACACCTTCCTGTCATGAAGCTCCATGTCTCAGATGACCATCAGTTTGGACAGGGTTCTCTGCAGGTCTGCTTGGGCATGGGAGATGACCACTCAAGGGTCCTCCCAACAGAGGCAGGACGACAACCTGAGCTTGCCCTGCATGATAAGACAGAAGGGGGAGATTGGAGGAACAGAGAGAGATGCCTTCACAAAGTTCACACACATCGGATCTCTATGTCCTGTTAGTGCAGTGTTCTTAGCCGGGTAGTATCCTGAAGAAGCACCCATCTCCTGGGCAGGGTGATTTCTGCACAAGAGGATGGACTGGCTGCCCTGCCCCCAATTAACACGTGGCAAAACTGAAGGCCAGGTAAGGCCTCACAAGAAAGTTCTGGCAAATCGGGCTTCATTTGAGGACCAGGACTCAACCCTGGTCACAAAGAGGCAGTGAGGTATAGTGGCTAAGTCAGGGCTCTAGAGAGAGAGGCTGGGACTGAAATCCCTAGCTTCATGATGTTCAGAAAGGTCCAAGTCTCTGAGTATCAGTTTCCTCCTCTTTACAGCGGGACTGGGAGAAATCCCTGGAATAAATTGTGACCATGACCCTGCACAGTGCTTGGCATGCGACAGACGTCAGCCACCATTCAGCATCAGGAGCACTGTGATTGCTCTTAAAAGTAGAACAAAACAAACACATTCAAAATGAAAACAACAACAATGAAACCCCTGAAAACACAGCTCGATGCCTGGCAAACAGAAACAACTCAATGCTTATCACCCGGCCGATGGCAAAACAGACAGAAAGAGGAACAAATGAGTCAAAACCTCTTGGTTCTGAGGTCCCACACCTTCCATTCGGTACCATATGACCTGTGGCAAGGGGCTGACACTCCCTGAGCCTCAGTCAGCTTCGGGAATCTGCCGAGCACTCTGGAGGGAAATCTACACATGCGAAGCAGCAGGTCCTCAGAGGACATAGCAATAGCATGTAGGACGAGATATTCCTGCTGAAATCATTCTGGCCCAAAGCACGTATTCAGTGAATATTTGTGAAGTGAGTGACTGCATGAATCCATGCATGCATTCGATAGCTTGCTCAATTTCAGCTGCCCCAAATCCTTGGGGATTCCCCGAGCAAAAAGTCTCAGTTGCTTGGAGGCTAGGGAAGTACTGAGCATTCCCAGCGTGGCAGGCAGAACACAGCCCAGATCTCTGGCCTCTGCGATTGCAGCCCACTACCACCTCCTCACCCCCACCTCATACACCTGACTAGCTATCACCAACCCTGTCCCCCAAAGGGTTACAAGTGTCCACCTTTCAGGCAGAACCTGTGATTAGACGGAATGCTGCTTTTACATGTACACCACCCCAACCAAAGCAGGCCTAGGCCTTCTGAACTGACGCCCTGAAGTTGTTACTGGACAGGCCACCAGCCCACGGTGTCCTTCCTGTCCCCTGGCACTTTCCTTGAATACTTTGCCTAAGTTGCTATGTGCAAATTCTCTTTCTCTGTGTAGGGCAGCAGTCCCCAGTCTTTTTGGCACCAGAGACGGGGGGTTGGGGGGATGTTACAGGATGAAACTGTTCTACCTCAGATCATCAGGCATTAGATTCTCTGGAGTGTACAACCTAGATCCCTCCAATACGCAACTCACAATAGGGTTCATGCTTCTATGAGAATCTAATGCAGTCACTTATCTGACAGGAGGCGGAGCTCTGGCCCTAATGCTCACTTGTCCACCATTCATCTACTACGAGACCTGGTTCCTAACAGGCCGCAGACCAGTATCAGTCCGTGGCCCCAGGGTTGGGGACCCCTGGGACTGGGGACCCCTGGTGTAGGAGAAGGAGGTCAGGTGAGTGGAAGGCACCTAGTACCGGAGTCAGCAGGCCCTATTCCAAATTCTAACTCTACTTGGGACTACGTGGCCTTGGGTAAGTTGCTGGGTCTCTCTGAGTTTCTGTTGCCTCATCTGTAAAACGCACATGATATCCAACCACCATGCAAGGCTGCTGTGAGAACTAAATGGAATGACAAAGGTAGAGTATCTAGCACAGCACCTGGGACATAGTAGATATTCAGCAAATCCAAGTTTCCCTTCTTCCTTAATGGGAAGAAGACCAAGCTCTAGTCCCACCCAGCTCCTCACTAGTAACTCAGCCAGGGAGCCCAATTACTCCACTCCAAAATGCAGGTGACATCAACTGACCTAATGAAGAAATCCTGTAGCTGCTGCGTCCAATATGGTGGCCATCAGCCACAGGGCAGCACTTGAAATGTGGACAGTGCAAACTGAGATGTGCTGCAAGTATAAAGAACACATCAACTTCAGACTTAGTATGATAAAGAAGAATGTAATACAGCTCCTTAACAATCTTTATATTTGAATACATGCTAAAACGATGATGGTTTGGGATATACTGTATTAAACAAGATATATTAGGTAAAATTAATTTCACCCTCATCTTACATTTTAACATGGCCAGATTTCAGATTTTAGAAGTAATTCTAATTATCCGAGGGCAATACATTCCAAGACCTCCAGTGGATGCCTGAAACCAGAGATAGTACCAAACTCTATAGACACTGTGTTTTTTCCTATACATACACACCCAAGACAAAGTTTAATTTATAAATCACAGGAAGAGATGAACAACAATAACTAATAATGAAATCCAGTAATTATAACAATATACTATCGTAAAAGTCCTACAAATGTGGTCTTTCTCTCAACACATCTGATTGTACTATACTCACCTATTTCCAAACTGTAGCTGACAGAAACCTCATAAGGCAAAAGCAAGAACAAGTGGGGGCTGCTGTACACGTGGCTCACATTACAGTGATACCAGGCAACACTGCTCTCGAATGCTAAACAAACGTGAGTTACTGCGTGGACATTACTCTTTCCCCAAGTAGACTGAAATTCCTTCTTGACAGAGGAATCCTGTTAGTTCCTGCTTTATTTTTCCCACAGTGATGTGTTAAGCGCACATCACTGCCCAGGGGTCCCAGGGGTTGGGGACCCCTGGTGTAGAGGAAGAGAGGACAGGTGAGTGGAAGGCACCTAGGATTGGAGTCAGCAGGCTCTATTCCAAATTCCACCTCTACCTGGGACTATGTGGCCTTGGGTAAGTGGCTGGGCCTGAGTTTGTTGCCTCATCTGTAAAATGCACATGATATCCATCCACCATGCATTTAACACTCTGTGCTAAAGGTGCACATCACCTTTAAGACACAGTGCTAATGGTGCACACCAAAATACTTTTAGAAGGCTGAGTGTGGTGGCTCAGGCCTATAATCCTGGCATTTCTGGAGGCCGAGTTGCGGGATCGCTTGAGGCCAGGAGTTCCAGACCAGCCTTGGCAAAATGGCAAGGCTCGCTCTACTAAAAATACATATTTAAAAACTAGCGGGTGTGGCGAGCACCTGCAGTCCCAGCTACTTAGGAGGCTGAGGTGGGAGGATCTCTTGAGCACAGAGATTTGAGGCTGCAGTGAGCTATAATCGTACCACTGCACTCCAGCCTGGGTGACAAAGCAAGACCCCAACTCTCTGAAAACCAAACTGTTAGAAATCTTACGCTGGCCTTGAAAAAAAAAAGAACTGAATTACGATTTATGAATTATAACAAGTCACTATACACCAGGAACTATGTTCCTGGGTTTTACACACACCGGCTCCTTTAATCCTTCAAGAACCCCATGTTTTACAGATAAGGAAACTGAGGCAAAAAGGCTGAGGGACTCGGCCAAGGCCACTAAATGGTCAGGAGTAAAAGCAGGGATCTGAATCTAGCTGTTCTTCCTCCAAGTCCGGGCTCTTCTCCACTGACCATAAAGGCAAGCAGGCAGTCCACTCTCCCTGTTTTTGCAGTGTGAAAACCTCTAAATCTTACACATCTTAGAAAAACTCCAGCCCCAGAGATGCTCCACTTCCCATCCCCACCCCCAACAAAGGATTTCCCAGCAAGTCAGAAATGACAAACCACAAAACGGAGTCCGTGCATAACCATATCCACGTCTGGCCAAGGCTTGGTTAGCTCAGAGTTAGTCACATTTTAAAAGGGGTGAGTGATAGGGAAGGTGGATTCTATTTTGTTGCCTATGAACTTCGTGGCCAGGGTGCAGGCCGCAAGTTGGAAAGGGAGAACCGGTGGATAGCTGAGAGCCTGATAAGATATTTTTTCAGAGGAGCTCGTCAGCAAGGCTGAATATTCCCAAGTTTCAGAAGCTCAGCTCCTCCCAGCTCTATTGATAAGTCTCCCTACCACTTTCAGCCTAAGCTGTCCTCTAGCCATCCACTCTAGCCTTGGACATGAATGCACTCTGGGGAGAAAGGCCCAGAGCCTGACACAGAATAGACTGACCATCAGCGTGTACAGTAGGATGTGGGGGTGGGGTGAATAGATGGATGTACAAATCAACCAATCAATTTCAAAAAGTCTGAAGGTGCAGCAGACATAGCCCTTCACCTTCAGGAACTCCAGAGATGGGCACAGAAGACACGGACATGGAAGGTCAACACAAGAGTTGCATATGACTAATTGCCAGGTGAGTATTAATATGCACAAGGGTGAAGGAGAGAGGATGAGCAAACCTCTTCCCCTGTGCCTGTATCCCGTATGGATGCACAGGTCGAGAGAGGGCTGTCTCCAGGCTGTGGCTCAGAGGAGGGAAAGGGCAGGATGGGCCAGTCATCTGGAAATGCTTCCTGGAGGAAGTGCCTAAGAAGGAACGGGACTTAGATGCGACTGGAGGACGTTCTGATGGTTAGTTGTGTCAAGCCCGTCACTTAACCTGTCAGCCTCTTGGTTTCCTTTTTTACAGGGGGAGGCACCGCAGAAAGAGAGGGAGGAGACAGAAAAACAAAACACCTGGTAGACAGTTCACATTCGACCTCAGACAGGGTAAATATTTACTCATCCATTCATGAGCCTGGCCCTGGGGAGCGACCTCGGCTTGGGCCACCTGGGTTTATGCCGGTGTCTGGTCTTGATTTGAGGCTCGAGGCAGTCGGTATTTAGCCCACGGCACAGAGTCCAGCCCTATACCTTGTCTGTCTGAGAACTAAATGGATCCCATTTGATGGCAGTGGAAAAACTGACCACCACGATGACCCTACTGCTCACGCCAAGACACACCAGGCAGTGGCCGTAACAGCTGCCCTCTAATGAGTGCCCACCTTGTGCTGGAATATTCAAGAGTGTGCCTGTGTGGGCGGTGACTATCTTCTCCTCACCAGGAGGCCGTAGGGAGACACAGCCCTCCACTCCACAACTCAGTGAGGCCCCACCGTTCACACCATGTTACACCAAAGGGATGCTTGAACCAGACCTGCCAGACTCTACTGTCAGAGCTCTCCCAGCTAACCACAGGGCTGAGGGAGAGACATACTCATCGACAAACATTTACTAAGGGCCTACTGTGTGCCAGGCACCTTCCAGGGCCCTGGGACACGGCCGTGGACAAGACAGGAAAGGGCTCTGTCCTTGGGGAGCTGGCATTCATGGGGGGAAGACAGGCCCTAAGCGCAGAATAGAAAATCAAAACCATTTCAGTGGGTGGTACAGGTTTAATGTCTGAGGGGAAAGTTGAAGCAGGGTCAGCTCCTGTGCCACCTGAACGTGATGATCTGTAACAATCGCTGTAAAGCATGTTTAAAATACCTTATTTCCAGGCGGGGCGCAGTGGCTCAAGCCTGTAATCCCAGCACTTTGGGAGGCCGAGATGGGCGGATCATAAGGTCAGAAGATCGAGACCATCCTGGCTAACACGGTGAAACTCCGTCTCTACTAAAAAATACAAAAAACTAGCCGGGCGAGGTGGCGGGCGCCTGTAGTCCCAGCTACTAAGGAGGCTGAGGCAGGAGAATGGTGTAAACCTGGGAGGCGGAGCTTGCAGTGAGCTGATATCGCGCCACTGCACTCCAGCCTGGGAGACAGAGCGAGACTCCGTCTCAAAAAAAAAAAAAAAAAAAAACCAAAAACAAAAACCTATTTCCAGACTGTACCCCAAGAGTCCCATTAGAAGTCTAGGGAGACGCCAAGAAACAGACAGCTGTGGTAGCAGGCTAGGAGATTGGCAGCAGGAGGTCCCAGAACCCTGGAAGTCTGGAGTCTGGGCGCAGTGCCCCGGCATTGCCCCACCACTCAGGAAGCAATTGTGAGCAATCACAACTCATGCCTCAATCTCCTCATCTGTAAACACAGCATCCTAACCCCTGGCCTGACACCACGCAGGATGGTGCCAAGATGCAAAGAAGGCTGTGGAGGTAAACTGTAAAGGGCTGAACGAAGGTGAGCTGTGCACATTCTCAAACATTACTGCTGGTAAGATGAACCCAGAAAAGAAAAGAAGAAAACTACGCAACTCCCTAAGGACTCAGGGACTGTCTGTCAAGCACACAGTTTCTGCTTCTCAGTGACAAATACCCCACACCTAACCCACCCTGCCAAATAAGATAACTCTTACTCAAACGTGGTTGCTCAACACAGGCCCGAGTGTGGGTTTCCATGCAGTTGTCCCATCCTGTGGGAACCCAGCGTGTGGGGTTCCTGGTGAAGTGAGCGGCGGCAATAAATTACCCCAGTGCCGCGGCTCTTGCCCACATGTTGCTCTTATGGTCAGTGCACTTCAGCCCAGCAGTGACCTAACCCCAGCACCAGTGAACCCAGCAGCAGGCTCCTCTGTCATCCTCCTCCAGCAAGCACAAGCTCATATTTCAGGCCGTTTGCTCCCATGGGCATGACTCAGAGGAGTCAGTTGTCTTAAAAAAATGCTTTTCATATTTCAAATCAAAAAT
Organism: Piliocolobus tephrosceles; assembly: GCF_002776525.5. Lineage (NCBI taxonomy): Eukaryota > Metazoa > Chordata > Mammalia > Primates > Cercopithecidae > Piliocolobus > Piliocolobus tephrosceles. Next base: position 140,290,492 of record NC_045439.1, on the reverse strand, counting down.
AAATACCACGCACTCTGGATGCAAGCCATCACAGATGTCTCTGCTAAGCTATTAAAGTGAAAAGGCCCGATGAGGCCTAAAAAGTGGTTAACTCCTATCATCCTGTTCCCACTGGCTTCATCCACCCACGGGGGGCTAGAAGAGTGGTCCTGAGGCCAGGTCATAGGACTGTCATCTGGCTCAGCCAGTAACAGTAAGGACAGAGGTTCATGCATTCACTGGGACTGGAGAAGGTGGAAAGCAAATGTCCAACGGGGTGATCCCGGAGAGAAGATCGTGGATCTAGGCACAGAAAGGCAGCAGCGCTTCAAAGAGGCTCTCCATACACACACTGGGGCCACTCTTAATTTTCATAAAGAAAGAAGCGGGTGGATCAGCAACCAGAGCTGCCAGGCCAGGAGGTTCAATAGCAAACCCAGTCAGTGCCCAAGCAAGAACTGTCCAGAGGGAAAGGGCTGGCCCACCAGTGGGTGAGCCTGGATGGAATACTGGGATGCACCCAGCCACCAGGGCCTGTAGCCCATGCTACAGCACAACTGCTTCCCATGACTCCCTCCCTCCCCTTCCCCAACCCACCCAGCCCTCTGACTATTTGGCTGGTCGGGTGGTGTGCCCATAAGCAGATAGCACCCTGGTTATAACCTCACAGTGGTTACACTTGTCAATAAATACACTTGATGTGTGCTTTAGATTTTTGCTAAGAGACAGGAGCCCTGACTCCAAGACTGACAAAATGAGGTTTCTGAATTGTTCAGGCCAGGCTCAGATGCCAGGTAAATTCACGAAGATCAGGGTCATCTTCTGGCCACCAGCCTCTCCTGGCTGCCCCGTGCCACATCTTCCCTTCCAAGCCCTCTAGATGCCCCTCATTCAGGCACAGAGCAGTGAGGTTTTTCAAGGTGCTCCAACATCACAGGTAGAGGTATACCTTTGAAAGCTAATTAAAAGCTGAAACTTCACTGTCAGTCCTGTTTAATTTCTATTCAAACACAGTCTCGGATGACACCTTGGTCAGCTGTGTGACATAGTAATGAATATTCTCATTCACCAAAGGACAACCAAAATCTTTTTCTTTTTCTAATTCCCTTTGAAAATATTTCCAGAAAGTATTTGTCTACTCTTCTTCCTCAACAAGTTCATTTTCTCTAAAGATAATAGTTTTTTTTTTTTTTTTTCTAAAGACTGACAATCCTCCAGCCTCTCGAGCCCAGATTGTGAAGTTAATTCTCACTACAGAGAACAACAAGCTGTGTAAACTGCAGAGGTGGATGGCTGGCGGGGTCATCTAGACACCCCAGGGCAATCATTAGCAATGTCTTCTTTCAAAGGAACAAAAAAAACTGGGTGTGGTAGCATATGCCCGTAATCTTACCATGTCAGGAAGCTGAGGTGGGAGGATCACTTGAGGCCAGGAGTTCAAGACCAGCCTGCCCAACATAGCAAGACCTCATCTCTACAGAAAAACCCAAAAATTAGTCAGACGTGGTGGCCTGCTTCTGTAGTCCCAGCTAATCAGAAGGCCAAGGCTAGAGGGTCATTTGAGCCCAGGAGTTTGAGGCTGCAGTAAGCTATGATCGCATCACAGCACTCCAGCCTGGGTGACAGAGGGAGACTCTGTCTCAAAAATAAAAAATGAAAATCCAACGGAACAAAAGCTTCTAAATAAAACTGACAACAACCTATTTTCCAGTGATTTGTTTCAGTCTATTCTATAGCATATCCAAAAGTTGGAAAGCAGGACACACTATTTTCCCTTTGTTTCCAGGCTTTTTGGATACTCTGGGATGTTTTATTATAGCTTTTCAGGTTAGCAATTGAATCTACTGCTTTAAATGTAGAGGTCCTTCACCTAAAAAGAAGGCCAAATGTTGCAGAAAAACATTGAATATATTCTTTGGAAATGTCAAAAAAAGACTATTTCAAAATAAGTTTGTCTTGTCTCCTAATTTTGGGGCATTCCGTCTATCTGAGTGCCTCCTATGTACTGGATTCTATACTATAGAATTAGAATGCTGGGAGGTGACGATAATATTAATGGCTACTGTTTACTAACACTTGCACTATGCTAGGAATTGTAGTCAATCTCAAACATGTTAGAATTTTTATTTTCCTTTTTTTTTTTCTGAGACGGGAGTTTTGCTCTTGTTGCCCAAGCTGGAGTGCAATGGTGCAATCTCGGCTCACTGCAACCTCCTCCTCCTGGGTTCAAGCGATTCTCCTGATCCTGCCTCAGCCTCCCGAGTAGCTGGGATTACAGGCGTGTCCCACCGTGCCCGACTAACTTATTGTATTTTCAGTAGAAACGGGATTTCACCATGTTAGCTAGTCTGGTCTCAAACTCCTGACCTCAGGTGATCCACCCGCCTCAGCCTCCCTGCTGGGATTACAGGCGTGAGCCACTGTGCCCGGCTGATTTTTTTTGTTTGTTTGTTTTTGTTTTTCGAGACAGGGTCTCACTCTGTTGCCCAGGCTAGAGTGCAGCAGCATGATCATAGTTCACTGCAGACTTTAACTCCTGGCTCAAGCAACCTTATGCTGTAGCCTCCCGAGTAGCTGAGACCACAGGCTCACACCACCATGCCCAGCTAATATTTTTAATTTTTTGTAGAGATGAGATCTTGTTATGTTCTTGTTATGCTAGCCAGTCTGGTCTCAAACTTCTGGCCTCAAGCGATCCTCCTGCCTCAGCCTCCCAAAGTATTGGGATTACACGCATGAGCCACCATGCCTGGACGTAAGTATTTAAAACAAATTCGCTGAGGTATTTTATCCCTGTTTTACAGATGAAGAAACTGAGGACTCAGAATGTTTTAAGTCCTTGTCTGAAGTCCCATAACTTACAAGTGGTGGGGCCAGGATTTGAACCCTGGTCTGTAGGATCCCAAAGCCCTATTCCTTACCACCCTACATAGGGACCACAGGGAACATCACTGCTCCGTGAAAAAAAACCTATCCTTGCCCATGGAGTGATTACTTTCCTAAGAAAATCAGACAAGCCCTGGCTTGAAAACACGTTTAACAACCAGCTCAGCTCTTAGCTAGATGCATGACCCTCAGCATCCCCTCACTTCTCTGGACCTCAGTATTTTGGACAATGAAACTAGTTTATCATTTCCTGTGACCTCTCTTGGCTCTAACAAATGGCCAAAAAACCCAAGAGATCACCAGCTCCATAAATCCCCCGATAGGAAATGGGCCAAAGGATTACCGTGCAGAAAGCAGTCCTGACTTGCTCATTCCCAAACTCTGGTGAGGAAACCAAGAGAAACGAGCCACCCACAGCTGACAGGGTCTGCGGGGAACAGCAAAAGAGCTGACTCGCACAGCACCCCCAGGCTAACTGAAGAGTCCCTGAAGCCTACAGATCAATTTCTCTTTTCTAAGAAGGAAAGGGGAGTATAACCTTCAGTTTCTCCATGTGTAAAATGAAAAGGTTTCATTTGTTCATTCTTCTAAGTGGTCAAGTCAACTTAACCTCTGTAGGACTCAGTTTCCTCGTCTACAAAATGGGGACATATGTCCAGACCTTAGACCAGTGCTACCCAATAGAATTTTTGGTGGTGATGAAAACGTACTGCTCTATATGAACTGATGTGGTAGCCACTAGCCTACCCGTGCACTTGAAATGTGGCTGGTGTGACTGAGGGACAGGATTTGTAATTGTATTTAATTTTAACGAACCAACATTTAAATAGCCACATGAGGGTGGTGGATAGTATCAGACAACATAGCCTTAGACTGTAGTGGCAGGAATGAAATCAGATGACATTTGTAAACTGCCTAGCACAGTGGTGGGACACAAAGTTCCGGAGGGAAAACACGCATGAATATGCAGAGGTCCTATCAGAAGAGATTTTTTTTTAAGCAAAATATCCTCGTATCAAGAAATGGAGGCACTGGAGGCTGACGAGCACATATCTGGATGTGTTAGAAAGACCCAGAGACATCAGGCATACTGTAGAAACCATTCTCTCAGTGTACAGACTAAATGGCTGAAGGTCTGTTTTGTTTTCTTCACAAATGTTCTTGTCAGAAGATAAAAGAGAGCCGTTTTCAGCAAATCTAGGTTTTTATAACCCTAAACGCCCAGTACAAACTGCCCCAAGAGTAAGCTCTCTCTTCAACAAAAACTCCCGTCCTCCCAGGCAGCCACCCCCCGCCCATCTGCAGCCCTCCCAGGGGCCTCTGGGAGCTGCCCACCCAGAACAGAGTGCAACTGAGATGCGGGGCACATCCTGCCAGGCACAGGCACTCATGGGGAGAGAGCCACCGACGATGCCCTCAGGGCCCACAAGGCCGGCTGGCAGTGGCCTGTGTCGGGAGTGCCCACCGGCACCCGCTGGCAGCCAGCCTGCGTCACAAGCCCAACAGGAAACGAGGAGAAGAGAACACTGGGGCCGCGTGGAAATCCCCACCGGGCTCCACGCCGGAGGGTGACTCAGCGGGGCTGGCCAGCAAGCTGCCTCCCACCCCTCAGCCAGGACGGGGCGGGGGCTGCAGGAAACAGGCCTCCCGCCTCTCTGCGAAGGCTAAGAAGTGCACATTCTTACATATTATTATGTTACAGATATAATCGTGTCCTGCCTGAAAACATGCAAGACAAAGTCCCAACATATCAGATGGGGATTCAAGGTCCTTTTATAGCAGAAAATGCACTTTCTCTAAGCAGGGGTGTCCAGTCTTTCAGCTTCCCTGGGCCACGTTGGAAGAAGAGTCGTCTTGGGCCACACATAAAATACACCAATGATAGCTGATGAGTTAAAAAATAATCACAAAAAACAAAAAATCTTATAATGTTTTAAGACAGTTTATGAATTTGTGTAGGGTCTCATTCAAAACTGTCCTGGGCCGCATGTGGCCCACGGGCCAGAGGGTGGACAAGGTTTCTCTAAAGGAAAGTCTTACAAGTCCTGGAGCAGCCATGAGGCTTGAAAAATCCCCTTCCCTTTCCCAGGCCCAATTTCTTACCTGTAGGATAAAGGGGTAGCGCCAGGGTGAGATTCCCACACTCTCCACAGAGTGTTCCCAGGTAACACCATTGCACAGTGCCTCCGCCCTCCTCGCAGCCAGCCCAGCTGCCCTTCTAGACCACCCCATGGCACTTACCAGTCTTAGATTATGGCGTTCATCATCCTAAACACAGACATTTTACCAGGCCTCCCACTCAGATACTGTCACCAGGACAGAGGCCATGCCTTACATCTCCAAAGTGAGTTTGATATATAGAGGCAGTTCCAAAAATCATCCACGTATTGACCCAAAGACACAGCATGGCATGTGTGTAAGTCTTGTTATTCTTGATAGCCCTCCTGAACTCCAGGTCACGGCAGGGCTGCCTGAGCTGCCACAGGCTCTTATCACCTCTGTTCTCCACATCACGTGAAGCAGCTCAGGGCAAAGTCTGTCCCACACTGTTCCTCTTTCTCCCATAAAGTACCCAGTGTACTCCAGGGACTTATGGCTAGCAAAAAAAACAACAAGCAAGAAAGTGGAGAGGTCCTAGAAACCCACTCCTAGTGAGTTGCAAGAGGCTTACTAAACCCAGAGTCTTGGCCAGGCACAGTGGCTCATGCCTTTAATCCCAGCACTTTGGGAGGCCAAGGTGGTCAGACAGCTTGGGCTCAGGAGTTTGAGTCCAGCCTGGGTAACATGGTGAAATCCTACCTCTACAAAATACACAAAAATTAGTCAGGTGTGATAGTGTACGCCTATAATCCCAGCTACTAAGGGGCTGAGGCAGGAGGATTGCTTGAGCCTGGGAGCTCAAGGCTGCAGTGAGCTGTGATTGTACCACTGTACTCCAGCTTGGGTGACAAAGTGAGACTCTGTCTCAAAAAAAAAAAAAAAAAAAAATCCAAAGTCTTTACCCCTTGAAGTTACTAGAAAAATCCAACCTATGTTATTTCACTTTAAAAATACCAACTTGCCATGACATTTTCCTTTCAGAAGCTCTTAGGCAATTCTACCTTTGGACTACAAGCTTCTTACAAAATAATTCATTTTTCCCATTCCCGAGTGTGTGCGGGTCTGAATTTTATGGATGTCTTTGGCAAGTCTGAGACAATTCAGTCAGGGTTCCATCCATCTGCTTCATAGACATTTCCACTCACTTGGCCTCTAAAAGCACTGCATGCGCTTCCCATCCACAGTCAGCCCTTACCCAGTTCCCTCTCTGACTCTGTGGCACCCCCCCCTCCCGCCACGGCCCCAGCACAGCTGTGTGGCAGGAATAACCCAGCCCTCTGTGTCTACTGCCCACCTCCCATTGACTACAGGCCTCCCTGCAATGGGCTTCAGCCCCAGCACTGCACCATGACTGCCCTTGCTAAGGTCACCTAGTGGCCTCCAGGTTACAGAATCTAAAACACTTGGTTTTCAGGCCTTATCATTCTGGGTTCTCTGCAACATCTAGCACTGCTGCTCCCTTCCTCTCACTACAGGGTCTCATTACTCACCTTCAATGTCACTGTGCACCATCTTGCTTTTCCTCCGTCTCTCCCTGCATTGCCTAAATGGGGCTGTTCTTCAGGTGCAGGTCTGGACCTTCTCATTCTACCCTCATATCCTCCCCAGCCTGGCCTCATCCATACAATGATGACTCACAAATGTATATCTCAGCTCAGACCTCTCCCACAAACTCCACGCTCATCTATCCAGCTCCTTGGCCTGTGCCCCTTATAATAGGTGCTCCATAAATGTTTGCTGGTACACACCAACAGTTAACAAGGACCTGCTTGTGCATGATTCTGTGCTAGGTACAACAGGGTATGCGTGTCCCTGAGCTCAAGAGACACAAAGAGGAAAAATTAGGCAACATCAGAGAAAAGGCAAACCTCACCTGGCGGGGGTTCCCAAGGAAGGCACCACAGGGAAGACAGCATTTGGGTTGTGTCTTGACAGACAAGCTCAGAATCCAGTATTTTATCCTGTACAATGGGATGGTCACGACTCAGGACCCCCACATCACATGGAGAGACCATGAAGCCTTACCTAGCTATTTTAAACTGGTGTTTTGTGTTCCCATGCTGGATGAAAACCTCACAGAGAAAGGCACTTTTTCTAAGGAGAGCTCTTTCCGGTGCTTTCTGTGACAATAGCCATCTCTTTACATCTCCCCTCACCCGATTCTAGTCTGGTATAAAAATGACACACCTTTGGACCCAAGTCTGCTGGCCCCAGTCCTGATCTCATTCAACAATGAGCTATTACCTTTTTGGAAAATATCAAAGACCACCAGAAATCAAACAAAACAAGAACTTCTATTTAGTAGCAGAAAAGACATGAGATCTGCTTTAGCTAACCCTGGTAATAAACACTCTGAAGAGGAAAGTGCTATCCCTATCTTCACTTACGCCACCTAGCCTTCTCAGTCTCCCCTCAGCTGGGCTGGACAGGCCCTCACTGGGCTCCCCCACTGCAGTGACCACACCAGATGACTTGTTTCATGCCTATCTTCCCCGACGCTGTGAGTTAGTGCGCACCAAGTGCTGTGCCAGGCAGCACCCAACACAAGCATGTTGAAAGAATGAATTTCAGACTCTCTTTTTTATTGCTTGAGACGTTGTCTCAATCTGTTGTCCCACTCTGTTGTCCAGGCTGGAATGCAATGGCACGATCTCAGCCCACCGCAACCTCCACCTCTAAGGTTCAAGCAGTTCTCCTGCCTTAGCCTCCTGAGTAGCTGGGATTACAGGCGCCCATCACCATGCCCAGTTAATTTTCGTATTTTTGGTAGAGACGGGGTTTGCCACGTTGGCCAAGCTGGTCTTGAACTCCTGACCTCAGGTGATCCACTCACCTCGGCCTCCCAAAGTGCTGGAATAACAGGCATGAGCCACCGCACCCGGCCAAATTTCAGACTCTTACTAGAGAGTTCCATACATTCTCGTTGCATGTGCTTAGGATTATGTGCTTCTATGTTATCATTAAAACATTACAGTTGATCATGTTTCCAGGCATTTTTAAGCTAACAACAGCTGTCTATAAAGAAAGTTTGAAAATCCATGCTCGACAAACCACATTTCTTTCACAAGAGCTTGGAGGACTTCCCAGCAGGAAAGGAAACATCCTCACACCCACCAGAGTCGCACACCCGGCACATCTGCTGAACTCCACCGGGGACCTACTGGCTTCCTCATGATCAAAAGGAGACAGCTGCTTTGTGCAGTGAGGGTGGCACTGGGCTGGAACTTGGGGGGACCTGCTTTGGGGCACAGGTTTCCTCCTCTGTAAAATGAAGGAGTTGGACTTTTAAGATCTGAAGCCACTGCTGGTTCTGACAACCAGCTCTCTTCTCCCGCCATATCCTAACAGAACAAAACCACGCCTGCTCGTTCACCACGGGCAGAACCTGGGGTCATCATTTGAATGAGGCCCACAAGGTGCGAAAACACCTGGATTTGAGGCCAAAAGACCTGATTGTGTGTCCTAATTAGCATTTTCAGCCTGTGAGGCCTCTGTCAATATTGTGCATTCAAAAAGGATTATTACTCTTTCTAGCTACGCCACCAAACATGCCAGCCGTGACCCCAGACCTCAAGGAGCCACCTCTCTCCACAAGGGGAGGCAGTGACATATTCAGAAAAACGCCCTTTTCAGTGTGTGCTTCAGTGCTGGGAAGATGGCGGGCCTGGGAGCTGTAAGAACTGGGTGTAGTAGTCCAGAATGGCTTCCTGGAGGAAGTAAGCTTGGGGATTTCCAAGCAGTTGACAACTTCTTTCAAGATAAACATTGCATTTATCTGCTTTCTCACCTCCTGACCTTTGCTCTTCAAACTTGGCATGCCATTGTCACTACGAATCACGGGATTTTTCTACAACCATCAAGCAGAAAGCTGGTTAGCTGGCTTCCCAATGGCTGAGAAGTCATCTATTCTCCATGCAGAACAGATACCCCCATCACCAAGGGAATTTGCTCCTTTCCTGATGCTCAGTTTTCTTGCTTCCACCTAAGACTCTCCCTCGCTGTGCCCATCTAGGTCCCACAGGCTCTAAGGAGCACTTCCAACACCTGCAGCCTCTGCTTGTATGAAGTCCTGCAGCACGTACTGTCAAGACTAATTGCAGAACCACTAGGAATGATACCCATAATAATCACAGCTGCTCCCCTTTACCACGCGCTTCTCCAGCCAGGCACTTGCTCAGCACATCCCAGTCATTATTGAGACAATGTCCACACACGCCATGAGATGGGCGCCACCGTTATCCCTGTGCTGGAGATGGATCCAAGATTCAAAAGCTTAGGTCCCTTACCGGATGCCACATGATCAGTGTTAGGGAAGATTTCTACAAGCCTTGTAGGCCTGGTACGAATCTGCATCCTAGGACAAAGTGTCCAGTGATCGCTTTTCTCCACTGTGTGCTAGGCACTGCAAATGTGAAGATGCAGATGGCCAGGCTGTGCTTGGAGGGCCTCAACTCTCTACCTGGAGGCAGCCCATCAACCACAGTGCGCTGGTTTACCTGGGAGCTGCTCTCAGACCGTGTCAACCACTGCCATCTCCATAATCCATCACCTAGGGATGCACTAGGCAACTAACAGGTGCTCAGCAAAGGCCAGCTGAGATAAACTGAACAGGAGATGTTAGAGAGATGTACAAAGTCCTTTGGGTGGTCTTCTCTGTTGGTAAACATCTCTCTCATCTCTGGACTTCTGTACCCGCTTCCAGAGGGTACGGTGGTTACAGAAGTCTCTCCACAGAAGTCCAGGGATGAGAGACATGCTCTTCTGATGGCTCCTACGCACCCTTTGGACTTGGTTCCAATGTCCTTTCCTTGGGGGAACCTTCCCAGACCACCACTGCTTGCTCAAATGGAACCAGGTTCCCTGGACTTCTCATGCATGGCTCCTACCACTTGCAGTGTTACCCTTGTGGGTGCTTCCTCTTTGTTCACTACTATATCCAGAGCCCAGCACAGCATTAAGTTGCCAGTAAAATGTGCTGAATGAACAAATGAGTTAATGCCACTGAATCTGTATCAGCCTTGTCATGACTCCAGGAGGGTGGTTAACCAGACATTATCTTCCTTGCTTTATAGATGAGGAAATCACATATGCCCCAGAGGGCATATGTCTCTCACCTGGGCTTGGGGCACTGCAATATGGGACTAAGCGCCCCAACGGGGGCCATGCCTTTTTCTTGTTGGATTCTTTGGCAACCAGCACAGCTCTGAGCACACAGCAGATGTGGACTCCAAGTAGATGGAAATAGCAACTAAATGACCTCAGAGATGGAGCCAAAACAACTTTTCTGTTTGTTTGGCATCACATTTCCATCACAGCAGATTGTGGAGGGAAGCTATTCTGTTTGCATTTTGACTGTATTCTACCTGTTCTGTTCTGAGAACACAGCTCAGTGCTGAAGGGACACAACAAAATCTGTGGGTGTGGGTGACATTCTACTTCCGTGGGAAAAGAAGAAGACTTTCCTACGGTCTCATCATCTTTGTAACGAAGCGCTAAGGTGCTCCTGGAAGTGCTCATGGCACGAGTTCCAGGAATTCAAAGATTGTCAGTGCAACTTGATACACATTTGCTCCAGGGCTAGGGCAGAGCACTGGACCCGAAGTCAGAATCCTGGCCTCTGGGCTTACTCCAGATCCCAACCAACAGGGCGACCCTAGACGATGCAGTGCCCATATGGGTAAGATAGGCTCAACAGCACCCACACTGCCTTCCTCACAGGGCTGTAGCCAAAAAAGCTCCAATATTTGAGACAGGAGGTGTGAAAAGCCACAGGCAGTAACAAGATGTGTGGCATATTACAAGGCTTCTCCAGGCACCGGGGTGACCGTGCAGAGAGTGCTTTTGCGAGGGTAAGGCGGAGCTATTTGTTGATAGTCTCCCACATGGAGGCAGAGATAACTTCAAAGAAAACTGTGCTTGCCTGTTTGAAGTTACCCAAAATAGAAAGAATGGCCTCTTAAGCCCCCTAAATGTAGATAAAGACTGGGTGCTGGCAGGTGGAAAGAGGGGAGGATGAAGTCAAAGTCAAGATTCTCTGGGTTGGAGTCAGGTCTTCGCATCCCACTCACCATATGACTTACAGCAGGCAGGTAACGCACCCTGAGCCTCCATTTCCCCATCTGTCAACTGTGAAGCAATGACAACTACCCCTTTAAAGGTTGGTATTCAAATCTATTTTTTGTTTCTCTTAAGAAAGGATGCTACTGAAAAATGGTAAAGCTCTTCATTGGGTGTGGGACAAAGAGGGCCACCCAGTATGACATGTAATCAGTTGAAGGTGGCTTGTTCCTTGCCCCCAGCGAGGGAGCTATCCTGGTAGGCCTCTTTGCAGAATGGCCATCTCTGTGCTACGCACAACGGTAGGTGATGAGGGGCCCAATTCCATGAGAAGCTGTTCAGTTTTAGCCAGGTCCCTCCTCACATATACTGGATAGTTCCATTGGGCAGGCAGTCTCAAAGGCACGTCAGAGGGCGTGAGCGAGAGAGAGGACCCTCCAGCCCTGAGGAAGTGGGAAGGTGGGTGGGTTCCACACGAGTGAAGCAATGCCGCTTACCTTCACTCCAAAGTGACCGCCATCTCTCAGGACAAGGGCACATGACCGCAACAGCTCGATGTTTCCACTGCTTAGCCAGCGCTCAGGAAGCATGATGCAAGAAAACACTTCTAAAATGCAGCCAGGAGGGCAGCCCCTGCCACTTCTCCACCACCAAATTGGTCCCAACTAACCTCAACCTGGTGGCAGAAATGCTGCCAAAGGATGTAATAAACATTCCCAATTTTAAAAAGAATTCAATCAAGATTTTGTAAGCATCTCCCGTGCTCTGTCCTAAACACTGCAGGGAGATGTGAGGGAAATAAGACAGTTACTGTCCTCGAAGAGCTATTGGTCCAAAGGGAAAGAACTAACACAAATGAACCAATCCTGTGCGCAAGAAGCTCAGGTTCCTAGGGTCTATGGGAGAAATATGCTTATTTTCAATCCCTGAAAATACTGGAGGCGGGACATTTTTTAAAAAAAATCTTTCAGACATCTATGTTAATCTTGTCATTAACCGCATTTCCATTTTACCCTTGGCTGCTAGAAAGCTCAAAGCCAAATTTGCAGGCTACTTCCAACAATCTCACAAAACCTTACAACACATAATACTGTGTGCTAACATTAACTCTGATGTCATCTTATTTTCCCATTGATTTTCTCGTCTTCTCCCCTAGTTTCCTTGTCTATCTTTATTTGTATTTACTGGATTTACTGTTGTAATTACTGGATTTCTGAGAGTTACCACGGATTCTTTTTTGAACAATGCAGATTTTGAAAAATATATTTTAAGGCCAGGCGCAGTAGCTCATGCCTGTAATCCCAGCACTTTGGGAGGCCGAGACGGGTGGATCACTAGGGCAGGAGATCGAGACCATCCTGGCTAACAAGGTGAAACCCCGTCTCTACTAAAAATACAAAAAAAAAGCTAGCCAGGCACGGTGGCAGGCGCCTGTAGTCGCAGCTACTCGAGAGGCTGAGGCAGGAGAATGGTGTGAACCCGGGAGGCAGAACTTGCAGTGAGCCAAGATCGCGCCACTGCACTCCAGCCTGGGTGACAGAGCAAGACTCCGTCTCAAAAAAAAAAAAAGAAAAATATATTTTAAAAGTTGATTAATACTACAAAGCTATAGTAGTCAAGACTATCATGAGGATAGATGTATGGATCAATAGAAGAGAATCTTAACAGTCCAGAAAGAAACCCTTACATTTACAGTCAAATGATTTTCTACAAGGGTGCCAAGACAACTCACTGGGGAAAGCACATTCTTCTCAACAAACAGTGTGTCGACATCTGGATATTCATATGCAAAAGAATGAAGTTGGACCCCTACCTCACATCTTATACAAAAATTAGGTCAAGATGGATCAAAGACCTAAATATAAGAGCTAAAATTATAAAACTCTTAGAAGAATGCAAAGGAGTAAATTTTTGTGACCTTGGATTAAGCAATGGTTTCTTAGATACAACACAAAAAGCAAAAGTGGTCAAAGTAAAACAAATTTAGCTTCATTAGAATTAAAAACTTTTGTGCTTCAAAAGACACCATCAAGAGAGTGAAAATACAACCCACAGAACTGAAAGAAATAAAATGGAAGAAAATATTTGCAAACCATGTATCTGATAAAGGAACTTGTATCCAGAATATATAAAGAATTCTTATAATTCAACAGCAGAAAGACAACCCAATTAGAAATGGCTAGGCAGGCGTGGTGGCTCATGCCTGTCATCCCAGCACTTTGGGAGGCCGAGGCACGTGGATCACCTGAGGTCAGGAGTTCAAGACCAGCCTGACCAACATGGTGAAACCTCATCTACGCTAAAAAAAAAAAAAAAAAAAAAAAAAAAATTAGCCAGCAGTGGTGCCGGGTGCCTATAATCCCAGCTACTTGGGAGACTAAGGCAGGAGAATTTCTTGAAGTCAGGAAGCAGAGGTTGCAGTGAGTTGAGATTGCACCATTGTACTCCAGTCTGGGCAACAAGAGCAAAACTCCATCTCAAAAAAGAAAAAAATAAATAATAAAATTAATGGCTAAAGGATTTGTAGATGTTCCTCCAAACAAGATATACAAATGGAAGGCCAGGTACAGTGGCTACGCCTGTAATCCCAACATTTTGGGAGGCTGAGACGGATGGATCATCTGAGGTCAGGAGTTTGAGACCAGCCTGGCTATCATGGTGAAACCCTGTCTCTACTAAAAATACAAAAAAATTAGCCGGGGGTGGTGGCACGCACCTATAATCCCAGCGACTCAGGAAGCTGAGGCAGGAGAATCCCTTTAACCCAGGAAGCAGGGGTTGCAGTGAACCGAGATGGCACCATTGCACTCCAGCCTGGATGTCCCAATGAGACTCAATCTCAAAAACAAACAAACAAAAAACACAAATGGCCAAAAAGCACATGAAGAGATGATCAATATCATTAGCCAATAGGGAAATGCAAATCAAAACTATAATGAGATACCACCTCACATTCACTAGAATGGCTAAAATAAAACAGAGACAACAAGTCTTGACAAGGATGGGGAGAACTGGAACCCTCAGATATTGCTGGGGAGACTCTAAAATGGTACAACCACTTTAGAAAACAATTTGGCAGTTTCTCAAAAAGTTAAACAAGTTACCGAATGACCCCATAATTCCACTTCTAAGTATCTACTCAAGATAAATGAAAACACATGTCCACAAAAAAAAGCTTATACACAAATATTCATAGCAGCATTATTCACAATAGCCAAGAAGTGAAAACAACTCAAATGTCTATCAACTGAAGAAAGGACAAACAAAATGTGGTATATCCATACACCAGAATACCATTTGGCCATAAAAAGGAATGAAGTACTGACACATGCTACAAATGGATGAACTCTGAAAATATGTTAAGTGAAAGAAGTCAAACACAAAAGTCCACAAATTGTATGATTTCACCTATATGAAATGTCCAAAAGAGGCAGTTCCAGAGAGGCAAATCCAGAGAAACAGAAAGTAGACTAAGTTGCCAGGGTTAAGGGGGATGGGCAGGAAGTGACTGTTAATGGGTATGAGGTTTCTTTTTGTGGTGTTGAAAATGTTCTAAAATTAGATAGTGATGATAGTTGCACAACTCCGTTAATATACTAAAAACCACTAAATCATATACCTTAAAAGAGTAGATTTATGGTATATGAATTATATGGCAATAAAGCTGTTATTTTTCAAAAGGTTTATTGAATAAAGTCCAGACTTGTGTTACCAGTAATGTACCAATGTTGTTTCTTAGTTTTGACATGTGTACCGTGGTAATGTAAGACATTAACATTACGGACATCTGGGTCAGGGGTACACTGGAACTTTCTGTATTACCTGTATACGGTTTTTCTGTGTATCTACAATTATTCCAAAAGGAAGAATTTCTTTAAAGAAAAGATTGGTCATACTATTATGTAATGATTTAACTAGGCTTCCATGACTGTGGCATACCTGCCCGCTGGACCATAGCTGCTCAATGGCAGGAGGCCCACTTTGCAACCAGGGGCAGCCCACACAGGGCTGGATGTCACAGACACAGAGAGGCAGAACAAGTAACAATGAGCACTTGCATCTGCACAGCAAGGAACGTTCCTCTTCCCTCTTGTATCTTCTTCAAACTTCACAACAACACTATGAAGTCAATGCTGTCGCCTAGGCGGAGGGACTACCCAGGCGCTGTCAGCGGCCTATCCCCCATCACTCCCATCTCTCTCTGTTTATATACATACACTTCTGTTTAGCCAAACCCAAGTTCCTCTAAGACCAAATCTTCTGACACATCCCGCTACAGGCTGGGGTCATGGGAAACCTAGGTGGGCAGTTCCTGGTCTTTCCTCCACCGGCAGAGGTGGTGATTCTCTCTTGAATGTTCCAAGAGTCACTGCATCCATATGCCTTGATTTGAGCCACGGATGTCTGTGAGTTTGAGTCGTATCCCCTAAGCAGCACAGAACTCCAAGGACATAGCCAGTATCTTACTTATTCCTAAACCCCCTGGGTCTTAGACCCTCAAGCACAGAATGAGTTATTTCATTCACTGATAACCTAGAGGTGTTCAGCAAGCACAGTCACCCTACCCCTAAAGGAAACTTGCTGGTTTCAGGCAGAGAACTCCTAAAAGACAAACATTCTTTTTGGTCATCTCTTGCCTGCGTGGACATCACTAATGGGCTGGGGTTCTGTTTTCTGAGAAGCACTGAGTTGGTTTCCCCCGCTGACGAGCCTGGGAGCGATGGCTTCACGTTATCTGGAGACCCAGGTGGGTGGGAAGTGGGCCACGGAGGAGGAGCAGGCTGGCACGCTCCACCAGGCTGATGGCAGTCCCTGCTTCCTGTGGGTCCCATGGCCCGCTGACATCACTGACAGGCCGGCGGGGCACAAGGGGCATGGGGTGTCGCAAGTGCAGGCAGCACACGGGGTCATGTGAAGTTCAGCTCTGGGGTTTTCTCAGTCCATTGGGTTTTACTCATCCCTTGTCCATTAAGTGTGTTTTCCCCTCTCGCTTTTCCTTCTTTGTGTGCGTGTGTGTTTTAATTATTCCATGGCTCTTGGCTTGCTTTCATAACCCCACATTAACATTTCTCATTGCTACTGAGAAACAAGGCATTCCACCCACTGGAATGCAGTCAAAGACACCAGAGAGAATTCCAGCTCTGTGCAGGAACCCTTGGGGAGAGGGTCAGTGTCCAATCACCAAAGAGGAGGATGTGACAGTTACATGCAGCATGAGGGTACTAGCCTCTCAAGCCACGAGGTCCACTCTGACCTTCTACCCATTTTACAGATGAGGGCCACAAGTCCCAGAGGGTTAAATGGACTTGCACAAGGTCACTCAGCTTCAATCAGGGCAAAATGACTCAATTTTTCAAAACTGCTATCACAAAGCATTTTTCAGTGCATGGCAAGCATTCCACACAAAAAGCATTTGCACACACAAAGAACTTACAATGAAAATTATGTCCTACAAGTTAACAAGCCATGAGAATGTTCTAATCATCAAGCATTAAAAATACCCAAATGCATATTCATCCCATGCATTCATTCGACAAGTATTTGTGAAGTGACCACGCTTTATCAGGCACCATGCTAGGCTCCAGAGACACAAAGATGAATAATAACTGGTCTTTGTCAACAAGAACTCAATTGTGAGACAAAAGCCAACTTGAGGAAAATTAAGCCTATTTCAAACATGCCTTGATCTATGTAACATTCATAATAAATAATACATTCTTTGATCTCCACAGTTTTCTCTCTACCTTCAGATCAGTGCAATCTCTGGTTTTCCACTCTTTTTTTTCTTTCCAAATGAAAATGGAGCACAACTGTCATTTTCAATCTACTAAGTCTTAAACCACAAGGCAGGATGCAAGGACCAAATGCTCTGCTCTGTTTTAGAATGAGTCCAGTGCAGAGAACAGAGCCCACACCACAAGGCAGGGAGCTGTGGTCCAGATGAGTGACACGCCCTTAGTGACCTGGGTCCTGGCCTCCTACCCAGAGACCAGTCCCATGGAGCCCCCGTCCTTGAGGGCTCGCTGCCTGGGACTGTGAGAAGAATAACCCAGAAACCAATGTTTTCAACATATCATGGTGTGTGTCAGACCTAGGCATGTGCCTCAGCAGTTGGGGGGACACATTTGCAGTGGCCAGGAGGAGGGGGCATCTGAAGGCTGCTTCCTGGAGATCAAGCTGGGACTACGTTTTGGAGGAAGCAAGTTGAATAGGCTTGGGACATTCCAGGCTGGTATGGGCAAAGCAAGGAGGCAAGAAATGGCTTGGCACAGGGTGGGGAGGAAAGCAGGTTTCTAGTATCATCAGAGTGGGGATTCTCAACCTTTTGGGGCAAAGCATGATAATTTTCAATTCCAGTGATTTTCACAGACCTCTGCCGTGGTAGCAGTTGTACTTGAAATCAGTCACTCCACAAACGCATAATCCCTGCCCATTTACAGCAATAACACAACTGCACAGAGTCTGTAGCTGCCAGGTTGGAAAGCTTCTTACCGGAGCCCCTGAGGGCAAAGCCAAGTGAGAGGAGATACAGGACACTGTGCAGACACCGAGGGACAAGGCGAGTTATCCTCGAAGCACTAGGAACCACTGGACGGAAGGGTTCTAACCAGGGACGTGCTAGATCAAGATTTGTCCTTTAGAAAGATCACCCTGGGCACGGTGCAGGGGCAGGGGGAGAGGAGAGAAGATCCAGGGAGGCTGCTGGGGAAGTAACCTGGAGGCCCAGCCACCTAAATGAGGGAGGAAGACTTTCCACACCAGATGTCAGTATCACAGAAGCCTCAAGCCTCAGAGAATCCTCCCTTCCAAAACCTAAACGAAGCCAAAATCCCCCATTCATTTTCAACAACAGTCACCACTCTGCACCTAACACTAAAACAAATCAAAAAGGAAGATTTTCCTAAACTAAACCAAAATCAGATGGCTCCTCCTTTCTCAGGCCATATCCCTATGGAAGGGAAGGGCGAGGCTTTGGGGTGGGTGAGGGCAAGAGTATGGGGCAGGGAGGGGAAGTGGAGGGACAGAGGGAGGCCTTGTCCACACAACAACCACGGCGACAGGCAGTGACTTAGGCTGGGCAACCCAAGTGACCTTGGCAAGGCTCAGAGAGGCAGAAAGGGCCGGGGGAAGCCCGTCTCCTATCAGAAATTACTCTCAGCCGAATGACAGACTTCATCTGTCTCTGCCTGCAGGTGACCACAGACTGCATCAGGAGGGCAGGAAGGCATGGCAATGCGGCTCTCCCCTCCTCTGGCACATCAGAAAGCAGAGCTGATTAAATCTCACCCTGGGAAGAAGGGTAGGGTGCTTATGTGGTGGGAGTGGTGCAGCAGGTGAGGAGATTTCAAGGCTCTGAAAGGCCCACTCCCCTCTTGGTTTCCTTGGGGCTGTCACAGTTGCCATGCCTGAAATTCCCACCATTTGTCATTCCTTTGGCATCCAAGGCCCAACGACTGACTACACCAAAATCTTCAGTTAAGCATGACTCATTAAAATCTTTTTTTTTTTTTTTAATGCACTCAGTAAACATTTATTGAGGGCTTGGCTGTTCCAGGTACTGTGCTGAGCCCTGGGTGGGAGAGAGGGCGATGACTAAGGCTTAGGAAGTCAGGGCTAGGGAAGCCGACAGAAGCCGAGTCGTGCAGACGGGGCCCTGTGAACCCAGCTAAGGAGACTGGACTCTACTTGGACTCCCTGGAAAGCTACCAAGGAGTTTTAAACCACTGGGGAATGATATGTTTTGATATCACCGTTCTGGGTCCCCTGGGGTAATAAATACTATGTCATTAGCACCATTAACACCTTAGTGTGAATTAGGTAATCAGATGAAGTGTCACCTTGCAAAAGACTGAGATGTGGGACTGATAAGTTTTGATGCCAGAGAGTGAAGCCAGGAAGAGTCAGTGCTCAGTGACTACTCCGTGGGTAATGGAGAGCAGGGGACAGACCCCAAAGGAAGCCGGGTGTGGGGCCATCACAGCGTAAGTGTCCTCCACGTATGATGCATGCCTGTAAATATTTACTGAGCTCCTTGGTTCTGGGTCCTGAGCATAGTAGAGAACAAAAGAAATGGCCTCTGCCCTCAAAGGGAACACAGACAGTAAATAATCACAGATTTAGAACTACAAGCTGGAGTAGGGTCTCAGAAGGAAAAGAACAATCTGTATGAGAGAGCGTACTGAGGATAGTTAGGATGAAGGGGGGAATTAGGAAGGGCTCTCTTAGATGACATTTAAGGGGAAACCTGACTCACATTCACTAGCTGAAAACTATGGGGACAAGCACTCCAGGCAGAAGGAACAGCATGTGCAAACGCCCTGAGGAAAGAAACATAAGGTCAGGGTAGGCTTGGGAGGTTGCGATATGAACCCTTGTTTGGGATTCAGACCCTTATCCTCAAGGCAACAGGAAGCCCTGAACAATTTTCAGCAGATATGACCGATGACAGAGGTACATTTCTTAGAGAACATGCTGGCTGCTGGTGTAGAAAGGGCCCAGTGGAGACGAGGGTGCAGGCAGGGAGACCAGGTAGGAGGGAGACGGGGCCAGAAACACCCTGATTTGGGTGAGAAAGCAGCAATGGAGATGGGGCATTGGATGGACTTAGATATTCTGGGGGCAGAACTGACAGGGCTCGGTGATGTCCTGGATGGGGAGGGAGAAGAAGAGGCTAAAATGATCGCTTCCTGAGGTCTGGGTGGTGGTGCTTTTCACTGGGAAGGGGAGTCCTGGAGGAGGCTGTGCAGATGGCAGGGAGGGCAGGGAAATGAGTGCAGATGAAGGCTTCGATTCAAGACATGCTCAAGCAAGGCCCAGAGACGTAGCACAGCATAGATGTCAACAACGGACCCTGGCCTGACCTAGGGCAACAGGCGGCATAAGCAGGCCCTGTGTTGCCTCAGGCAGGCTGAAAACCCCATGGGATCTCCAGCCAGGGCATCAGGGTAAGAGACACATTCCTGTTTCTCCCTCCTGTGCCCTGTCAGAGAGAAAGGCTTTCCCTTTTCTGGAAGTGCCAAAAATGCAGCACAGGAAACTCATTCTGCTGCCAGAGTGACTAATATTTATCACTGGTATATACAGTAGCCATTCTTCAAGGCCATGAATTTCTGCCCACAGCTAGAGCCACAATTCTCTCAGCCACCCTGCCCAAGCTCAGCCCTGCCTCAGCATTCCACAGGGCTGAATAATACTCTTTGCTTCCCGTAGGGGCTCTGCTTACCCAACAGCCCGGCATCTTCTCAGCATCCTGGACTCACCGCGTACAGCTCAAGGTTCAAAGTTTCCACTGTGGCCATGGAGGTACACCATGATCTCGTTCCCCTACCCCTCCCTACCCATCCTGCCTGAGTCCCCACCACCCAACAGAGGCAGCTCCTCCCTCCCTGTAGAATGCAGAGGAAGGACACAGATGGCAGGAACTTTGAAGAGCGCCTCATCCAATCTTTTGGTTTACTGAGGAGTAAACTGAGGCTCAGAGAAGTCAACTGACTTGCCTAAGGTCACACAACTGAGCTGAAACAAAAACTCCAGGCCAGGGCTCTTTCTTTGGAAAGAAAGGGCCAAAGGTGGCAAGGCCTCCTGACAAATGGCGCCTCCTGTTCAGGGAGGTGAGATGGAGCCACAGGTGGCTTTGATACTGAGAGACCCCCAGGAAGCAGACAAGGCAGAGCAGCCACTGGGACGCCTGCAAGATCAAACTCTCAAAGAAGTTTGCACACAGCTGCACGTGTCTGTCCCCAGACAGCTCTCAGATGGGAAGCAGCTTTCAGTATTGAAAGGGGGGAGAAGAACTGGATCCCAGGACATAGATCCCAGTTCTTAATGGAAACCGCTTCACTCCTGCAATGCAGTTTATACATTTAACTAGACCCAGAGGTCTCTGTCAAGGGAAGGGGGTGGGCAAAGCCCACAGAGGAAGTACTTTCTTGTGTGGCAGTGACCATCGGGGAAACAAGATAACACGGAGTACAGTGATCCAGTGTAAACTTGGCCATTTGTGCCAAGCCCTTTGCCAAAGTTATCCGTCTTCGGCCACCTGACGGAACAGAGGGCACTCATGGGAAAACAGCTGGATAAAGGACACTGCCCAAAATTAGTATGAATATTTATCACTTACTGGGGGCCACAATAAAGGCCCTACGGGGCTGGAATCCTTTCCAATCTCAGGTGTTCCTGGACTCAGGGATAATGAGGGGTGACCGCAAAATGCAGAATGCCGGGGAACACAGAGGACAGCTTCAGAGGGCAGGCCCTTCTTCCAAGAAGCTCCGTCTTCTTCTAGAATCAGACACATTGATTAGTGTCTCTTACCTGATCAAACCTGTTGCTAACCATGACTTGATGTATACAGGGACACCCTATAGCTGTGATGAGAACTGGGAAGGCATTCATTCACTCAAACACTCATTGAGCACCTTGTAATACCAAGTATTGTGCGAGACGCAGGGATTACAGAAGTTGAAATATACCCATTCCTGCTGGGGAAAAGCTCTTGGTTGTCAAAAGTTGGGGGCGGAGGTAGGGGGCAGACAAAAATCCTGAAATCCGATCTTATCTGTCTTCCTGCCTTTGAACGCTGCCACAACAAAACCAGCGGAGGCAGGCACTTTTAAAAGTAGGGCCCGTTGTGCACTTTCTCGGCTACGCACCCGCTTTCCTTCCTCCAGGCTTCCTGTCTCCCTTCTGTACAGTCACCGCCAACTACCCTTGAACGTCAACACCTCTAGAAAAGGTGAAATAATTCTGCCACCTTCAATACTGCAAATAGCCTCTCTAATCAATCCAAGTAAGTGTTTATGGTGATCTAGCAACGAGCTTGGCACAAAGAAAGAGGGCTAGGGTGGTCACTCCCGGTGATGTCAAAGCCGAAACAGTGGATCCGGGAGCACTGATAGTTGGATCCACTATCCTCCTTGTTGTTGTAGCTCTGTTCCAGCTCCTTGTTGCACTGCGAGCTTAGGAAAACCACACAGGGGTGGGGAGTCCACACACAGGCCCACGCCCCACACACATTCAGCTCCACAACCAGCAGTCACGGCTGGAAAGGGTAGCTGAGCTGAGGAAACTGCAGCCCAGGGAGGGTGAGCGGGACTCAGGGGTCCTGGACTCCAGGTCAGTGGCAGACACCAGCAGAACACCTACCCCGGAAGCCCTGGGCCAGACCCGCCCAGCCTTAATGTCAGGGCACAGTCAGCGTGGACACAAAACCATGAATAACTCATGTTTGCATTGTGCTCTGCTATTTTCCAAACTCTTTCCCATCCCTCACTCTCTCCTGATCATCATGCAGCCTTCAATACAGCCAAGGTGGGTCCTGCTATCCCCTTGTCGAGTAATGTAAAGTAAGTCCCAAGGAGGCCGTGTGCCTTGTGTGAAATCACATGGAAAAGGTTCAAGTGTGTAGCTCTTGCATGACCTTGACTACACGACCTTGACTACAACTCTTCTAACTGGGGTGGTGGGAGGCAGGGGGAAGGAGTTATGAAAAACAACAAAAAGAATAGTACAGCTCTGTACAAAGGAAGCTGACAATCAAATTTGGGCAGATGAATGACACACTGACAAGCTGCCTTCACAGAGAAGAGCCAAATTAATGCATTCAAAAATGTGTACTGAGCATGTACTACATGCCAGAGCTGGGAAGTGAGGCAACAGACCATTCACAGACAGTTAAGACTAAGGAGATGGGACCTGTTCTGGATTTGAAAGAAGAAACGTACAGAGGAGTCTGGGAGAGCGTCCCAGGAAACGTAAAGGGGAGCTAAAACATGGCAGCAGTTGTGGAGAAAGCATGTTGAAGAGGAGCTATGATGAGCCTCACCTGGGAGGAGCAGAGGGGCCACACAAAGGTAAATCCAGAAAGTGGTCACTTGGGAGAACTTTAAATACCAAGCTAAGGGACTGCGTATCCTGTCTACACAAACATGGTGTATCCAGATCTTCCCAGTCCATTCAAGGTCACTCCCTGCAACTGACCAGCCAGGACCACCAAGAGGTTCAGAATTCTACCTGTTTAACAGAATTCCCCATCATACATTGGATGGTCTTGTTCCCATCACATCCAGGACAAGTCTATACACACATGTCGGCCCAGAATGGCCCTGAACTAGTACCTTGGACATACAAGTCCCACAGATGAGGACAGATATGAACACTCACAAACCTACTCCACTGCTCAAGAGAATGTGGTGGAAGGCACACTTTCTAAAGGGCCGCATCTCACACATTTTAAGTGGTTTTCACACATTTCTGAGCAAGTGTATGACTGTTGTATGTGTATGAACATAACAAGTTTCAAAAGGGAAAAAACAGTGGTTAAATCTGACTCATCCTACTCTCCTGGCTTTTTTCTTTCTCTCAACATAAACTCACGCACACGAGCATGCACGCCACACATGCACACACACACACACACACACACACACACACACACACACACTCTTTTACAGCATTTCCCCCAAGACTGATTTGAATAACATGGTGGGCCTCGAGGCAGGAAGGATTCACTGGGTCAATTCTCCTCACTCTCACACAAGCTCGCCTTCCAGGTGACCCATGAAAACACAATTTAACCATGAACTTCTGGAAGGCAGGACCTGGTTCCACTCACACGGCCTTAAACAGATCAGGTGCCTCATAATCCTGATTTGATGGCAGAAATAAATATCAGTGCATTCCAAGCCCTGCTTCCCACAGCTAAGACTCTCCTACAGACAAAGGCAAATTCTGCTGTGCCAAGTACAACTCCCAACACAAACCAGTTTGCATTCATTCCTATTTCTTTCAGTGGCACCCACCCTTGGGTTTCATTTCAGTAGAGTCTCAACAGCTAACAAAGCACTTCAATGTCCATCATTTCATGCAGATGCTCACACCAACTCTGTAAGATAGGAGAGGCCAGAAATATCGTTCACATTCAAAGATGAGGACTCTGTGAACAAGCTTTAGATTACTTTCCTAAGGTCATGGAGCCAATCAGTCTCGATCTTGTCATTCCTTGCCTACAGATCTCACCTCAGTTACTGAGAGTATAATTGAACTTCCAAGATCCTGAAACCTTATTCAGATTCTCCCAGGGATTAAATAGATGTTTAATTCAATTACTGCTCAGCCTGTTCCAGTGGCATCATCGTCACCATCATCATTGCCATACTGCCACCGACCAGGGCAGGATAGCAGAGCTCGACCTCAGAGAGCAGGCAGGCCTACCCACTACATGCCAGAGGGTGGGAGAGTCAGGGGGCTTGCTAAATTTGAAACCTTTTTCTGTGTTTAAACAGCTCATTGACTCCCATATGTAAATATTACTATAAGCTACAGTTTCATTTACCCTGTGCTGGGGCCAAGAGGGTTTGAAAGTAGAGTGAGCATAAATTAGGTACTGGAAAGTTTCTTATTTCCTGTAGTGTCAGATGTTTATGGTCAAAAAGAGAAGAAAAGAAGAAGCAGTGTCACATGGCAAGTCTCCCATCAAACACCAAACGTATGTATCTGCACATAATTGGGCCCTTTTGCTAACTGCCCAAAGCGAGTAGCACGACTGGAATTGTTCTAGACACATCCACGAGGACACAGCCCAGGACTTGGGTTGTTTCTATTTCTGCTACACAGCCCCAGAGCCTCCTGAGCCTCACCTCAGGGTGAGACAGACAATTTCCCTGAGCACCCAAGGGCTGCACAAAATGCCAGGTGGAACACAGCTGATCCTCAGTAACCCAGAACATACCCAAAGACATAAAGGAGCTAAAACCCACTTTCCCACTGTGACTTCCCCAACAGAAAGTGAGGAGGCTAGAAGCCAAAGCTCAACTCTGGTACGCTGCTCTGTGCCCTTGGGCAAGTCACTAGCCCTCTCTGGGTCTCTGGTTCCTCATAAAGGTAGAGCCTGGATTGGAAAGTCCCATTCTTTCTTCAGCCTCAGTGTACACATAAATGACCTGTTCCTTTCTGTCCCACCCAACACAAACATATCAGAAACTAAGTCAGTGAAATGGACACCATTAGAGGAATACATTTGATTTTAATATATATTAAAATCATTTTATATGTTTATCACAATATATTGCTATATTTATCACAATATATTAATATTGTAATTAATGCACTCAATACATTAATATATTGATACATGTAGCAAAAATCTACCACGTTAGCCATTTTAATGTATATAACTCAGTGGCATTGAGTTCATTCACAGTATTGTACAACCACCACAACTATTTTGTTCCAGAACACCCCTCAAGGAAACCCTGTATCCATGAAGCAGTCACTCCCCGTTCCCCTCTCCTCCACCCCTGGCAACTACTAATCTGCTTTCTATCTCTATGAATTTGCCTATTGGGATACTACATGGGAATGGAATCA
The DNA here is from genome assembly GCF_002776525.5 of Piliocolobus tephrosceles. Taxonomy (NCBI): domain Eukaryota; kingdom Metazoa; phylum Chordata; class Mammalia; order Primates; family Cercopithecidae; genus Piliocolobus; species Piliocolobus tephrosceles. The sequence continues at coordinate 140,265,103 of NC_045439.1, read as the reverse complement.
TGTGATATGCGGCCTCTGATGTCTTACTTCTTCAACTCAGCATAATGTTTTCAAGGTTCATCCATGTTGTGGCACATACTTCATTTCATTTTTTTTTTTTTTTTTTCTTTTAGTTGGAGTTTCGTTCTTGTTGCCCAGGCTGGAGTGCAAGGGCGCGATCTCAGGTCACTGCAACCTCCGCCTCCCAGGTTCAAGCAATTCCCCTGCCTCAGCCTCCCAAGCAGCTGGGATTACAGGCATGTGTCACCATGCCCGGCTAATTTTGTATTTTTAGTACAGACGGAGTTTCACCATGTTGGTCAGGATGGTCTTGAACTCCTGATCTCAAGTGATCCGCCCACCCTGGCCTCCCAAAGTGCTGGGATTACAGGTGCAAGCCACTGCACCTGGCCACGTACTTCATTTCTTGGCTCAAAAAATATTCCACTGTAGAGTGGAACATGCTGTTGAATTAATTGCTAAGTAAATCATTCACAGACTGTAGTACTATTATCAGTAATAATTAAATAAGATAATCTATGTAAGGTATGGGGCATGTGTTATGCAATCAGTTAGCATCCACTTTTCATCATCAACAAAAATTCCTCATAGCACATCTCGCTGGCGGTGGCATCATCACACCTTACTTGGGAATCAATAGGCTGGAGGTGTCATCCAGAGCCCATCTTCTGAGTACATGAATCAAAACATTTCTGCACAAGTATTACATATTCCCCCAGTTCTCCAATGTGTGCAGACCTCTGGTGAGTAAACCTTCCTTATGCAGTATCCAGTATAAGGTAGCAAAACATAGGAACCCTTCTTTAAGCAATCTTGCCACATGAAATTTACCAAAATAGAAAATCCTTGGGGAAGTGGTGTAATTCTCCATTTTTTCAAAATGACTCACAACAGGATTCCTTTAAATAGTTTTCCCAGTAGTCTTAAAACCCAATTCAATTTGCACAATCAATATTTCAACAACACACCTTCTCTATAGAATACTATGCAGCTGTCTGAGCTGGGCTCCAATATGGAGGACAGTGATGCTTACAAGAAATGATGAACTGGTTGGTGTCTGCTTTTCCCCATAATCAGCATGCTGAATCCGGAGACAGAAGTCCTGAGTTCTTATCCCACTTCCCAGCCCTGTGACTCTGAACAAGAGCGGCTACTTCTTCTCATGTCAGCGTACTCTCAGGAATGCAGAAGTCACAGCCACTTTCTCTAAGGCTGACACATGAATCGAAAGAGCAGCACTACAGAGAGGGGAATTATCATAGGTACTCACAGAGCTGACCCTCACTCAGGACACAGGCTCTGTCCACAGTTTGGAGCAAAAGTCCACATTCGTGAAGCGTTTCAGAACACTGTCCCATCTCCATGGGCTGCCTGACCCTCCTCCACACTGGCCCTCTCAGGAGCGGAGTCCACCCTCCCATCCATGTATGCCCTCCCACCGTCCCCGAGTCTCCCAGCTGAGCAACAGTGGGCCCTCGGACCCCCACCGGGGATGCGTGGGATCCTCCATGCCCACTTCCACCTGCCTTCTGGGGGCTGTGGAGGCCTCCACAACCAATGCAAGCCTCCCCAAGTGTCCTGCGGACAGTTCTCTCCCAACTCCCCAAGCTTGTTTTCTTTAATTAGCTCACTGTGGCAGGAGAAAAACGCGGCCCCACCCTTGAAATAAGCAGATCTGGGCCTCAAATGTACTCTGTGGTTTGCCTCTGTGCTGCCAAGCTGTTCGCCAGGGAGTGACAGGCTACCGGGGCTGAGGAGGCAGGGACAGTAAGAAACCCCTGCTACGTTGAGATAGGCCTTTTTCTTCCTAACATCTGACATTCATTTCTCAACCACAAGCTGGGCTGCACCCCTTCCTGAGTCCCTGAAACCTGCGATTGTGGTTCCAGTTAGAGGACGATTCCAAATCCTGCTGGCTTGCTTGCTCTTTCTTTCTCTCTCTCCCTCCCTCCCTCCTTCCTTCTTTTTTAATCTGCCTTGGGGCGGGGGGGCAGTTTATGGCACAATCCTCTCATCTCACAGACGATGAACTGAGGCCCAAAGTAACTCCTTCTTGGAGTCTCTCAGGACAGTAGTGAGTAGCATTTAAATAAACACTGAAGACTCACCATGTTAGCTCTTCCTAACACCAGTACTTAAGTTTATAAAAGATTTCTCCGCAGGTCATCTCAGCTGGGTCTCATCCTCTAAGGCAGGCACACCCATGGCCGCCCATTTGACAGATGTGTAAACCAAGGCTTAGTGCGGAATGGACAGTCAAAGGTCATGTGACTGACAGTGACAGGGTGAGAGGACCAGGATCCTTGAAGACCTTCAAACACTACACTTTTTCTTTCATTCCAGTAACTTCTACAGCACGGCCTGAAGAAATACTTAGAAGTCTGAGGCAGAGGCTCCCTAGAACCGTACTCACAGAATCTCGGAAGTTAGACCTTGAAGGTCAGGATTCCTAGAGGATACTACTATTGGTCCTAGCCCCCACAGGAATTGTTTCTTCCTCCTCCCCTCATTCTTCACCATCATGACCCTTGCTAGCATTGATTCAATCCCATCGACTAGACACAATGTTAACTCCTCCCTCTGCCCTCATTTCATGCTCATGACCATGCTATAAGGTAGTTACCATTATACCCATTTTATAGACGGGTAAACCAAAGCTCCAAGAGGCTTGAACAACCTGCCCAACATCAAACAACTAGTTAAGAGATGGAGACAAGACCAGGCGCAGTGGCTCACACCTGTAATCCCAGCACTTTGGGAGGCTGAGGCAGGCAGAGAGCCTGAGCTCTCAAGTTTGAGACCAGCCTGGGGCAACATAGTGAAACTCTGTTTCTACAAACAACAACAACAGAAAACAATGAAAATTAGCCCAGTACAGAGGTGCATGCCTGTAGTCCCAAGCTACTCAGGAGGCTGAGATGGGAAGATCACTTAAGCTGGGAGGTCAAGGCTGCAGTTTGCCAGTATCATACCACTGCCTTCCAGCCTGAGTGGTGGAGGAATAACCTGTCACAAAAAAAAAAAAAAACAAAAATAAAAAAAGGACAGAGAGATGGAGATAAGATTTGACCCAAGAATTCAGCCTCCAAGTAGCCCACATTTTTAACAACTACACTGCAACCAAAAGACTGAGGACTGCCTGATGAAGAAATGACTCACCCAAGGAGACTATGCCTGAGTTAAGAGTCAAACTAGGGCCTCTCTCTCAGCTCACTGCTGGTTCATGCCTCTACACTAGGCTGCCCAAAAATTCACAGGAGTAAATGCACAGGAGACCCCAAAAACACCTTCAACAAGAGTATGTTTGTAGCCTCTGAAATGCCTTACCTTTTCTCTCTATCAACAGAGCCACCACCACCTGCAAGCTTGGAATCTTCAGAGCAAGCGTACATGCTCACTTGCCTATATGTTGTTTCTTGGCTCCGCAACCCAGGAGACAATGTGAGCAGACCAGGGATCTAGAGGCTGCCCGTGCAAGACCAGCCTGAAGACCTCCAGGCCCAGGATGCCAGTCAGGGTTGGCTGCATAATTTGTGGGGCCCGGCGCAAAACGAAAATATGGAACCCTTTGTGCAAAAGGCAAAAAAAAAAAGTACCAATCATGGTACTAAAATAGAAAGCTTTTTCTCTTTCTTTCACAGTCTCTCTCTTGATGTGTCATGGTGTTTTTAATTTGCTATTTAATATTATTCTAAGTAAAGCAACATTAAAATTTTAAATTGCATGAATTAGCATGAATTTTACCACTCCTATTTATACTGTGTGATGCCAGTTTTAACTGCAAATATAAAAAGCCTTTAACCAGTATGTGGAATCACCAACATTACATGAATTGTATTTTAGGGCTTGGATATGCATTTTGTGACGTACCAGAACCAGAGAAACATCCATAAAGCTAACTCAATCGTTTTTACTTCGCTTCTCGATAGTGTCCATTCTACCATCACTCTTTATGCTTCCTGGGGAGTGAGGAAGATCTGAGAGGAAAAGGCATTATGGGTGCCCTCTCTTTCCTCTTCCTTCTTCTGTCATCATTTGCAGTATAAGTGGTTGGTGTAAGGGAAGTGACATGATTAATAAAGGATATGATGGGGCTCTTTGGTCATTGATGTTTCTTAGAATGTCATCACCTTCTTTCTACATCCAAGACAAGCTCCAGTTCAGATGGAAAGCATCAGGACCAGGACTGTCAGGGTCCCCGCCTACTCAGTTGCAGATGTGACATCTCATACTTGCTTTGACTCTCACTCAACTCCCCCACATTGCAGGTCCAGCAGAAGTCTGTGCTCAAATGCTACATGTGAATGGAGCAGAAGGCTCAAGGCTCACATACTGCCCACATCTCTACCCATGCTCATGCTCCAAAACACTAGGTCAAAGATAAAATTATTAAGAATTTCAAGATGGGCCAGATGCAGTGGTTTACACCTGTAATCCCAGCACTTTGGGAGGCCGAGGCTGGTGGATCACCTGAGGTCAGGAGTTCGAGACCAGCCTCACCAACATGGTAAAACCCCATGTCTAGTTAAAAAAACACAAAAATTAGCTGGGCATGGTGGCAGGTATCTGTAATCCCAGCTATTTGGGAGGCTGAAGCAGCAGAATCACTTGAACCCAAGAAGTGGAGGTTCAGAGAGCCGATATTGAGCCATTGTACTCCAGCTTGGGCAACAAAAGCCAAAAAAAAAAAAAGAAAAAAAGAATTTCAAGATGGTGACAGCAGAGCATTAAACCAAGCATAGGGCCCTCCTGAGCATGAACTCTATGTGACTGCACTCGTCATGTGCCCATGAAGCTGGCCTTGATGCCAGCCACACCTGTGTAAGGACAGGCTCAAGACACACTTCCACAGCTGTCCTTCCATGTACCGGCCAGTTCATCCAAAGCCAAATTAGGCTAGGACCGCACACTCCGAGGCCCTGGGTCTCAGATATGTCGGCCAAAGGATCCAATACTGAAACACAAAAAGGATCTGGGTTTAATGCTCACCTGCCTCAGGACCAGATGAGCCAGAAAACTTCACTGGCCTTCTTTAACCTTTCTGAGGCTGCCACATTGTGTGACAGCTCCTTTGTCCACCCAGTAAAGCAGGAGAGGTGAGCATGTGGCCATCTTTTGATATGCTTAACACCAAGGGGAGAGGAAGGGACCAATCAACCATTTACCAGCTCACAGCAAGGTGGTACACACCAAGCAATGCCTTGTACACACATTAACTCAATCTTACAACAACCCTAAGAGACAGGTAACATTTTACTGCTGGAGAAACTGAGGCTCAGAGAAGTGGCGTGACCTACGCAAGACCTGCCCAGTCAGCTCAGCTGACTCCTCTGGACTTATCCCCACCCATGGAGACCCCCTCATGCGGCCCTGCCATCCGCCCAGAAGCCGGGTTAAAACTCAAGTGCATTTAATGAAAGAAAAAAGAGCGCAACTCTGACTCCAAACGCTCTGGGACATCAAGTCAGGAGCACCCTGGCAGGGTCTGATAAGGGGTTAAAGCAAAGGCTCCTTTGAGACACATGTTAAATGTATGTGGCCACATCTGTGCCTACATCAGGGCAGCCCCACACATTTCCCTAAATGCCGGTAAAGCAGATCTCACATAATTATGATCTTCAGCTCAGCCCTGGCCACATTAGAAGTATGTATATTTATGAAGTGAAAAGCTCAGGTCCTGCCTCTAACACAGTTATTTACACTCATCAGGGCCTGCTGGAGCAGGCCCTGGATTCCATGTTATCACACCCCGCCCTGCCTGGTCACAGCCCTCTCCTCAGGGTAGCAATTTTGAGCAGAGCTTGAATGAGATTGTCTCGTGCCGAGTCTGCCTTAGAAGGCAGCCAGGTAAATGCCCTCAGCCCTACTCAGGAGGAGCCATGGGGTGGGATGGTGGGATGAGGGAGCCAAAAGCAGGGTGAATAGGAGCAGCTGGTTCTCTGGTCCCAGAAGCTTCACCTCCCATCTTGATGCCACTTCTGGTCACAGCCCTAAGTGTAGGGGAACATCTGATGGCTGGTGGATGGCCACGTCTTCTGACTCGTCCAGACGCAGGCTGACTTCCTGGGTCCCTCACACCACAGGCCACCCCACCCAGGTCTCAGGTGGTCCCACTGCCTGCCCTGAGGACCCCGCCACAGGATGGGTGGTCAAGGGCCTGGAACACTAGAAGTGTGGGTGTGGGAAGCACCGTGGTCACACAAAGAGTCCTAGACCAGAAAATGCAATCTGGGTTCAGATTCCTTGACTGCGTTCCCTTGGGTAAACCATGTGCCTTCTCAGAGACTCGGCTTCCTGAGCCATCAACAGAGGCAGGCACCAAATGAGATCAACGAACATGTCCGCAGCACTTCACAGAACTCTGCAGGCGGGGGACAGTCCATCCTCCTATTGGCCCAAGAGGCTTCTTTTAGGTGCTACCAGAGGCAAAAAGATAGGAACCACCAGCTGCCTTTGCTTCCTTCAGGTAACCACCTCCCAACCGGCGCTACCTCGCATGCCAACACAGCGCTGCAAGTCAGCAGGCGCACTGACCCAGTTCCTCTTTCCCTTCTTAGCAGCGGCAGCTCTCTGGACTCTGAGGCAAAGCAGGCCTCCGTCTGTCCTCTTGGGATCCAGTTTGCTCACATCCTTCCTCTTCAACAATCTGCGCCTTGACCACTTCTTGCTAGACTCCCTGCTTGACAGGGCTGCTGGGAAGACTGAGAGAGAGCAAAGTGCATAGATGACCCCAGTTTGCTACCAGTATCATCTGGGTGCCAGCAGCATGACAATCCAGCCACCCTTCCTACCTCCACTGACAAATCCTGATTATGCACCCCTGCACTGGCAGTGGAATGAGAGGTTCACGGAGGTGGCGGGGCTGGCGTGGGCCCTGGCAGAGGTGTGGATCCTGCAGGCTTTATCTTCACAGGCCTGCTAAGGTGTTCAAGGCAGTTTTTGTGTCCATCATCACACCCGACTTGCATCAACGTAGAGGTTTGACAGATCAGAAAAGTGCAGCTCAGAGAGGTTAAGGATATGCCCCGGAATAGACAGCCAGCTCGGGGAGCCAGGAGTCCTGTCCTGACACCAGGGTTCTTTCCCCTCTAACAAGTGGCCAGGCATGAGTGACAAGACAGTATTAACTGTAGGGTTAGATGAGCACCATTTACAAAGACAGGGTGGGGAAGGGAAGTTATGACTATAGATTCCAAACTCTCAAGTCCAGTCTTCCTACTGACTCAAAGCAGGCTATGAGCCTCCTAAGTGTTCATCACTGACTTTCAGACCACACAACTCAGGAATGGGCATGGTGGCCATTTTCCATGGTGCAGAAGCTGGCTGTTATTGCCACGCCTCCTTCCCCAAAGCTCCAGAAGACCCAGCATATACGGAACATCATGCCTGTTATTACATTTAACCCTCACAGCAACCCCATGATTTGGTATTTCTAGCTGTTTAACAGAAAAAAGAAGAAACCCATTAAGAGGTTAAGAGCAAGGGCAGGCTTGGGCCTAAAGGAGAACAGCCCTGGAGTCCTGTGCCTTTTCAGCTATACCACATTCCTCTGAATAAACTCCCTCCACCACTCCTACCCCCAGCACCCTCAGTATCCCACCACCCGCTTCCACATGGTGCATCGTTGTCTATAATCACGGTTCTCAAGCTCAGATGCACATGAGCAGCCCTCGAAGAGTGTATAAAATGCAGACTGCTGGGCTTCTGCGTCAGGGTTTCTGATCCAAGAGGCCTGGGGGCGGGGTCTGAGACTCTGCATTCCTAGTAAGTTCCCTGGTGATGCTGACGTTGCTGGCCCGGGGCCACACTTCGAGAACTGCTGATGTATAGTAATTTAAAGTGTTCACCTAACAGCTGGGGAATGGTTAAATGCAGTTCATCTACTTGATAAAATATATGTAATTATGAAAGCCACATATAAGAAAATGCTGATAAAATATAAAATTAGAGCATCAGGCTTGCACCCTGTGCTGGTCCAGGTCCAGTTTGCCCTCTGATCCACCCCTCATCTCCCTGTGCTCTGCTGTGTCCTCCCTGGGGCTGAGCCCTGACTTTGCAGACTCCACATCAGGAGGCCTCGGGCAGGGTTTAAATAATAGGAGGCTCTCGTGGCAAGCAGAGGGCAGGAGGGAGGGAGAGGCCAAGGTGTTTCTCCCCTTTCTCCCTTTCTACCTTGGGTCGGCATTTTTAGAAGCAGCTGCAACTGCTCTAGACAGACCCTGGGCTCTGGGAACGCCACCTGTTCCCTTCGTCCCTCCAGCCTAAAGGCGGCAGCGGCCTCCTCCAAGCTCTGGGTCACCTCACCTTCCCATGTGTGGCTTCTCAGCTGCTGTACCACCTGTGTAACCAAGGTCCCGTATTCAATTCCCTTTGTGCTAAATGTCTGATGTAGTTCCTCCTTCCCGTTTGACTAATACACTGATTACAGCAATATAAAAATGCTTATGCAAATGGACAATTCTAGAAGGCTTTTACCTTCTAGAATTAAGAGTTAAACTTATGTTTTCTTTCCCCAAAAAACTTTAGAACAGTGTCAGTTGTTATTAATATATAAAACAGACACCAAGTGTACAATTTAAGAGGAAACAGAGGTGAGTCTTTACGTGAAAAACGTTGGGGATCTATGAATCCATGACAACAAATCTAAGGAAAGCAATCCCTGTACTTTCATTTCTAAAAACACCTTATTTTGGAGAAACCATGGCCACAGCCACAATGATACAACGGTTTCCCCTGAAAGTACCGGGTGGTTATCTGGGGGTGAGTGACTCACTGGTTGAAGAGGTCACATCATGTATCACCGCAACACCGGATCCTCAGCCACTGTGAAGGAGAAGGCTACTGGCAACACCCCAAACCGCCTTCAGCCATTTGTTACCGTGGAGGCAGGTCCTATCTCTCCTGTCAGGCTCTGGCCTGGCAGCCATCCGGGAAATCCCTCCAGAGGACACTGGGGCCTGGAGACGGCTGAGGAAGCAGGAATAATACGCAAGGATGTTCAAAGAATAAGGGGACTTGGTTCAGCCACGTCCACCATGTACCACAGCAGCAATGTGTGTACCAGGGCAAGGTGGTATCTTCTTTTTCCACCATTTCGAGGATCTTTCTCTCCCGAGGGCACAATTAAAATCAAAAGAAACAGACTCCATGAAACCAGACGTTAACAATACAATAAATTCTCCTGGATTCCCACACTGCACTCTAACAGCCCTGAAATAAACAGTTTCCTCCACGAAGCTCAAGATGCAACCCTATAGCAGGTAATCAAGTGCTCAAGTGGGGAGGGAGGGGCTTGGCCTTGGACCAAACACAGTTTGGTGGTCTGTTTGTAATATTTTAGCTGAAACACTGCACACAACAGATCGGGAGGCTTACCGCTGTCATGGGTTACTTTCAGACCCAAGCCAAAGCTGATTTAAAGCCCCAGAAAACAGAGAGGCGGGAGTGCTGGGGAGGGGAACTGCAGTAAGGAGAAGCATCTAGGGCTTTCAGTGAAATGTGAGTCTACCTTCCAAAACCCCAGGGGACTCAGCTCAGCCTCTAAACACTTGGAAAACCAGGATTCAGCCAATAGTGAGTGGTTCACATCAGAGCCCATAAGCAAGCATTGAGAAGTGTTTACCACCCTGCCCCATCCTCCCCAAGAAGTGGACATCATCATCATCATCATCATCATCCTGCCCCATTCTTCCCAACAAGTGACTTGGGCGAATCACTGCCCCACTCAGGAAACTCAGTTTCCCCAGCTGTCAATCATGGGGTTGGACTAGACGATCAGTCAAGTCACTTCTGAACAGGGGAGCAACTTGTGGCAGGGGACTCCTTCACAGCTTCTGAAGGAAATCTGAGTACCCCCAAGTTGAAGTTCAGAGAGGTGAAATGCCTGTCTCATGAGCTACTCAGCAGCAAAGTTGGAATTTTCGGCAAAATTGGACTCCAGACTCCCTGCTCTTCCCACCACCCCAGGACAGGCATCAAGATTCTAAGCGCTGCATTCCTTCAGAGTCCGCCTCTCAGTCCTGCAAAATGGAAAGGCCGGACCCCAAGCAAGGTGAACCCCGACTCCAGCCACTCCCAGTGCCACATGTCACCACCCCCTTAGGGGTGGGTGTACCTGGTGTGCCTCCCCTTGTGCACACTTGTCCACACTCCCACGCGGGGGCAGCCCTCCAGGAGAGGGTGACCCTCAGGAAGCAGGAGCCTGTGTGGCTTCAGAAGTGAGGGCAGCAAACCTCAACACCACTGCTGGCCACTGGTTAGACCACCGAATGCTCCATCCAGCTCATGCTTCCCCACCCCCAGCATCCAGCGGTGCTACCCACTTACTGCCTGGCTGCTTTCTAGCTATATGCCCTGGGCCAAGTCAGCCTCTCCAAGTCTGCGCCTGCTCATCCAGACTAGCACCTACTTCCAGGGACTGTCTTGGAGATGAAACGGAATCATGTGTGGGAAAGTGCTTTGTAAACTGTAAAGTGCAGTACGCAGCAAAGTAGTGGTGTCCCCCTTTCCCAGTGACATCAGTTGGAAAAGAATTCATTCTTTTCTGAGGGACACGAGGAGAGCACAATGCCCACGCACACACACTCCCCATGGGCATTTCTTTCTGAGGCAACACAGTGTAGACAAAGAACTCTGTCGAAGAACTGAGGGCTGGCCTCAGTCCCTGCTCCTGCACTAACTGTAAGTTGTGCCTGATCGCCTACAAAATAGGAATAGGACCACTTTGCCAGTGTCTCCACCCAGGGTGGTTATAAAGATAAAACAATGGGAAAGTGCTCTGCACATGATCAAGTATACAGAGCACTTTCCCACTGGTGTGACTCATCGCCCCACCGGGAGGCTGGGGATGAAGACTGGCATAGATTGAAGGAAATTTGGCTCATTTTTCCGCTATTCAAGATCACCAAGAGGCTCAAAGAAAAAGACAGTAAAGCAGCAAGGGTCATCTGACAGGGACAGCAGATGGAGGAGGTTTGTCTGGGTTTTCTGGGTGTCCCTCTGGGGTCTTCTAGCCTGGCCTCTTCAGAACTAAGCAGCCATACACCCCTTTTTAAAAGGCCCACTTTGCAAGAGAAGGTGGCTAGGTGTGCTCCACTCAGGACTTTTTGTGCAAACGCTTTACTTGGGGTCTCCTGGAGAACTGTGTGGGCCAGGGTGCTGAGGGTCCTTCCTTCTGAGCCTACTGGGCTCTCTGGAGAAAGGTTACCCTGACAAAGGTGACCTAGTCAGCCCTATCCACCCACATGCTCCCAGTACCCCCTTCTTTTTTTTTAGACAGAGTCTTGCTCTGTCACCCAGGCTGGAGTACAATGGTGTGATCTCAGCTTACTGCAACCTCTGCCTCCTGGGTTCAAGTGATTCTCCTGCCTCAGCCTCCCGAGTAGCTGGTATTACAGGTGACCGCCACCACACCTGGCTCATTTTTGTATTTTTAGTAGAGGCAGGGTTTCACCATATTGGTCAGGCTGGTCTCAAACTCCTGACCTCGTGATTCGCCCACCTCGACCTCCCAAAGTGCTGGGATTACAGGCGTGAGCCACTGCACCCAGCCTTAGCATCCCCTTCTTACCCCAGAGCAGCTGCCCCCTCCCACTCGGGAGCATTCTGAAATAGCCTTCCTAGCAGCGCTGAACTAAAAGCGGCGTGAAGCATCAGCCAAACACCACTGTGTCTCCTTCGCTGCCGCCCCACCGCTGGGGCCCTACGCAGTTTTGTTGCATTTGTGGGTTTCTCTCCCACAGCTTTTCTTGCCTGCCTCCCTCCCTTCCATGTGTTTTCACACTGGCTGACGCTCTCCACCTGGCCTAGGCTGGATTCTCTGCCCCAGTGTTTCTATAGTGGGCTTCCCTAGGCCACTTGCCCACCCACCTCACCTCCTCCAACCCAACAAGTAAAGCTAAGACAAGAACAGTAAGATCTCAAGTCAATCGGGAGAGCCATTTAGCATCAAGGAACCCTACTGTGCACCCATCTTCTGGGCCACGGGCTCTAGGGAGAATTAGTCCCAGGTTTGGGGCTCCAGAAAACCAACCGCAGACCAGACTTACACACAGCAACACTTTATTACCCCTCCTGTGATAAAGGTGAGAGTGGGGGATAAACTAACAAATGTGGGCCCCTCCGCGCTCCAGCTCAAGGTTTTTATTTTTATTCTTCTAGTTGAGATGCAGTGATCACGTCTGAGCTGTCAATCAGCTGGGCCATGTCAGTACAAGAACTCTGATCTAAACCGTGGCTTCCAAAGGGCTTGGCTTTCTCCACCCATTTCAGGCAGGGCTGGCATCACAGCAAAAACAATTTCAAAGCACAGAGACCATAAACACAAAATTAAAAGGTAAAGTAAAAAGGGAGGAGATGTTTACTGGAAACTTAAGTTCTGCTGCCCAGAAAATATAAGTCTTTTTTTAAACACATGCACAAACACACACATCTATATAATGCCTCTGCCACCCTCCCTCAACACTTGAAGAAATTCATACTTTGCTCTATACAGGGCTTTCTTATCTGCTCCTGATTACACTCAGCTAGTGACCATGAAATCTGGAATAATCACCTGCCGGGAAAGGAAAGCCATGGCCACAGCCAGGGCCTAACGATGCCAGCCCTGCACTGATGCTCACACAACTTGCTCACATGACAAACTTGAGTTTTCTGATGCACAGATAATCACTCCCAACATACCTGAAATGCAGCCACAGCTGAGAGGGTGCCAGGTGCCTACTGAAATCAAAACCAATCCTATTACACAGTATCTTAGAGTCCAAAAAGAAGAGACTTTCCAATTGAAACTATGCAGGAAATTCAGGTGGACAGATGGTAATCATCAAAGCAGGGATGTGACAAAGAACAGACCCCCCATTTGCAGACAAAGAAGAATCCTAGAGGAAAATTTATTTCTGAAAGTAGAGAATTTGCATGGGAGCAAGAACATGAAGTCATTCTTGCTACCAATGAGGTGCCCCCCAGGGCCGCTTCCCAGAGACACTGGCATCATGTTAGAAAGGAGAAGAGGCTGGCGCTGTGGCTCATGCCTGTAACCCCAGCACTTAGGGAGGCCAAGGCGGGTGGATCACCTGAGGTGAGGAGTTCAAGACCAACCTGGCCAACATAGTGAAACCCCATCTCTACTAAAAATACAAAAATTAGCCAGGTGTGGTGGCGGGCACCTGTAATCCCAGCTACTCGGGAGTCTGAGGCCTGAGAATCGCTTGAACTCGGGAGGTGGAGGTTGCAGTGAGCCAAGATTGCGCCATTGCACTCCAGCCTAGGCAACAAAAGCGAAACTCCATCTCAGAAAAAAAAAAAAAAAAAAAAAAAAAAAGATATGCAATGTGATAGTGGGACCTGAGTGACTTGCTTTTGCTCGCTCAGGTCTACGTTCCTTGATCCATGTGTCCCACTCCACTCTCCATGCTCTGTCTTCTGATCCTCACTGTATGGCCAGGACACAGAAGGTCTTCACTGCTATCATTTGACACTATAGTTCCTGAGGGCAGGAACTATATTTTCCATTTCTCTGAGTGCCTTGACAGATTCCTCATTGATCTGAGAAAATAGCAACCTACATCTGGCATGTGTCTACAACTGCATCTCAAACCTTGTTATATGTAAAGCTTCTCATACCATCCCCCTTCATCTGTGAAAGCCCTCGAGGTTAATCAGCACTGATATAGTCTCCCCTCCTAGGACTCATTTCACACCAATTAAGGATCCACAAGCCCATCTCTTTACCCGAATGAGATATTCCAACCTAGCTGCCCCTTTCCAGTTTGACCTTTTCTGTTAATATTTTAATGCAGACAGTTGTGTCCCATCAGATTTCTTACACTGTGGATACGGATTCCCTTCAAGGGCTGTTTAGATGCTACTGCTGATGAAGTGGCAGGACAGGATGCTCTCAGCCAAAGACAGGGACACTCTCTCACCAAGGCAGCAGGGAGCAACACACATCCCTACAGCCTTCGCAACCCCTAGAATCCACAGCCCCTAGAATCCACCAGAGCAATGCCAAAGTTCTGACACTAAGGTATGCTGCAGTTGGCGAAGGCCTCTAACTTAGTTTCATGAAAAAATTGTGGGCATGTGTAAGGGCCTGTTTAATCCATTCCAGCTCCACCCCTCTGCACCACCCCCCACTTAGTACTGTGAGTTTCTGAGCACAAATAACCAACTACAGATGGTTTCACTACTTCAAAGATGTTGAGAAACCACTGACCCAGAGATAGGAGGGAACTGGGACTCCAAACCTCAGGGCAACTACTCACCACCAGCACTCGTGATGACCAAATCAACACACTTCCAGAACCTAGAGCTGTTCTCTTTCTCTCTCTGTGTGTGTGTGTGTGTGTGTGTGTGCACGCGTTTTTTATTTTTTTGACCAACCACTATCGCTTTCCATCCAGAATAGATGCCGTAACACTGAACCACAGCTTTACATAAGCATCTATGGCTGGGATTCTCAATCCCGGCCACGTACTGGAATCACCTAGGAAAGTTAAAAAATATGGATTTCCCCAGCCTGGCCTGTAGAATGCGAAATTCACTGGTCTCAGGGGCGGTCTGAGCATCAGAAGTTTTAAAAGCAGCCATGGTTGAGAATCTTCTATGGTAACACAACAACAAATTGCAAATCATGAGGAATCAAGAATCCTAGCCCCCACAGCTCACCCTGAACCCCAAACCTCTTTCCATCCTGTCCTCAACTGTAGGCCCCCATTTCTAGTCCAGAGTTGACTATACAGTGATTCTGAAACTATTCAAATGAGTAATCGAGTCATTTCTTTGAATGCAAGTGCAGGAATCAGAACTTTTAAGGTGGAAGAAACTTTAAAATCCTGCTAAGCCAACACCTTCAGTTTATAGAAGAGGAAGCCAGGGGCCAGGGCAGAAAAGTGACTCACCCAAGATCCTGAAGCTGGTTCACAATGAGGCATACCAAGAACCCAGGCCTGCTGCCTCTAATTCTCTCTCCTCCACACCAGAGGAGCCCCTATGGTGACAGCCGCTGGACAAAAATAGTGACAAAGGACCGGTCAGTTGTTTACTGAGCCATATGCTTTCAGAGGCCATTCTCTGAATGCTTCATCTCTGAAAGGCTCAGTCTCCTCACCGGTCTTAAAACAATTAAGGGTAAAGATAGCCAAGAGAGTGCTTCTCTTTAAAGATTCCCAAGCATCCTAGTCGATCATAATCCTCAAAAAATATACTTGTCGGCTGTCCGAGGTTCATGGAAAAACCCATTAGCACAGAGCCTAACCCAGTTTTGAAAGGGCACTCTGTTGAGCAGCGGGTCTGAGGAACTGAAGCCAGCAGTAGATTCTAGTTTCTTATGGATAAGAGAGAGCTGATTGTTGGTTTCAAAATCTCTAACCAACCTGTGAACACACTTCCCTTCCTTCCTGTATTTTTATGGCACTACGGTTGGAACCCAGTCGGTGCCTAGAAGCACAGAAAACCTGTGCTTCAGGCTAAATTTGAATTCCTCTTTGCCTGCAGACTGATTTCCCCTAGCCTGGGAATCGGATCCCGGGTGAGGTCTCATTTCACCCTGGGATGCTCCATGAGGGCAGAGCTATGTGTGACCATCCTCATCAGCAGCGCATTGCAGCTCCTGGACCATGTGTCTGATGGCACCACCGCCAACAAAAGCAGCTCAGTAAATATGTGATGAATTAAACAACGATAATACAATTAAACAGGTCATTAAGGAATGGTTCACCTCTGAAGGCACACCATCAGATGAAAACTTAGATTTGTCCCCCAGGAAAATATATGCATTGAGAAAACAGCCAAAGACAAGAAGCCAAGGAGAGTTCAGAGGTCTATCATGAAAATCTGAGAATGGCCGGGCACAGTGGCTCACACCTGTAATCCCAGTACTTTGGGAGGCCGAGGCAGGCAGATCATGAAATCAGGAGATCGCGACCATCCTGGCTAACACGGTGAAACCCCGTCTCTACTAAAAATTAAAAAAAAATTAGCCGGGCGTGGTGGCGGACGCCTGTAGTCCCAGCTACTCAGGAAATTGAGGCAGGAGAATGGCGTGAACCCAGGAGGCAGAGCTTGCAGTGAGCCGAGATTGCGCCACTGCACTCCAGCCTGGGAGACACAGGGAGACTCTGTCTCAAAAAACAAAGAAAAGAAAAGAAAAACTGAGAATGGATACACAGATTCTTTCAGATTCTCCCTTTGAGCTTGTCATTTTGTAGAAGAGAAGGCCAACACCCAGGAAGTCAAGCTGATTTCCCCAAAGTCATAAAGCCTATCTCCACTAACAAGAGTGGCCAAGAGGCCTCAACCTCACCCAGAATACAAGACGCTAAGATCACAGTTTCTTTGGGTCTCATTTTATTTGTTCACTTGCTGATTCAATACTTTTTAGAACCTGGGGGCTCCAGCAACCGTGAACATCAGAGTAGGCTGTGGGAGGAGAAATAAGAAGAAATGGCAAACATTCCATTTCAGATACTGTAGGGATGTTGAGGTACTGTCCAGAGAGCAGCTGGAGCTCAGGGGTCCCTAGCTCTGGAGAACTGCAGATCTGGAAGATACCCCACAATGAAAGCACATGAAACCTAGGGAGAGCAGAAGTAGTTTGAACTGCAATTCTGACTCAGCACAGTTGGGTAGAATGATGTCCAGTATATGGTTTGATTTTCTCATCGTTGAAGTTAAAGCAGATAGCAAAAAATAAAAATAAAAAAAACACAGTGGCCGAAAGATGACATTTAAAAAGATCCCTGGATCAAAGCCTTTTTGTGAGTACTGTTATTTCATCCTCCTCCTAACGGTAACCACTTCCCACATGAACCCCAGTAAGGCAACCGTGCAGCCCACAAGAGAGATAGAAATATGACCACACTTCCCTCTTATAAACAGGCGACGGTAAACATCTGAGACCACTGGTCCACAGCCGTGGTTAAACAAAGGGTTGGGGGCACCCTGGCATGGCCATCAGGGCCTCCGTCTCCCCCACATGCTGACGTTCTCTGAGTAGTGAACTCGGACCATTAACTTCAGAACTGAGGCAAACAGAATCAGCCTCGCACTGGGGCAACTTCGTCTGGTTTCATGCCCAGGCTCACCTGGCCACTGCTTCTGGAAACTAAAGAATTTTCCAGGAAAGTAGCTGTTGGTTCCAGGCCCATGCTCAAAGGCGCCTCTCTGTGCTCCATCAGGACAAGAGGGCAGGAAGACAACTTACATATTTACTGGAGTGCCCATCCCATGCCAACCCTCACCTCTTGGTTCAGTAGCGATAGATTCTTTTTTTAAACAATCAAAGCAAAAACTGCAACTCTTTTAATCAAGCAAGAAAAACAGGAAGACCTCAAAAAACTAATTAACTCTGAGATGTTCCCTGGGGTTCCAAGTTATCCCAGCTCCTAGATCAATAGGAAAACAAAACATGAGGCCTTGGGACAGGCTCTGTTTTCTCTGAATTGGAATGAAAGGGCACTTACGCACTTGAAGTTAGTTACTAGCTCTTTGCGACAGGAAGACTCAAGGGTATTCCCTATCTGCAGAACGTTCCATCCGAAGACGGCAAAACTTTATATAATTTGGTCAGGACTTTGTTTTTAACCACTAAACATTTATAGAAATTTTATGTCTTCACATATACATGCTTTCAGAGAAAGTTTCCAGCAGATTCAAAGCAAGAGAGATGCACAAAGATCTAAACATGCAATTAAACTGCATTTGGTTTTGAAGCTAGAACACCGCAAGAACCTTTAGAAAATTTCCCCCGGGGGAAGAGGCTCTCAGCGCTGTGCCCTGCCCCCACTCCAAACCCTACGGCAAGTTGTTATCATTTGTCAACAGGAAAATAAGACTGGTGGAGGGGTGGAGACAGAAATGGCAACTGCTTGAAACCTGAAACAACGTGGCTTGCGTCACAAAATGTGTGGCCCTGGGTATGGCATTCAGAGGCCCAGACAGTCCCCCCTCGGTGCTTCTCAGGTCCTTTTGTCTCCTTGGGCCTCAATTTAACACCTCTTCCAAAGCTACCAGACTGCCACAGTCTACTCCGGAGATGCTCCAAACACAATTACAGAACCATCTCTCCATCTTGACTACAAGCTCCATGAGGGCAGACTTACCATCACATCCTCAGAAGTCAGCAAGACGTAAGTGTTCAGGAGTCTCTTAGTGAAGAAAACCAGCAACCAACAAATATTAGTTAAGTTAGTTGGTGCCTAAGCAATGGCAGTTTTGCCATTATTTTTGATGGCAAAAACTGCCATTACTTTTGCACCAACCCAAATAAAATTCACTAAGCACCTACCTCCATACTAATTACCCTGATGAGTCAAAGGAAGAGCCTGGGCCCTTGACCTCAAGAGGCTTCTGAGGGTCCATTATTTCTGTCATCGATTGCATGTGATACAATAATGACCAACAAGATACCAGGAGGCTCCTGGGGAAGGTTTTCTTCCTAAAGAGAGACCCCCAAGGAATAGGAGCCCTTTTCTGACCCTGGATGCAACTGTTCGTAGACGGTAATATCTGTAACAGCTGTGACCACCTTTGGACCAACAGGAGACAAGCTTGAAGAAAAGATGGCCAGGAAGAAAGATGTCAGGCTCCTGAGTCCTTCTGATGCCTGAAGCTTTCCTGCCTCCAGCCTTCTTAGGGGAGATAATAAGCCCTCTTATGATTAAAGCTGTTTGTTGAGTTTCAAGTCGCTTTTGGCCAAAAGCATCCTGATACAGCGATGCTGGCCCCTGATACAGAATGTGGGATGGACTGGAGACGGAAGGGGCCAACTGGCTTACTGCAGCACGCAGGCATGAAGGACTGAGGGCCTCAGCTGGGGAAGGGAGGCTGGCAAAGGTAAGGAGAGCTGCAACTCAGGAGACTCAAAAGCCGCTTCCAGGCTTACCCACAAGATGGCCTAGTCATCCCCGTGTCACCAGGGCTCAGTTCCCACGATGACTACCTGATGCACTGGAGCATAAGTAATGAATACTCTGTGTCCATGCCACCCCCACACATGCCTCCGTGTGTCTGTGGGGTAGCAAAAGGGGAAATGCATCTTGTTCTATTTATAAGACCCAGATGAGCCACAAAGGCTAACGACAGGGGCACTGTAGTGTCAGCTGAAGTTCTCCAAACAGGTGCCAAGTTTGGTTTGAATTTATATTTCGCGTTTCTCAGCCTGTAACCGTTCCTCTTTGTCACTCCAACTGCTCTCCTTGGAGCTCACCCGACAGGGCCTCGCCCGCATCAACAGTCTGGTTGGAGAGTTTAGAGAACTCAAGTCCCTCTCCAGACTTCCAATAAATTATCTGGGGCAAGAGGAGGAGGATGAGTTTTGGATGATCGCGGAAACAAACCCTGAGAGCCCGAAGCAGGAGTGAAACAGCACAGCCCTTACATGTTCTCTGCAGAATTCTGTTGGCGGGGAGGGGTTATTCGGGGCCACGTGCTTGCTCCGCAGCGGCCCTGGCACATTCCATGCACTGACCACAATCAAAGAGAAAGAAAAGGCATGCTTACTGTTATTTTTAATTCCTTCCTCAAGGCCTTCCAAAATTCTTCAGCAGGATTATCCACTAAACTTTCACCACTCCCAGCCAATAGTCCCTTTGAAGCCCTCAGCTAAAGTGAAGCGCAGAGCAGGAAAAGTCAAGTCCCAGAAGTCTCTGCTCTTGGCCATTAAATATCATCCAAGTTGCACTGGGACTAGTGGCATCTCCCGGGCTTCAAAGGGACAGGGCCTGATGATGGTGCCGACATAGCAGAGCCATGCGAATGCCCTGCCACTGCCACCCCCACCTACTCCATACACACCTGACCTTGACCTCTACACCTCCTTTCCCTTTGGTAGTAGATATCAGCGTAGCCAAATGTTCCCTAACTCCTACTCCAGTTAATTAAGCTCTAGTGCTCACTTTACCATGTTTTTAACGTCTTGTCCAATTTTAAAATATTTTATTGCCAACTTGTTGCATGACCTTGGGCAAGTCCTTTCACTTAGAATAGCAGGATATAATTTGCACACTCCCTTCCACTTAAGCAACAGCACAGGAGCTGGCGGATCCAATTCTCCATCACCTTGGTCAGGTATCAAGACCAGAGGCAGGGTGACTATTACCCAGGTTTGCCTGGACAGTGCCGGTTTGTGGCCAAGGACCGTAATTAATAGTGGCCATAATTAATAATGCTGCCCCTTTTCACTTTTGGAAATGTCTTGGTTTGATAAATTATGTAGTCATCCTCAATTCTAGAAGGGGTAGAGCTTCAGCAGCAAATCCAGCTCCAGCCCTTAGCCTGAGACCTAAAGCAACTTACTTAAGTAATCTGAACCTTGTTTCTGTCATTTACCAAAAGGGAATAATGATAGCAAAGTCACGGCTTTTTGTATGAGGACAAGAATGGCCATCCTTTCTTGAGGGGCTATGGGGTAGAATGCAGATAACTAGGAACCAGAGACCTGAGTTGAGATTCCTGTTCTGCCACTGACTCCTCAATGCTTCAGGCTCCTCCTCTGTAAACATAAATAATCCATCTTTCCCAGAGTACTGTGGGTAAGTAAATAAGATCAAGGAGATCACCCACTCTGGCATACACTCAGCATGCAGTTGACACTCAGTCCATGCAGCACGTACCAGGATCATCCCATGTGAGTGGGCTTAGGTGATTTGCTAACAGTCAACACTGCTGACTCGACCATCTTCTGAGTCAAATGCTTGGACAAGGCCAAGGGTAACAGCTCACCTAAGCTTCTAGTACAAGGCACCAGAGCATGTGTGCCCCGAGCTCATATTCCAATATAATTTTGTGCAATATTTATGATTGTCTCTAAAGTCTCTGTGGGAAATCTGGGTGTGAACTTGGAAGCCTTAACTCCCATCTCTGTCAGAAAGGGTTTTCAGCAATATTAGTGAGTTCTACACCATAAAGAAATATGTGGGGGCCACGCACAGTGACTTATGCCTGTAATCCCAGCACTGTGGGAGGCTGACACGGGCAGCCTGAGGTCGGGAGTTCGAGACCAGCCTGACCAACATGGAAAAACCCCACCTTTACTAAAAATACAAAATTAGCCGGGCATGATGGTGAATGCCTGTAATCCCAGCTACCCAGGAGGCTGAGGCAGGAGAATCGCCTGAATCCGGGAAGCAGAGGTTGCTGTGAGCCACAGTCATGCCTTTGCACTCCAGCCTGGGCAACAAGAGCAAAACTCCATCTCAAAAAAAAAAAAGAAAGAAAGAAATAATATGTGACACTGCAAAACAATTCACAGCTTGCAAGAAGCTTTTAATCTAAAATAAATCTAATCCGAGCTAAATACATAACTTCAATAATGTCCCTCCTGAAGGAGGTCATTGTTTTTCCCATTTTACTGATGAGGAAAAGGAGGTTCAAAGAAGTTAAACACCATGTCCACAGTCACCATTGCAGTAAGTTGGGGAGCAGGGATTTGAACCCAGGGCACTCCGCAGCAACAGGCTGCCCCTGGTCTTGACTTCAGTGACAGGTTTCTAGCAATGTTTTCAAAAACAGCCCATGAACTAGAATCAGTCCTTGGACATGAAACTCAACCTTTTAAAAACTCAGCAACGTAAACCACCACCACCACCACCAAGTTGACCCTATACAGGAGAGGTAAATCATACCCAATCTCTCAATGATAAAATGAATGAAGAATACTGATTTAAACATGATATTTTACTCTCTTATTAAGGAATATAATCTGTTTGTAATAAGCTTACATCATGCTATGGATCTGCAGTACAGAATTTAGGTAGTTTCACTGATTGCAGTGTGGTGTGGAATTGGAAAGCATAGCCTTGATGATCATCAACAAATTAAAAACACTGACCAGAGATGGTCCATATGAAGGCACTGTGTCAGGCACAGGGAAGACCCAGCAGACGCACTGGGGGGCCTGTGCTTGGGTGGACCAGGCATCTGCATGGAGCCCACTAACACCCCACTTAGTTTCCCAAGGAATCCATATCAAAAGGCTGACATGACTCACTGGCTAATTACCTGAACGCCTGGGCTCCCTGAGCCCTCCTGGCTGAACAACATGTCTTCTCTCCTGACAGGGAACAAAACACTGTTTTCAACCTGGTCCAGACATAGCCTAAAGCTGTTCACATGGTACTCTAAAGGATTATGACTCTGACCTGGATAACTCGGGCAGAAAACCTGCTGTTAACAGCCACTGGGTAAGAGAAGGAAATGAAATAAGAAACGATAGAATGGTGGCTTTCACAATGCCACTCCCCTGCTTTAAAATCTCCTGGACGCTTACAGAGCAAGGTCCAAACATAAAGTACCACGTTTGGCAAACCAAAGCCCTTGACAACATCCTTCTCCAGCTCCTCTCTGGCCACTCCCTCATCCACACTCTGGCCACCCTAAACTGTCTTGCCTTCCCTAGACATCAGGCCCTTCCACAGTCTGGTCTGTGCTCTGTGCTGCCTCCCACCCCACTCCTACACTCCTATCCATCCTTCAAGGCGCCATTTGAGCACGCCTCCTCTGTGAAGCCTGCAGAAACAGATCTGCTCTTCCTCTAGGCTCCCAAATTTTGTTTGACCTTCACTATAGTGTCTCTTCCATGAGCCCACCATAACTGTGGTTACTGGTGTCCCTTTTTGCCTCTGAGCAGTTCAGAGACACGATTTCATCTCTGTACCTCTGGTGCTTAATAAAGATTTCCAGCAAACAAATGCACATTCAGTGGTCCAGTTCTCTGCTCCACTTTTTGAATGAGCAGCTACAATATGTAGCACCTTCTCCCTCATCTGCATTAAATTCATTCTGGCCTGGGTTCAGGGTGAGGGAAATCAATTCCTGTGAACACCTCCAAAATCCTACCAATATAATGGTGCCACCTGGGCTGGGATTCAGTTGTGGCCACGCAACTGAGCAGATGGTGCAAAAATAAAAGAAAGAAAAGAAAAGGAAAAGAAAGGAAAGAAAAGAAGGAAAGAAAGGCAGGCCTGTCCCTACAGAGCACGAATACACAGGATGGCCTACACACCATATGCAGTATTTATTTATTTATTTATTTATTTATTTATTTATTTATTTATTTATTTATTTTTGAGACGGAGTCTCGCTCTGTCGCCCAGGCTGGAGTGCAGTGGCCGGATCTCAGCTCACTGCAAGCTCTGCCTCCCAGGTTTACGCCATTCTCCTGCCTCAGCCTCCCAAGTAGCTGGGACTACAGGCGCCCGCTACCTCGCCTGGCTAGTTTTTTTGTATTTTTTAGTAGAGGCTGGGTTTTACCGTGTTAGCCAGGATGGTCTTGATCTCCTGACCTCGTGATCCGCGCGTCTCGGCCTCCCAAAGTGCTGGGATTACAGGCTTGAGCCACCGCGCCCGGCCCATATGTAGTATTTAAAGACAGAAATCAAGATAATAAACGGTTACACAGCACGCTTTCTATCATCCTACCTTGACCAATACTTTAGTAAGTCCAGGTTTGAGTTTAGGATTCCCTGACCCCTTGGTTTCACAATGGAATGTGGAAGCTCAGAGAGACCCAGCCCCAGAACTCAGCCCACCCCTAGCACCACCCATAACTTTGAGAGGCCTGGTGCACACCCACATAGAGTCCCCAGGTCACAAGTCCAAGCTCTAGCCAATTCCTTCATACCCCTGCACCCCCTGCCCAGCCACTGGGCCCACGGGTACATGTGCTGTCCATGGCCAACACAGTCTGCCCTCAAGTAACAGACCTGCAGAAGAGGCCCACCCAGGACTTGGAAACAGGCTCAAGACACTGGGGCAGGGAACTGAAGGGCCAGGCCTCTGAGCAGGATCTGGAAAAAGGAAGTGCTGGCTCTAGATGGGCCGGTCCCTTGGCCCTACAGTCTCCTTGCCCCAAGAAGAGGAGCACAGCCAGGTGGAATGCCAAAGCATGACTCTTTAAGCCTGAGCTCCCTCTTGCACGTATCTGAGGGGAGTCAAGGGTACAGCCACCACGTCTGGGTCATTTCAGAGCCATGAGTTTCTGGACCTGACTGACCATTCTCACTCAACAGCCAAGCTAACCAGTAAGCTAGTACTTGAGGGAGAGCCGGAAGTGCCTTCCAACTTGGGCCTCAAAAAAACACCAGCAACAATAAACATCATGCACTTTCATGCACTTACGGGCAACTATCAGTGACAGGCGTGTGAGTCACTGCGTTTCTGCTTCAGGATCTTACCCATCCCCCACCCCAGGAGACCTGATTCATCAGTTTGTTTTTAGTACTATTATTTTTGGTCCACCAAACGAATTTTTAAAAATAATGATAGAGAAGGTGAGGGGGGAGGGCAGAACCACCTAAGAATATGAATTGTTTCTCTTTCAATAGCCTGCCAAGCCTTACATCAACAAGTAGCATGTCTGTATGTTCTCTGTGTATACTGAAGTAGATCCTTTTACTGTATCAACTGAGACTCTCCAAAGGAGAATGCCCTGCGAGCAAGGGTGTCGGGGTGGGAAGGGGATCACCTACTGGAGTCGATGGACACCATCTGCCAAATTTCCCCTCTGAAAGGGAAAATGAGTGTTTACTGAGCACCTACCGTGTACTATGATCGATACTGGCAAAGTACTTGATACATCTTATCTCATTTGGGTTGATTTTTGTTTTTTTTTTTTGAGACAGAGTCTCACACTATTGCCCTGGCTGGAGTACAGTGGTACAATCTTGGCTCACTGCAACTTCCCACTCCCAGGTTCAAACAATTCTCTTGTCTTAGCCTCCTGAGTAGTGAAATTACAGGCGCCCGCTACCACGCCCGACTGATTTTTGCAGTTTTAGTAGAGACGAGGTTTCACCATATTGGTCAGGCTGGTCTCGAACTCTTGACCTCAGGTGATCCAGCCACCCTGGCCTTCCAAAGTGCTGGGATTATAGGCATGAGCCACCGTGCCCGGCCACTTGGGTTGATTTCTATGAAGTAGGTAGTTTCATCCTCATTTTACAGATGCAGAAACTGGGGCTCAATAAGTTGATGCAAACTACCCAAGGTCACCACATAGCTGATAATTGTCAGACTCAAACCCAGATCCATCAGACTTGAGAGGCTTTGCTCTTTCTGCCCAACTGTGCTCTTCCTGTCCTCCCCGTCTCCTGCTCCCCAGGTAATATGTGAAGAACCTGTGTGGGTAAAGACAAATAGCCACACACAAAATGTAAAGGGGTGGCACAACAAACAGTAATTCACTCTGCCCTCCCATGGGCTAGGAGAAATTAGACCCACCTTGAGTCTGACTTCAGTAAGAGTAAGAAAAAGTTTACAACCAGGAAGATTTGAAGCAAAAGGAAAAATCCAATTTCTATCACCAGTGCCTGCTTTCAGCCACTTGTAACTACTCAAAAAGTCCTTTCTGGATTCATTACTCCACATTTGGGCTTAGCCCAGAGGTGATTTTTTAAGGAAAAAATGCCTTTTGGCATTTTTGAGCTGTGACAGCGTAAAAACAGACCTTTAAAAAACACACACCCAAAAAGCATTACTATTTTCAAAAGTCCAGTTGAAAAGAAAAAAAAAAAATTGGTGACATCTCAGAGCTACAACTTGGCTTGGCAGTTTGTGCTGCAACACTTAGCCACAAAAGGGACCAGATTTATAATCTGTAGGTTTCAAAGGCAAAGCCATACACAGTGTTTCTTAAACAATACTGGAGTCTTAACCCAGCTCTACTAAAAATACAAAAATTAGCCGAGCGTGGTGGCGGGCACCTGTAGTCCCAGCTACTCAGGAGGCTGAGGCAGGAGGAATGCTTGAACCTGGAACTGCAGTGAGCTGAGATCGTGCCACTGAACTCAAGCCTGGGCGACAGAGCGAGACTGTCAAAAAAAAAAAAAAAAAAAGCAAACAAGAAACAAACAAACAAACAATACAATACTGGAGTCCTAAATACCCGCAAAGCACTCAAGAGAAAAACTTGCCAGATGTAAGCTGGGAGAGCCATGTGATACTGAAAAAGAACTATTTAGGTGGAAACTCACTTTTCATTTCCTAGTTGGGGTTTAAACTTGCAACATCCACGCTGCCTAACAAAAGGCTCATGCTTACGCAATCGAGTGCAGCCTTCCTTTATATAGATGCTTGCAAATAAATAAAGGAAGCTTCCTGGGTAAACTTTGACATATGAGCAAACATTTTCCACAGGTATCCTCTATAATGCCTACCTCTTACATTTAACCATTTTTAGGCATCTGTGGTCATTAGTTTAAGTAAACTTCCTGTTCTTACAATAGTCAAAAATAGCAACAAAAGAAGAAAAACTGTTCACTGCATTTCAAGAGGCACAGCCTCCACGTCTTCATCCTAGCATTATTTTTACATTCCTTTGTAGTTAAATTTCACTGATTCAGACGCACAGAGTAAGGAAGAGGAAAGGAAGAGGGAGGGAAATCACCAAAATTAAAGGCTGAATTACAATTTTGTTATTCCACTTATGTAAATTAGTTGACACCAGGCTGACAGAGTCTTGGAACACTGATAATTAAAGATCTGTCATTCACTGATGAACTAGATGCGTGCAACTGGGAGCTTCTAAAATGTTTGTATGTGGCCAGGTGCAGTGGCTCACGCCTGGAATCCCAGCACTTTTGGAGGCCGAAGCGGGCAGATCACTTGAGGCCAGGAGTTGGAGACCAGCCTGGCCAACATGGCGAAACTGGTCTCTAATGAAAATAGAAAATTAGCCGGGTATGGTGGCACATGCCTGTAATCCCAGCTACTCTGAAGGCTGAGGCAGGAGAATCACTTAAACCTGGGAGACGGAGGTTGCAGTGAGGCAAGATCGCGCCATTGCACTTCAGCCTGGGCAACAAGAACAAAACTCCATCTCAAAAAATAAAATAAAATAAAATAAAATGCTTGTAGGAATACCAATTCCAAGTTAGAAAGGCCCTCCAATAGAGTTTATCTAGCCTATTTTCCAGTTGAGAACATTTGAGGCCGAAAGAAGTAAGGTAACTTGTCCCAGGTCACACAGCTAATCAGAAACAGAGCCACGTCTAGAACCTACCCAGGTCTGCTGACTCCTACCTCCAAAATAATCCCCAAACCCTTGTTTATTAGTAATTTTTCTTTGACAGCATTTACAGGGCAAAAAGGCCTGCTAAACAAACTTTCGCCTAGTCCAGAATTAGCCAAACTTCTTAATTAATAGGCTTCTACTGTGTTTTCATTTTAAACTGAGTCTCTGTCAAAACATTCTACAGCAGTTGCCACTGTGGCAGGCTGTTTATAGGAAGGGCCTTAGATAACCAACAGTGGATAGTATGACTCGTGCTATAGATTTGTTTATTTCTCCAACTGTTAATTAAGTCGAAACAAAGGATAATGTTATACAGAGAGAGAGAGAGAGACAGAGAGAGATCCTTGTCAAGTCAATAAACTGCAGAGCTTGGGGGACTTGGTTTGTTTGGCACCAAAAAACAGTATTTACAAATTAGCTAAAGAGTGAACACATACAGCATTCTTACAACTCCAAAGAGCCTGTGTTTCACAGCCAGTGGACTAGAAGCTACAGAAGGCGCCAGGGACAGTATCTGCCTTATTCACTATTTTGTCCCCATTACCTGGCACAGAAATTAGCACCTGGTAGGAGCATTAAAGGAAAGCATAAACATGAACTGGACACGTTCTCTTGGAATGGCCTCGGTTCTAAAACTTAGAATAGAGTAAAATTAGAAACCAAACTTCTGTAGCATAGACTTAGGATGGCAACTTCCCACTGTTTCCAGGAACCATTGTGCTTGAAGATGGGAAGACTGAAGGTTCCATAGCTCAGGGACTTGTCAGAGGCCAACAGAAGGTCATACCCCTCCTTAGGGAGGAACTAGTTCCATCTAACACAGCACCAGCCATTCACGTGTGCACATGGCTGGTGAATCTCCCATCCCCTGCATATTCAGCAGGCTGCCATCACGAGCAGCCTTCTTGGGCAGTCCTCTTGCCAGCCAACCAACTCTACGAGATGTGGATTTGGCGGAGGGAATGGAGTCTTCCTTTAGTTTTGCTTTTGTTTTAATCAGTCAATATGGCAAAGGAGAAAAGGGCAAAAGTCAATTAGGACTATTGATGAGACTTGCTGATTAAGAAAGCTGCATTCCAACCTTAGAGAACTTAATTGCAATTACAGGAAGCTGAAGAAGAGGTAGACGAAGGTGGGAGAATAAGGTTAACGGGAATGAAAGCTGATTTCAATTTAAAGCAAGCCCTGCTTGGTCCTCTTTATTTCATTAAGGAGCTCACGCAGAATAATGGCTGAACTGTGCATCAAATGGCATTAAAATCTCCTAATAAATTAACAAGTAAAAATTGATGGTCGCTCAGTTCATTAAATTGTGTTAATTTTATTTCCATTATAATAATACAGCAATCACATGTCTACATTATTAAACCAATATTTATTTTTTAACTCATTTAACTGGATTCCTGATGTGATAAGCCTGAAACAAATTCTATCAATTTAATCAACTTCTTGCATTTCTCATCAGAATTAAATGCGACGGTATTCATAGACTTTTTTTTTCTGTTATTAAAATTGTAATTTAAAACTTGGCCCTTGCAAAGACTTTTTTAAAAACATACCACTAAGAGCGCCTATGTTCATTCAGAAACTCGGGTATCTAGGATTTATTCTCAGCAACTGTTAACCAGAGAAACAAGAAGCTAGGTCACACTGAAGCTCTGAATTTCAAAGCAACCATCTGCAAGTTGTCCACTTTTTACTTATTTATTTGTTTGTTTGTTTATTTATTTTGAGACGGAGTCTCACTCTGTCGCCCAGGCTGGAGTGCAATGGCACAACCTCCACCTCCCAGATTCAGGTGATTCTCCTGCCTCAGCCTCCTGAGTAGCTGGGACTTACAGGCGCCTGCCACCATGCCCGGCTAATTTTTTTGTATTTTTAGTAGAGATGGGGTTTCACCATGTTAGCCAGAATGGTCGCGATCTCCTGACCCTGTGATCCGCCTGCCTGAGCCTCCCAAAGTGCTAGGATTACAGGCGTGAGCCACCGTGCCCGGCCAAGTTGTCCACTTTTTATTAACACTCCCTGTCATATTCTGAGCTGATATATCTGAAGCCCCTGTTCCCACCAAGGAAACCTGAATTTCAGGTTTGCATTACTAAATTACTTTTTACTTCAAAGAGAAAATGGTTTACAGTGGAGTAAAATATAGCACTCAAGTCACTAGCCATTCAGTGCCAGTTACAAGGTAACATATTTATAGCAGCACACAGTTTAGTAAAAGACAGAGGATAAAGATGTCCTCATTCTTGTAGGGAACCATCCCCATGTACCAAAAAGTTCCCAACATCATACTGCAGTCCAAAAACCTTCACTTGGATAACTCTTGTCCCCTTCTTGGTTTTCTACCTCTCATGGGTTCTCCTCCTGTCTACACCTCCTCCCACAGAATTAACTGTGTTTCCACATTGCTGGTACTTAGTACATTCCTCAGCCGAAGCTCATGCTACACCTTTGAGCAAGTCTGCCTCCCGCTCTAGACAGGGAGCTCTTGGAGTACAGGGTCCCTCCTGGGATCATTGTAGTACATGCTCAATCAGGACTGAATAATTCAATAATGAATGAATGATGCAGAACAAAGGCTAAACGTAACATACCTGTCAAGTTCTCTGGTTCACAAAACACTTCCACAGGACTTGTCTCATCCTGACTTTACAGGTGCAGACATAAAAGCTGTAAAACTTAAGTGGATTCCCAAATCCTTGCAGGTAGTAAAATGGTAGGTACAGGACCCGAATCTTGTTTTTTTTTTCCAGAGAAAACAGATGCCTGTCATTATTTTATTTTCTAACATAGTGACTTCTACAATATTTAAAAGGCACATCAACGCCCGGCCCCATCAGACATCATCCATACTAGATCTCATATTTCTACTGGTAACTGGGAATGAGAAAGAGATAGCAGTTAGATACTCAAATAATGCCCTATTAATGCTTCCCTTACTGATGTGTAAGCTCCTCACAGGCAGGGAACTTTTCAAATGTGTCTCTACATCCTCCTCTGGTACCTAAAAAACTGACTGAGACATGGGAGGGGTCCAATAAATATCAATACATCAACACAATCCAGCCCTGTAACATTTGACTGGCAATTCTCAACAGAGGGGCTGTCTGCAAACATTCCACTCCCAGGTGCAAGCAGCATGTTCCAAGGTTCTAAATGTTTTCCAGGGAATGTCAAGTGGCGCCTAGGTTCAGCTGCAGCTGAGTCAGTTCCCTCATCAGCTACCTATTGTCCTACAGGCACCTCCTCTTCTCAGGCCCTATGTGGAGCTCCCCTAATCAAAGTTAACAAGAGCAAAGAGACAAGGGACTACCTCCCTAGCAGCTGGAAGGGGGCTTGCTTCCAATGGGCCACACGGTGCTCTGAGCTGCAGCCAAGAGACCTATTACAGCCTTGGTAATAGGTCTATCCCCAGAAATCTGGGAAAGGAATGTTAAAGATGAGGATCTTTTTCCTTTCTCAAAGTGAGAGTACCCTGGCAAAATGCAAGGAGATAATAAGAGGAGGCAACAGTAAAAGATCAGATTCGGTGGGGCGTGGTGGCTCACGCCTGTAATCCCAGCACTTTGGGAGGCCAAGGTGGGCGGATCACAAGGTCAGGAGTTCAAGACCAGCCTGACCAACATGGTGAAAACCCATCTCTACTAAAAATACAAAAATCAGCTGGACGTGGTGGCGGGTGCCTGTAATCCCAGCTACTCAGGAGGCTGAAGCACGAGAATCGCTTGAACCGGGAGGCAGAGGTTGCAGTGAGCTAAGATCAGGCCACTGTGCTCCAGCCTGGGCAACAGGGCAAGAATCTGCTTCCAAAACAAAAGACCAGATTCACAGGGAGGGAGTAGATGCTGTGTGTCAGATCTAGCGTTTGCTTCAATTCTCCAATTTTCCACTGGACTGGGTGCTCTGACACAAGAAAGCCCAAATTCCCTTCCAAACAAGCAATGCTTTAAGCTTGGTCTAGCTCCCAACAACGAGGCCAAGGCATGGATTCCCTGGTGGAAGCACAAGCTACCAGTGTCTACCAGAAAACTAAGTTTTAAGTGTGCCGAGCTCCTTATTCCTCATATGACACACACACACCAACTCTCATTCAGTGGCAAATGCTTTGATTCCATTCTTATACACTGGCAAGGACAATACCTGCAGCTTTACTCAGGTACTCAAGCAGGTGACGCATGAGAGGCTGTTATAAAACTTGTGTAAATTCTGCCAATCCTGCCAGACCTCAGAGTATCCTGACAGCCCCTTTGTTGGTGTATCTAAATGAAGCTCTTACCACTTCCTCAGCACTAATCTCTTTTACCTTCTTGATGTCGGTAAGTGTGTATCACTCCAGCTCCCCCGATAATTGAAACAAATTAGAGCTGGTGTCACAGAGAAGCAAGCCTGTGGTCTGGAAGTCCCCAGTATACAGCTCTAATTGCCAAATGTTGCTGTTGCAGCTCGTGATTATATATTAGCCAAAACACACTTGGCTTAATCTCCTTAGACTGAGGGCTCCTTAAACCCCAGAGTCCAGATCTTGCAGAGTGTTTTTAAGCATCCAGTGACCAACCCCCCACACACAGGGGGAATGACTAAGTTAAACGTTTTCCTTTCTCTACTTTCCAAACTAAAAGGCAGTTGTGGCGAAAGCAGACAATTTGACAAGCAACACTGCAATCTATGGGGCTTAGCAGACACATCGATATCACCAGCATAGGGCCAAACCAGCCACCTCCCCAAGACGTGGCCTTTAGTTTGCTGCCTACGACCAAAACAGCAGCAGCTGTTGCCAAGGGACACAAGGTGACCCAGAGGCGTGGGCACAAAATCCAAGGATGAAAATCCATTTTGTCTGGATCCACCCAAGCGACTGGGGTTCCCTAACTGAAAAAAAAGATTAAAAAAAAAAATCTGCTTTTGCATTCAGTCCTATCCAGGCAGGCAGAAGATGCCTCAGTCCTAACAAAGTCACGAGAAGGCCACAGGGCAGGTAGGCTTGAACCCTCAGAATCATCCAAAGCGTTCACATGTCTTAGGCTTCCAAAGTCTCGGCAGGACTTTGGAAGAGAAAAGGCAGGCCAAAGGTATGGCCCCACAGAGGACAAACTCCTACCAAGGCAAGGGAAAGCAAGGCCGCTCTGCCAAGCTATCACCAGCCCAAAGATAAAAGAAGCAACCGCACAAAGATCCACAGGGCCCTCCCCAAGCTAACACAGCTTTAGCATTCAGCAAAGAATGTATTCAGGATCTTCAAAGTATAAAGCAGCATGGGTCAGCAGAAAGAGCACATTCTGTCAGAACCCCACGCCTACAACTCAAGCCTTTTCACCTCTCTCTTTTAAAGTTTTCTCTGCTTTAAAAATGTGATAATCTTAAGCCTAACAACCTTATCCACTTTCCAGGGCTGGTTGCTTGCTTGCTTGCTTTCTGTCTTGTTTTGAGGACCTCAGAAAACGATGTGAAAGTGCTTTGTAAACTGTGAAACACTTTTCACAGCTGCCTGTTTTATAATTGATACCACTTTTTTTTTTCTGTTTCAATGCATAAAGCACTTGTCTTCAGTGCACCCAGGCAGATAAGAAGAAGGTAGGTGTGGCAGACCCCTCCCCAGACAGAGAAGTAGCATATTCACCCACTCTACCCTCTCCACCCCCACCGAAGGAATACAGAAGAATTAAGAACCAGAGCTGGAACCAAATCCGAGGTCTCTCTGACCATCACATCACACCACCTCCTCTGAAGTCAATTCTGGCTCCCGATCACACAGCCAGAGACTTCCCCAGACAGCACACCGCCTTCCCTCCCCCTTTATTGACTGGATCCACCCAGTCAGAAAAAAAAAAAAAAATTTTAAGTCTGCACTCCCACCATATGTGGCATTTATTTCCAGGGGAGGCCTGCCCTGGGTTCCCGTGGACAGATGTTGCTTTGTGCCTGCCTGACTCGCCTGGCAGCCCTTGTACAACTGCTCCAAGCAGGTGGCCAAGGATGGAGTCCACCCTGGCCCAGGGGCAGGGATGACAATCCCTTTTTTGGCTTACAGTCCCTGGTGCTTTCTACTCATTCCTCTGCAGCCTGGGACCCCCAAAACAGCCAGCCCCCAATACACACACTCTCTCCCTTGGTTCAGAATCAAAGGAGGCTGAGAGGTAGAGACAGGAAGTCAAGGTATCCCCACCCCCAATTCCCAGCCAGGCACAGCTAAGCTAAGGCAGGCCCTGGGGGAGTGGAGAGAAGTCACTGACCCTTTCTATCGGCCATCTGTGGGCTCCCGCCCGACCTAGCTAGCGCGCAACGGGAAGGATAAAGGAGATGCAGACAGATGGCAGCGCGCTTTGGGAAGGAGGGCTCTACAGGAATGCGAGGGCCGATGCGAGGCCCACTTTGGGGTGTGTTTTGTTATCTGCCCGGTTCCAGCCCGCCCCTCTCCCTCATTCTGCACGGACTCAAAATCTCTTGGACCAAAAGGAGGGCAAAAGAGTCGGGATGGGGAGTGGGAGGTGGGGGAGAAGACCCTATTTTCTGCCACTTGCCTCTCCCATTTGGAAGTCAGAGCATTGCACTGCAACCAAAGTGCGTGCGTGCTCAGGGGGCGGGAGACTGGCACAACCGAGTCTAAAAATACTCGATAAAAATGCTAATCCCGAAGGCAAAGAAAGAACGAAGAAGGAATCTGTCAATCACGAGGCTCCCGCTCCTCACCCACAGCCCCAGCTGTACGGACCGCATTCCTGTAGAGGAAAGTGGGGAGACCGGACTGAAGAAAAGAAACGCAAAGACACCACCACCTCCACGAGCGCGGGCCGCGGGGGCGGGAGGCGGCGGCGGAGGAGGGGCTCCGGCCCGCGGAGCCGAACAAAGCGGGCCTCAACTTCCAGCCCCAGCTCCCCAGGGTGGGGGCGGCCGAGTCCCGCAACAACCCGCTCTCCCCTCCCGGAGATGGAAAGGGAATGTGAGGTCTGGAAGCCAAAGTGCCGTGTGGAAGCCTCGGGCTCTGATCTTTGCAAATGCAGAGATGGTTTTGTTTGGGGTCCCCCCACCCCCTTCCTGCCCGCGCTCTAGCTCCCACTCTCACACACACGCACCCACACAGTCTCCCTCTCTCTTCCTCTTCCCATCTCCAACCCCAATGGGTCGGCCCCGCAGTGCCAGGGGGCCGGGCCGGCGTGTCCCCGGGTCCCCCGGGCGGGCCCCCACCTGGGGATGGTGATGCACTTGGTGTTGGCGTTCTGCGTGGTGATGGCCTTCTCCAGCTCGTCCAGTTGCCCCGTCTTCTTGAGTTTCTTGACCAGGCTCTTGACCGCCTTCTCGCACCATTTCTCCTCCTGCCCGTTCTGCTCACCCTTCTTCCAGCCCAGCAGGCGCTTCACGATCGGGGGAGTGAAAGGCAGGATGGACGACATGGCTGGGGAGGGCGCGCGGGCGGCGAGGAGCGCCCCCGGCGGGGCTAGGCTCGACGGAACGCCGGGGGCGCAGAGGGGAGCTCAGCCGGGGCCTGCCGCGGTCGCCCAAACTTCGCCTCAACTCTCGGCGAAGTTGCTGGGGCGCCGGGCCGGGCCGCGGCGCTGCAGCCTGCGGGGCTCGGCGCGCGGCCCTGCGCCCGGAGCGGCTCCCACGGCGAAGAGAAGGGCGGCGGGGCGGGTGGACGGCAGCGGTGCCGGGTCGGGAAGGCCCCGAACGCGGGGCGGAGGCGGCGGCCGTGAGACTCCAAGTGGCAGCAGAAGTTTGGGTTTCCGCACGGGGTAGCTGTTTGGGTGCCGCCTCCGGGAAGGAAAGTCCAACCCCCGGCCAAACTTCGCTCGCCTCGCTACCTTTGATGCGCAGATCCCTCCGCCTCTGCTGCCTCGCCGCCCCGCCACCCTCCTCCTCCCGGCTCGCCGCTCGCTCGCTCGCTGGCTGGGCCGGCCCGGGGCGTGCGCCGCGCTCCCGCTCCCGCCCGCTCCCAGTCTGTGTTTCATGCAAATCCGCGTGCAGCCTCCTTTCCAAGCGCTGTCACCGCCCCCTCGCCGCCGGGGCTCTCCGCCTCCTCCCCTGCGCCCCGCCACCTCCTCCCGCGGGCGCCCTGCCCGCCCCCTGCTCCGGGGAGGGCGCCCGGCCGGCCGGCCGGCCACCACCCCGCGCCCAGCACGCCCACGTGGGCAACGCGGGAGGCGGCAGTCCTGGCTGGAGCGCGCGGGACCCTGCGCGGCCCCGACCTGAAGTCGGGCGGGCGCGGGGAGGAAGTCCTGGGAAACGCGCGGCGAGAGGGGCCTCGGGCGAGAGGGCTGAGCGCGGCCCGTGGCGTCCGCTCTCGGAGTCCACACTCGGGCGGCTCGGTTGGAGTTGCGGGCCGTAGAGGGTCGGACTCGCAGCAAGTAAGCGCCGTCCGGACGGGAGTGCACCCTAGAGAGGACCCGAGCCCGAGAGGGGGCGCGCGGAAGGCCCGGGCCCAGGAAGTTGGGGCCCGCACTTGGCCTCGCGCTGGCTGATCCCCGTCAAGGCTCTTGGCCGGCGCCGGCGCCCGCGCCCCGGGCTGTTTTTATTCTCTGGTCGGTGAGATCACACCGTCCGAGAGCCTGGGGAAAGTGTGCGGAGGAGGGTGTGGGGGGGGGGAGAAGTGGGTCCTCAGAAATGGAGAGCTGGGGACACCAGTGACAACCTGGACAATGGCTGGAGCCAGGGATCCCTTGAGCCTTGTGAACTGAGTGCCCGGCAGAAAATGAGCCTCAAGGGCATCTGTTGAGTTCTTGAAGGAATGAATGGAGGTGCTTTCGAATTTATCTTTGGAAGAAATTTACATAACACGGTGTTGCTGGATCTCCTGATAGAGAAAGATCGGAAATTTGATAATTCCCAGTAAATGGAAGAGTTTTGTTTCCAGAGCAATGAACTCACAAAAAAGTGGGGCAAGACAAGAGTATTCGGAGAGTTTGTGTATTCAAAAAAAGCAAAACAACAACAAACCAATTGGCACATTGGGGAGCTCCGGGGCTTTTCTCCCCACCAAAAGAATTCAGGGGCGTCTGGCCGCAGGGCCCTCGGCGGCTTTAAGGAGCTACTCCAGGCCCCTTGGCCTTTCTCTTGCTGCTGCCTCCCGCAGTTGACTAGCCGGTGTCTAAGCCCTTTGTTTGTTTTTAACAGCAGGACTCCCCCACCCCCCACCCCCGCTTTGTTTAAAAAAAAAAGTTATCTGCAAACCCTCAAGTGGGTGGGGAGTTACAAAGCCCTGTGAGGTGTGGCGGAATCCACAAAGTCAGCCCAGAAGCGGCAGGGGCCCTTGCCTTGCCCCAGAGAACCGCCGCCCACAAGCCAGTCCGCAGCTGCTACTGCAGAAGGGCGTTATGCTCCTCACCCTCCTCTCTTCCTAAATACCCGCCTGAAAAGGAGAATCCCTGAAACCCAACTGAGGCTTGTCAACCTGACTTCGTTCCTTGCTGGTCCTCCTGTTAACGCGCTGCCGCTGTGGTCTTAGGTGTCACTCTCTTCTTCCCGTCCCTCAAGAGAGACAAGGATGACACAATCCTCATTTATTAATTGCTTTCTTCCACGTAGCCTGCCTCCGATTCAATCTTAACAGTGGTTGATGAGGTAGATGTTCCTATGCCTCACGTTTACGGAGGCACAGAGAGATTATATTACTTACTCAGGGTTCCAAGTGGCAGAGCTGGAATTTGAACCCAATACTTTGTTGACGCCTCAGTCTTCGATCTTGACACTGCACCCAGCTGCCTGGGTCACGGAAGGCAAAGAAGACATCATTGATCCAGCTCTTTGCAAAACAGTTCTCTACACAAGCACACTATTGTAACACTGCAACGACTATTTGCTCACGTGTAAAATGGGGCTAGAGGTAGCTTCCCTCGCAATCTCCTAGGGTGGCTGTGAGAAGCTCATGTGAAAAGGTTTGCATTGTTAATGCCATGAAAAGTGGTGGATTGAGGTCAGATAAGTTTAACACACATTGACGGAGCAGCTCTATGTTGCAGCCCTCAGTTCCTGAACTTCCAAAATAAAAGACGAAGGTCTTCAAGGGATTCACAGCCTAGAGAAGCATCAAAGGGTGGGGATGGGGATGATGTGACTGAGTGGGCAAAGATGGACAGGGGCCTTGCAGTCATCATCGTCCAGTAAAATGTTCATCTTAACCTGAACAAGTCCAACCATTGAGAGGTAGCCAGAGAAAGTAAAGGGGGCTCAGTATCCATCAATGACTGGCCTGGCTTCCAATCCTGGCTTTCTCTTCTTCCCCTCGCGCAGCGTGTGTTCTCTCTGCTGTAAGAATGGAGTAAACGGTTCTCACTGTGCAGAGTGGTGGATCCAGAAAGAGCACTGTACCTGTCCTCCTCTAGTTCAAGTCCTTTATGTTACACAGAGAGCAATGTCTGATAAAGGAAGGCGATTTGCACTGTGGAGGAAGAGCCTCAGAGAGATTTGAGGATTACATGTAGTGGAAGGACCTGATAGGTACTTCACCCTCTAAAATCATGGCATTGAAAGGGGCCCTCATTCAAGCCCTCTCATTTTCCTGAGGGGAGGAAATAACCAGGCAGCCAGCTAGTTAGTGTGGCAGAACCATGCTTCCCTGCGCTTCCCCTGCTGGCATCTGTGTGACAGGAACATCTGTGCATGCAGAAAAATAGTGCTAGACCCACCTGCAAGTCTAAGAAGTGTCATTTCTGGGCTAGTTATTTCTCCTCAGGCCTGTTTCTCTGAGAGAAGTCCCTCCACTGGGGCACTAAGTCCAGTTTCAGAAAGCTCTGAGGAGGGCTGAGGAACTGATTCTTCTCAGTGATGAGAAGACCCTGCATGTTCTCTTGATCTTGACTTTGGGCAGTGAATGGGTGGGCCACTCTTGATGGATAAAACTCTGTTCTGGCACCTGGTCTCTTGGGGCCCAGCCAGGCCTGCTTTTGCAGAAGTTGTTCTTGGGAGGGAAACATTAGCCCAGTTAGTTTTTCATCATGGTAAGTGCAAAGTTCAGGAGAGGTGGGATGGAAACGGAAACAGCGACTCTGTTTCCCTGGGAATAGTCCATCCTACAAACAGTTCACCTCATGAGGTGGGTTTTCTTGTATTTAGAGTGGTTTTCACGTATTTGGAGTGACTCCCAGGTGGGCCACTTCAAATACACGAAAGAAACAAATACCTGACCTCAATTCTGATTATTTTCCCATTAGCTAAAGGGTATTTAATCAACAAGTAATGAATCTAGAAAAAGCATATAAAATCATCTTCATCTTACACAGACAGAAAGTGATGTCTGTAAAGGAAGGTGATTTGCACTGTGAAGATTAGTAGCCAAATCAGGACTAGAACTTTCATCAGAGTGCCCTCGCCTAAGAGAGAGCCTCTGTCTACAGTCAGATCTCTATCTATAGCTCTTTGTAATACCTTACACGTGTGAGCTCTTCTGTGGCACCAGAATGACCTGGGTTAAACTTCTACCTCTTCCACTTCCGGCTGTGTGACTCTGGGCATGTTCCGTAACTCTGTGTGTGTCAGTTTTCTCATCCATAAAATGTGATAATTACAACACCTTCCTAGGATTGCTGTATGGAATCAGATTCAATCACTCATATAGGAAGCTTGGCACAAGCACATAGTAGGTTCTCAATATACATGGATGTGATTCATGCATACCATAAAGTGCTATGCAAAAGTGAGAAGCAATGAATTCCATGTACACAAAACAAATGTATAGAACTTAAACATAGTTCCAAGAGAAAATAGTAAGACACAGAGGGAAATGAATAGCATAATGCTACTATGTAAAACAAATTACACATACACAAAATAATTACATATATTTTGAAAGAAGTTATACAAATAAAAAGATACACATTGACCCACTTCACATCCATTAGGATGGCTATTATCTTTTTTTCTTTCTTTTTTTTTTTTTTGAGACAGAGTTTCACTTTTGTTGCCCAGGCTGGAGTGCAATGGTGCGATATTGGCTCACTGCAACCTCTGCCTCCCAGGTTCAAGCAATTCTCCTGCCTCAGCCTCCTGAGTAGCTGGGATTACAGGCATGTGCCACCCACACCCGGCTAATTTTGTATTTTTAATAGAGACAGGGTTTCTCCATGTTGGTCAGGCTGGTCTCAAACACCTGATGTCAGGTGATTCCTCCCACCTCTGCCTCCCAAAGTACTGGGATTACAGGTGTGAGCCACCATGCCTGGCCAGCTATTAGCTTTTGAAAAACAGAAAATAACATGTTGGAAAGGATGTGAAGAAATTAGAATCCTTGCACATTGCTGGTAAAGATGTGAAATAGTGCTGCCTCTGAGGAAAATGGTATGGTGTATGTATGGCAGTTCCTCAAAAAACTGAGCAGAATTACCATATGATCCAGCAATTCTATTTCTGGGGATATACCCAAAAGAACCAAAAGCAGGGACTCAGAGTATTTCCACACCCATGTCCATAGCAGCATTGTTCACAACAGTCAAAAGGTGGAAGTAACTCAAGTGTCCATCAATGGATGGGTGGAAAAACAAGATATATTGTAGCCATACAATGGAATTTTTACATTTTATTTATGTATTTATTTATTTTGAGATGGAGTTTCGCTCTTATTGCCCAGGCTGGAGTGCAGTGGGGCAATCTTGGCTCACTGCAACCTTCACCTCCCAGATTCAAGTGATTCTCCTGCCTCATCCTCCTGAGTAGCTGGAATTACAGGCATGTGCCACCACACCCAGCTAATTTTGTATTTTTAGTAGAGATGGATTTCACCATGTTGCCCAGGCTGGTCTTGAACTCCTGACCTCGTGATGCACCCACCTTGGCCTCCCAAAGTGCTGGGATTACAGGCATGAGCCACTGCACCCAGCTCATACGATGGAATATTATTCAGCTTTAAAAGGAAGGAAATGCTGACACATGATACATTGTGCATGAACCTTGAGAATATTATGCTAAGTGAAATAAACCAACCACAAAGGAACAAAAATTGTGTGATTCCACTTACAGAGGTACCTAGCATAGTTAAATTCTTAGAGACAGAAAGGAGATAGTGGTTGCCAGGGGCAAGGGGAAGAGGGAATGGAGAATTGTTGTTTACTGGGTATAGAGTTTCAGGGGAAAAAGATGAAAAATCTCTGGAGATGGATGGTGGAGATGGATGGTGGAGTTGGTTGCACAACAATGTAAATGCAGTCAGCGCCATGGAACTGTACACTTCAAATGGTTAAAATGGTCAATTTTGTTATGTATATTTTACAATAATAAAAAAGTAGGAATAGGCCGGGTACAGTGGCTCACGCCTGTAATCCCAGCACTTTGGAAGGCCAAGGCAGGTGGATCACCTGCGGTCAGGAGTTCGAAACCATCATGGCCAACATGGTGAAACCCCATCTCTACTAAAAATATAAAAATTAGCCAGGCGTGGTGGCAGGAGCCTGTAATACCAGTTACTCGGGAGTCTGAGGCAGGAGAATCACTTGAACCGAGGAGACAGAGGTGCAGTGAGCTGAGATCGCACCACTGCACTCCAGCCTGGTGACAGAGCGAGACTCCGTCACTAAATAAATAAATAAAGTAGGAATAAAATGGTACATATTGAACAGAGTAGAATAGATGTCTAAGTTGGATGTATGGGAGAATAGGGGATGAGGCTAAAGAGGGAAAATAAATAAATGCATTCAGGTGTGTATGATTGATGTGTGTAACCGAGGAGTGTGGCTAACTTTACCCTACTGCTCTAGAGCTACAGCATTTCAAAGTGTTCAACATACGTTAGTCAATAGACCAATTGTTCTCTAGTGTGTTCAAAAGATACAACCTTTGGCTTCCAGTACTATTCAGTTCGGTGATCATGACATCTTACATGTGGAGAACTTAGTCAAAATTATTAAAAATTTCCTGTCTCACAGCAACCCCTAAAACATGCAGGCTTAGGCATTGCCCTATCTGACAGCTTAGGGAACAGAGGGCAGGAGATTAACACCATTTGTGGGGCTGTTCTATGCCAGGACTGGGCTCGGGACTTCAAGGATGTGGTCATGTTTAAAGTTCTCAGTGTCTACAAGTTGTTTGTTGCATTGCTGCTTTATGGAGGAGGGACCAGAGAGGCAGGCAGTTCAGCTGTTGTTGGCCCAAGCCTGACTGGCCATGGACTGCTGGGCCCTTACTGCCAGCCCAGTGTGGGTCCCTACGCCCCCAAAGCCCACAGCAGAATTTCTGGTGTGGATTACACAGCGTCCCTGGGAGAATGACTATGACAGAAGGAGCTGGATACAGGTACTGTCCAAGGAAAGTATTGAGAGGGAGCAGGTCTGACTCGGAAAGATTTGGGGCAGTGGATTGGACTTGAGGCTGTGCACAGACCCAGGCATGGGGCCAAGGCTGAGCTGGGAGCATGGGACAGGCCTGTGGGCGGGCACTTGGAGCCCAGGGCAGGGTTCACAGAGCTGTTTTGAGTTCTCTTGCAGGATCTCCTTCCCAGCCTTCAGAAATTGCCAGTCCAGGAGTTTGGGGGCCAGGAGAAGATCCTGGTAGGTGTGAGGTTGTATGTGTATGAGTTTATTTTTTATCATTTATGTGTGTCGTGGTGTGTTGCACTCTCTAGGCATACAGGGGTATTGTTGAGATTCACATGTGTGTGCATGTGAGATGTCTCTG
This sequence comes from Piliocolobus tephrosceles, assembly GCF_002776525.5. Taxonomy (NCBI): domain Eukaryota; kingdom Metazoa; phylum Chordata; class Mammalia; order Primates; family Cercopithecidae; genus Piliocolobus; species Piliocolobus tephrosceles. Next base: position 140,223,498 of record NC_045439.1, on the reverse strand, counting down.
CCTGTGCCTCTGAGGTCTTGTTCATATCTCATTCTTTCAAAGTCCAGCACTAGTTGTTTAAGTACATGTTGTGTGAGTTTCCTCTCTGAATTCATATGTTTCTGTCCTTGCATACATCTTGTGTGTACGTATATATGTTTACAGAGGTCGCTGTGTTTTCCCTTTCCTATTTTCCAAGATAATAAAGTCACAAATCAGTTTTGGCTCAGGCCCATGGTCTATGGTTCTGTTTGCAATGTCGACCTAAAAAACAGTAGTCAGAAAATTGTTGGTTCATTATAATAGCATTTACGTTTAAAAGTACCTGCATATGAACAGCCACCAAAGAGGATGCACTGAAATGAAAATAGAGTTGTACAAATGCAGCGAGAGTGTATGACTTTAAATTATTTTTTAATTTTTTTACATTAAAAATAATAGAGGCATGTTATTTTTACATTAAAAATCAATAGAGGTATAGAGGCCCGGCATGGTGGCTTACTCCTATAACTCCAGCACTTTGGGAGGCCAAGGCAGGCAGATCACCTGAGGTCAGGAGTTTGAGACCAGCCTGACCAATATGGTGAAACCCTGTCTCTACTAAAAATACAAAATTAGCTGGGCATGGTGGTGCATGTCTATAATCCCAGCTACTTGGGTGGCTGAGGCAGGAGAATTGCTTGAACCCAGGAGGCAGAGGTTGCAGTGAGCTGAGATAGCACCATTGTACTCCAGCCCGGGCAACAAGAGCGAAACTCCATCTCAAAAAAAAAAAAAAAAAAAAAAATCAACAGAGGCATATACCCAAAGGAGCTAAAAGCAGGGACTTAAACAGATATTTGTATGCCCTTGTTCATAGCAGCATTATTTATAGTAGCCACAAGTTGGGAGCAACCCAAACATCTATCAACAGATGGAGAAGCAAAATATGGTATAGATATACAATAGAGAATCGTTTAGCCTTCAAAAGGATTGAAATTCTTATGCTACAGTGTGAATGAGCTTTGAGACCATGTTAAGTGAAATAAATCAGTCACAAAAGAGCAAATGTTCTATGAATTCACTTACATAAGATACGTAGAGTAGTCAAATTCAGGCTAGGCATGGTGGCTCATGCCTGTAATCCCAGCACTTTGGGAGGCCAAAGCGGGAGGATCACCTGAGGTCGGGAGTTTGAGATCAACCTGACCAACATGGAGAAACCCCGTCTCTATTAACAGTACAAAAATTAGCCGGGTGTGGTAGTGCATGCCTATAATCCCAGCTACCACTCGGGAGGGTGAGGTGCAAGGACAGCTTGAACCCTAGAGGCAGAGGCTGCAGTGAATGGAGATTGCACCACTGCACTCCGGACTGGGAGACAGAGCGAGACTCCATCTCAAAATAAATGAATAAATAAACAAATTCATAGAGACAAAAAGTAGAATGGTGGTTTCCAGAGGGTTGGGTAAGAGGTGATGAGAGTTAGTGTTTAATGCATACAGAGCTTCTGCAAGATGAAAAGTGTTCCAGAGGTGGATGGTGTGATGAGAGCAGAACAAGGATGAATATACATAATGTCACTGTGCTGTATACTTCATAATGGTTAACATGGTAAATTTTATTATGTATATTGGGCCAGATTTTAAAAAATTAAATTGTAAAAGGAAATAGGGTATACTGTATACCCTATTTATAAGTTATAACCCAATGAAAAAACAGATTTTAAAAAGAGAAGGAGGCCGGACACGATGGCTCACGCCTGTAATCCCAGCACTTTAGGAGGCTGAGGCAGGCGGATTATGAGGTCAGGAGATCGAGACCACCCTGGCCAACATGGTGAAACCCCGTCTCTACTAAAAATACAAAAATTAGCTGGGCGTGGTGGCGGGCGCCTGTAGTCCCAGCTACTTGGGAGGCTGAGGCAGGAGAATCCCTTGAACCCAGGAGGCGGAGGTTGCATTGAGCCGAGATCGCACCACTGCACTCCAGCCTGGTGACAGAGCAAGACTCCATCTAAAAAAAGAGAGAGAGAGAGAAGGAAAAAAAATGTGGGCAAAAGCAGTGTCAGGTGTCTCCAGTGTGTGAAACGTGGGTTGTAGAGTTTCAGAGAAGGAAACAGTGGTGATTTGCACTCTCAAATCAGGTGTGAACATGTTGCTGGCCTTTAGAGAGGGCCTATTAGTGCTTCAGTGTAGTCAGGCTCTGGGTGTGTGATGGGAGAAAGAGCAGAATCCTGACCTCTTACAATAACATCGCATCTGGAATACTCTGTACCTGACTTACAGCCCAGCATCTGCAGCCCATGAGAACTTCCTGCCACTGATTGACATGGTTGAAATGTATGGTATGTAAATTATATCTCACTAACGATGTTTTAAAAAATAATGAAGGTTAGCACCTATTGAAGTCTTACAAGCGCTAGGCCCCATTTTCAACACTTCTATGGATTAGATTTACTTGTTTGGTTTTCACAACTGCTTGTGGTTCATGTTATTATCATCTCCTTTTCGGAAGAGGGCACTGAGCATGGCAAGGTCAGACCAGTGAGTGGCTGTGCCCAGTCCATCCAGGCAGCCTGCTAGACCTAAGTCCTTGCTCTTAATCACAATGAAGACAAACAACAGCCACTAACTAGAAATAATCATATTGCACTCACCTGCATTTTCATTTAACATATTGTGAATATCTTGCTATGTCAATACATACGTATTTCCTACATTGTTTTGAAAGTCTGTAGAGCTTTTTGTCACATGGATCTCCCATAATTTTTTTTTTTTTGAGACACAGTCTTATTCCTGTTGCCCAGGCTGGAGTGCAGTGGTGCAATCTCAGCTCACTGCAGCCTTGACTTCCCTGGGCTTAGGTGATCCTCCCATTTCAGCCTCCCAAGTAGCTGGGACTACAGGCGTACACCACCACCAAAGAATTAACCCAGTTAATTCTTTATATTTTTAACTTATGACAGGGTTTTGCCATGTTGCCCAATCTGGTCTCCAACTCCTAGGCTCAAGCAGTCTGCCTACCTCGGCCTCCCAAAGTGCTAAGATTAGAGGCATGAGCCACTGCATCCAGCCTATCATAACTATTAAATCAGTTTCCCACACTTGGACAGTGAGATTTTTTCCAATTTTATTTGGTATTATTAAAAGTGCTGTTTCAAACATTCTTGTGTATATACATTTATGTACATCCCTGATTTTTTTTAAAGAATAATTCCCTAGAAGCAGAATTCTACTTTTTATGCCATTACCAAATGGCCCTCTGAAAAGTGATTACACCAGTTTAGTCTTGCCACATCAGCTTTAAAAAGTGACATTGCACCTGGGGCAGATTCTTTTCTCACTGCCTCACTTCATCATCAATAGCTCCATTCAAGGGGACCAGAAAGCTTCAGCTTTAGCTGTGACTTTTTGTCTTTTCTGAAATCAACAAATGAAAACCAGGCTCCACTGAAGGACCTCCCAGCAGAGAGCTGCCTACCCTGAGGTGAGGGATCATAGGATGTCATTGCTGTCAGGAAGTAGAAGGCTCTATTTTTCAGACCTCTTCACCTGCCCTCCTGTAGGTATTGGTGTTCCTCAGAGCCAAGTATTTGCCTCTTTTCTTTTCTGTCCTCTCCCTGAGTGATCTCACTCATCCTTGAGTCTCACCTAACCTTATAAACTGACTCCCATATCCAAGTATCCGGCCCAGACTCCTCTCCAGAGCCGCAGGCTCAGACATCAGACCAAATCACCTGGACCTCCCGTTTGGTGGCCCACAGTCAACTCAAAGTTGGTTCGGAACTGAGTTTGTCATCTTTCTCCATGAACCTCCTCCTCGACCTTCCCTCCTATAGGGACACCACCAAAATTTACAGTCACAGAAGCCAGCAGCCTGGGGACTCCGCCTTTCTCACACCCCAAGCGCCATGGAATTTACCATCCCAACACCCAGCTTTCATCTTAATTCAGGCCCCCATCACTGCTCACCACCAATTGTTACAATAATTTTCTAATTGTCTCTGTTCTCTACCTGCTGCCAGAGTGAGCATTCTAAAGTACAAGTTGAATTTGCATCTCTCTTGCTTTAAAATAAAAAAGTATGCTTTTGGCGATTTGCCATTATTTACAGCAGTGCTGTCCAATAAAAATATAATAGGGGTGACATATGTAATTTAAAATTTTTTTGAGACCACATTTAAAAAAGACAAAACAAAGTGAAGTTGATTATATATATATTTTTTTTTGAGACAGAGTCTTGCTCTGTCACCCAGGCTAGAGTGCAGTGGCGCATTCTCAGCTCAATGCAACCTCCTCCTCCCAGGTTCAAGCAATTCTCCTGCCTCAGCTTCCCAAGTAGCTGGGATTACAGGCACCCGCCACTGCACCTGGCTAATTTTTGTATTTTTAGTAGAGATAGGGTTTCACCATCTTGGCCAGGCTGGTTTCAAACTCCTGACCTCGTGATCCACCTGCTTCAGCCTCCCAAAGTGCTGGGATTACAGGCGTGAGACACTGTGCCCGGCAATAATTTATTTTATTTAACTCAACGTATCTAGTACATTACCATTTCAACACGTAATCAATATAAAATTATCCCTGTTTGCCGGGCGCGGTGGCTCATGCCTGTAATCCCAGCACTTTGGGAGTCCAAGGCAGATGCATCACCTGAGGTCGGGAGTTCAAGACCAGCCTGACCAACATGGAGAAACCCCGTCTCTACTAAAAATACAAAATTAGCTGGGGTGGTGGTGCATGCCTGTAATCCCAGCTACTTGGGAGGCTGAGGCAGGAGAATTGCTTGAACATGGGAGGCGGAGGTTGCAGTGAGCTGAGATGGTGCCATTGCACTCTGGCCTGGGCAAAAAGAGCAAAACTCTGTCTCAGGAAAAAAAAAAAGTTATCTCTGTTTTATATTATTTTTCATATGAAGTCTTTGTAATCCATTGTGTATTTCACATGTACATCTCAATCTGGCCTGATCACGTTTCAGGTGCACTGTAGCCATGTGTGGCTAATGGCTACCTTGGTGGACAGCACAGATTCAGAGACTAGAGCCCTAGTCCTTCAACATGGAACAGAAGGCACTGGGTGATGCGACCTGCGCTACCTCTGGCCTCATCCCTCTTGTTATGTCCCACATCACATCTTCTCTCCAGGAAAATCACAAATACTCCCGATTCTTTCACCCATTGTACCTTTGCTTAGGCCCCTCCCATCTTGCCTTCTGGGGCCTGTCCATCCCTTCAGTCGTCACATGCCACCTCTTCAGCCAGATGAACACTTCCTCCTCTGCTCAAGACTAGTTTGAGCATCACCCCCTTCCTGAAGCCTTTTCTTCTCGGACTCCCAGGGAAGGACTGAGCCCCACTCAGCCCTGTTCAGACCTCTATTCCAGTTCATACCTATACCCATCAGTACATTTATTTGTTTACTGAACTGATCCATTACACTAGATTTTAAGCCCCTTAAGGTCAGGGACCTTGTCTTGCCTTTTTTCCCCTCAACACCTGTACCCAAGTACATCAAAGATGATGAATCAATGCTTGGCAGGTGAATTGATTAACATCAAGAAGCTCAGGGCCAGGCATGGTGGTTCACACTTGTAATCCCAACACTTTGGGAGGCCCAGGAGGGCAGATCACTTGAGGTCAGGAGTTCAAGACCAGCCTGGCCCACATGATGAAACCCTGCCTCTAGTAAAAATACAAAAGTTAGCCGGGTGTGGTGATGGGCACCTATAATCCCAGCTACTGAGGATGAGGCAGGAGAATCACTTGAACTTGGGAGGTGGGCTGAGATCATGCCACTGCACTCCAGCCTGAGCAACAGAGCCAGACTCCATCAAAAAAAAAAAAAGAAGAAGAAAAAGAAAAAGAAAAAAACTGAGGCCTAGAAAGATGAACTGACCCCAGCACTTTGGGAGGCCGAGACAGGCAGATCACGAGGTCAGGAGATGGAGACCATCCTGGCTAACACAGTGAAACCCCGTCTCTACTAAAAAGTACAAAAAAACTAGCCGGGCAAGGTGGCGGGCACCTGTAGTCCCAGCTACTCGGGAGGCTGAGGCAGGAGAATGGCATAAACCAGGGAGGCGGAGCTTGCAGTGAGCTGAGATCCGGCCACTGCACTCCAGCCTGGGCAACAGAGCAAGACTCTGTCTCAAAAAAAGAAAAATGAACTGACTTGCCCAAAGTCTCATAACTGACACTCGACCTCTGGACTTACACTGCAGACTCTCAGTCCCGTGTTCATCCTGCCACTAGGTCAGGTGATGTCATAGGTCTAATCTGTAGTGTATGCATGGAAACATATAAGTGAAGATTGGTTTCAGGTGCCAGCTGCTAAAATTTAGGTGACTTGGATCACAATCCTGCTGTTTCTTGTACGGTTTCTTTTCAGTTTTAGTTGTACCATATTTCACTGCCTTCAGATAATTACGAGGAAATGACAGAGACCAGAGGAAACATAGGCGCATGGTCCTGGATGATACACAGCCCTTTATCAGAGCTGACTTCACTTACAGATGAAGAGGATGGCTGCAACCTGGGGAAGGAGTCTCTTTGCCTGAAAACTATCTGAAGTTCTTTTTTTGTTCAGTCTTAGCTCACTGCAACCACCGCCTCCTAGTTTCAAGAAATTCTCCTGCATTAGCCTCCCGAGTAGCTGGGACTACAGGCACACACCACCATGCCTGGCTAATTTTTTTGTATTTTTAGTAAAAACAGGGTTTCATCATGCTGGCCAGGCTGGTCTCAAACTCCTGACCTTGTGATCCACCTGCCTCAGCCTTCCAAAGTTCTGGGATTACAGGCGTGAGCCACTGTGCCTGACCCTATCTGAAGTTCTTGAAGGCTGGTTAAGGACTTGATTCTTTTTTTCTTTTCTTTTTTTTCGAGACGAAGTCTCGTTCTGTTGTCGGGGCTGGAGTGCAGTGGCCGGATCTCAGCTCACTGCAAGCTCTGCCTCCCGGGTTCCCGCCATTCTCCTGCCTCAGCCTCCCAAGTAGCTGGGACTACAGGCACCCGCCACCTTGCCCGGCTAGATTTTTGTATTTTTTTTTTTTAGTAGAGACGGGGTTTCACTGTGTTAGCCAGGATGGTCAGGAGATCGAGACCATCCTG
>NC_045439.1:140204812-140216332 GCF_002776525.5 Piliocolobus tephrosceles | reverse complement strand
TGTCGGGGCTGGAGTGCAGTGGCCGGATCTCAGCTCACTGCAAGCTCTGCCTCCCGGGTTCCCGCCATTCTCCTGCCTCAGCCTCCCAAGTAGCTGGGACTACAGGCACCCGCCACCTTGCCCGGCTAGATTTTTGTATTTTTTTTTTTTAGTAGAGACGGGGTTTCACTGTGTTAGCCAGGATGGTCTCGATCTCCTGACCTTGTTATCCACCCACCTCGGCCTCCCAAAGTGCTGGGATTACAGGCTTGAGCCACCGCACCCGGCCTCAGGACCTGATTAATGGACTGACTGGAGTGCCCAGGGGTCTGGAGGGCCTGGTCTTTGCAATGGACCTTCTCCCAGCTTGCAAGCTGTTTACACTCCTAGTTTCGGCTTCCTCATCTGTAAAATGAAGGGAGCAGACTGGCCTTGCAAGCTGCAAATACATGACTCAGTGTCCTCCTTTCATTACCCACTGCAGACACTGCTACTCAGTTACTGGGTTCTTCTCTGCCTTGGAATTCTCCTTTCCACCCAGCCATGGAGCTGTCATTCTTCTAGCTGAAACCTCTTTGCCTTTGAGACTCTCCTAGCTCTGACCTAATTCCCATAACTAGATGCAAATGATCATGAGAGAGTAACACCTCAAGTTCTTGCCAGCTTTAATCAGCTAAACTCTCAGGGCCTTATTCTGCCAAGGCCACCCAGGAGGTCTAGGAGATAAGAGCAGGAGAGGAGGTGATAGGAGAAAAGGAAGTCTAGTGCCTATCAGGGCATCAGGACACACATTGGGCCTATTGCCTGAGCATCCATTGTGGGCACACACTTCAGGGTGCTTTGTAGAAGAAATGCTACAAGAGAAGAGCCTGGCCTGCTGCCCTTGGGTAGCATGCAGTTAGTTTAATACAAGAACCCAAAAATATCATTTCTGTTCCCAATGACGTGAGTAGCCAGAGCAGGAACTCCTATATCTAATAAATGGCTCTGTTGCTAAGTATCCAGGACAGGGCCTGGCACAAAGTAGTCTCTCAGTAAATATTTGAATGAATGAATGAAAAACAAATGTACACATACACTAACAAAGGAACACTCTCCACCCTTGGCGCTTCACTGGGGACGGTGGAGTTGAACTCCCAGCCAGCATGGAGCTCATATTTTCATGGTGCTTTCCTTCCTCCCCTCAGATTTTTCCAAATGAGGCCATGTTACCTTAATTTAATGTCTAAAATACACACAATTATGCACTCCCCCTCAAACCCCACTTTCTGTGGTTTTGTGGTTTGTTACACATTCATTAAGTGTATTTTTACCGTTGTTGTTATTTTTTTAAGCAGATCTAAGCCCGTTTTAGGTAGAAATGCATTCATCTTCTTGGGGCTGCAACAGGAAATTCTAAAATCCCTTTGTGGAGTTGCATCTTCCGTGAAGTTAAAGGTTCCAGGCCCAGCCTTCCAGCCCTGTGGTTCAGGGCTAGTGGCTGATTCTTCTGTAGAACCTTGTCCGTAAAGGGTCAGTTAGCACCAGGGGAGGGGCCTGGCAAGAGGTGAAACTCCAAGCACATCTATTAATTACGAGAGAGAACAACATGTTTTTATTTTGCTGTTCATTTAAACTGGAACTGAGAAAGGTTGCTGGGTCCCCACACATTCTCTTCCTCCTCCCCCCCCCCCCTCCCCCTTCCCCTCTGTGTGCCTGCATGGGCTTGTGTGTGTGTGTGTGTGTTTGCTGGCTCAGACTCTGTGCCCGTACCTTAGCACATTACTGCTTGGATTTAGTCCTTTTCTGGGAAGCGGGCACACTTCATTCAATTTAGAAGACGTGGGCTGACATCCACCACGTACAAGACCCCCCTTGGCAATCTGGGTGACTCAGGAAGCAGAGCAAGTAGGTGCTTAGACCAATGGCAAAACCCCTCCCTCCCTTGCCCCACTCCTAGGCCAAGGAAAAAAGTTCAGCTTTATTGCATTCATCCAGGATTTTGCAATCAAAATCTCTAGAAGGAAGCTATTTTGAGTTCAGCCCACATGGATGGGTGGCATTTTTTTCAAATTTAGAATTGTTTTTCTTTGAATTTCATATGAGGGAGGATTGATCTTTCAGAATATCCAAGGGTCTTAACCCAGCCCTGTCTTAGTGGCAGTCCCTGTGGGAACACAAAGATGAATCACACAAGGTCTCCAGGACAAGACCCACGCAGCACAGTAACCACAGCCTCTCCAAGCTCGAGTCCCTTGGTCTGAAGCTGGTAAAGAGGAGCAAGGAATCCCTGTGACCACAGGGGCCAAGTAGCGCAGTTCCAGAGCCCTGGGGCAGAAGCCATGTGCAGTGCTGTCATTCCTTGGGACCAATGTGAGTCATATTCAGAGAGCTGGGCATCCTGGAAACATTTTCTGGAACCCAAATCTGCTGATCTAGGAGTCAGGGGGCTAAGGTTCTTTTTCTAGCTCTGTCAAGAATTCCTTTGAGATCCTGTGTCCAAGAGCTCTTTGCAAACACAAAACCCACATTCCATGGTTTGTGATTGACATCCCATGGGTATCTCCAGCACATCAGAGAACTTCTCTGAGAGGCCCTCACCTAAACGATGAGGTAATAAACACGCCTGAGAGAGTGGATGTGCAAGCCTTTGGGAAGGTATGTGATGGTGGGCCAAGATAAACAACTTTTAGCATCATCTCTCTTTCCCATCACTCACACAACCGACTGCCCCTCAACCATAATGAAAACAGCAGGTCCCTGCCAGGCACTGAGCTAAGTTACACGTCTTCATTTATATAGCAGATCCTTAAGCCCCTCCCCTGATCCCAAGGCCTTCTGGTGAAAGATCCAAGTCCAGAAGTTGAAGGAATCTAATTAAATGTGGGGAGAAGGACCAGGTATGGATTCCAGCACTCATTTTGCAAAAGCCCGGAGGATAAAGCAGAGATCTCCTGCTCCACAGGCGTGTCTCTGTCTTTCCTCAAGAGGGCCCGTGGGAAGAGAGGCTGGCCTTGGAAAAGACAGCCCACCCCTTGGAGCTCCCTCACATCCTTCCCCAGGCACAGGTGGGTTCTGTCTTCTCTCCAGTGGGGTCCACAGAGCATGTGACTAGGGGCAGAAGTTTTCCCCGGGCTTGAGATGGGGTGCGGGTTTGAGTTTTGCTGCCCTGGGCCTAGAACTCCATTTCCCCATTTGTTTTTTGACCAGGTTGAGACATAGTTCCAGTGTGAACTGATTTCCCCATCTCTGGGCTATGCTATCGCAAATAACTCACACATGAGTAATGTGCCCATGTTTGTGTAGAGTTTATTTAGATAAGAAAAAAAACTCAAGGCCTCATGGGAGGGGCGGCTCAGCACCACCAAGCAAGTCGTTTCCTGGGCCTGCCCAGGAGAGCCAGGCCTTCAGGCTGCTGGAGGGTGGCTGAAAAACCCACATGCTCAGACATCTCCGGGGCCTGCCTATGGGAAGAAAAGTGAGGGATGGAACAGAGGACAGGGAAGCTGGAAGCTGGGTACTGAGTGTAGCTCTGTTGCCGCAGTTGTATGCCCTCGGGTAAGACACTTCAACCCTCTGAGCACTAGTTTTCCCTCTTTGCAAAGGGGCGGGTTGGGGGAAAATAATAACAACATCCAGCCACCAAAGGGTTGTGGAGATTGAAAGAAACTTTGTAAGTTGCAGAGGCCAACACACAAGTTAGTTATTAATTAACGGCTGGATTAAGGCCGTGTTTTCAGGCCACACTCAACAGTGGAGTGGGCACAATGCCGGGATTCAAAGGCCTGGGTCCAAGTTCCGATCCGCCAGCACCCAGTCACATGACCTCAAGCCTCCTCATCTCCCCGAGACCTAGGATCACCTCTGTGAAGTGAAGATAGTGATCCTTCTACCACATAATCCTTGAGGCTCTGTGTTGGCAGTTTTGGAGCAAAGGATAGCTATGAACCTGGTTTGTGAACTGTACAATGTACAAATATGAGATGATGGTGCCAAGTTATTCAAAGGGTCACTCATCAATGAATCAATCTATCAACAAGCCAATTAGCTGGACAGTTGAGGATACACCAATAAGCAGTCTAGCTGGGGATGAGAAGAGGGAGGGCTGCACGTGAAGGGTTAATTCACAATGTAGAGTGATAGTGGTGAGCAGACTGGTTTGGGCTGAAGGCTGAAGGGCTCAACCTTTTTAAATTTTGAGACAAGGTCTTGCATTGTTCCCCAGTCACCCAGGCTAGAGTGCAGTGGCACAGTCATGGCTCTTTGTAGTCTCCGCCTCCAAGGCTCAAGCAATCCTCCCATCTCAGCCTCCCAAGTAGCTGGGACTGCAGGTGTGCACCACCATGCCCAGCTAATGTTTTGTATTTTTTGTAGAGGTGGGGTTTCGCCATGTTGGCCAAGCTGGTCTTGAACTCCTGAGCTCAAGCAATCTGCCTGCCTTGGCCTCCCAAAGTTCTGGGATTACAGGTGTGAGCCACCAAACCTAGACTCTTTTCTTTTCTTTTTTTTTTTTAGCCTATAACACTTTGGGAACAATGCCTCAACACAGTCACTTGTTTAAAAAAGTTATTATTATTGTTATTATTATTATTTTCAGGCAGAGTCTCGCGCTGTCACCCAGGCTGGAGTGCAGTGGCGCAATCTTGGCTCATTGCAAGCTCCACCTCCCAGGTTCACACCATTCTCCTGCCTCAGCCTCCCAAGTAGCTGGGACTACAGGCGCCTGCCACCATATCCAGCTAATTTTTTCATATGTTTAGTAGAGACGGGGTTTCACTGTGTTAGCCAGGATGGTCTTGATCTCCTGACCTCATGATCCACCCGCCTCAGCCTCCCAAAGTGCTGGGATTACAGGCGTGAGCCACCGCACCTGGCAAAAAAGAAAAATTTTTTAAAAGCAGAACGGATTTTTCAAACAAAGAGTTAAGCAGAATCCCAGGTTATAAAGCATGAAAGCAAATCTGCTCTGGCTGAAACAGGGGTCTGGGCCTAGAGCCAGGATTATGTAGCACCCCCACTCCACCCACTCACTGGTCTATCTCACCGTTCCTACTCCTCAACAGCCCCAGAGGCACCCCCTCCAAGTGCTGAGTTTCTACAGCTTCCAAACCACAGCCTGCTAGTCTGTGAAGCATGTACCCCAGAGACACTCTCACACCAGGAGGCACATGCTTGCATGTTCATAGAAGCATTACTTATGGTGATGATCACTGGAAACAGCCTAAATGTCCATCAGCAGGAGAAAGGGTAAATACATGGTGATCTATGTACACGGTGTAATTAACTTTGCTACAGTGAAAATGAATGAATCTGAGCTACATGTATCAACAAAGATTAAGCTGGCAAATACACTACTGAGTGCAAAGAATAAGTTGCAGAATATGTGCTACATTGTATCAAATCTAAAACTAAAAAAATTGTATATACTTAGACATATGCACATAGTTAGAGTATGAAGATGTACATGGGAAATAAAGCTTCTAGAAGAACATGTAGGAGAATATCTTTATGACTTTGGGATACGAAAAGATTTCTTAAACAGGGCACAAAGAGCATTAACCATAAAAAACTGATAAATTGGATTTCATTAAAATTAAGAACTGTGGCCAGGTGTGGTGGCTCACGCCTGTAATCCCAGCACTTTGGGAGGCTGAGGCAGGGGGGATCACCTAAGGTCAGGAGTTCAAGACTAGCCTGACCAATGTGGTGAAACTCCGTCTCTAGTCTCTACTAAAAATACAAAAATTAGTTGGCAAGATGGGGTGCGCCTGTAGTTCCAGCTACTCAGGAGGCTGAGATAGGAGAATCACTTGAACCCAGGAGGTGGAGGTTGCAATGAGCCGAGATTGCGCCACTGCACTCCAGCCTGGGAGGCAGAGTGAAACTCCATCTCAAAAAAAAAAAAAAAAAAAAAAAAATTCAGAACTGTTCATGAAAAGAGACACTGGGTGCCTGTAAACCCAGCTACAGGGGAGGCTGAGACAGGAGAATGGCATGAACCTGGGAGGCGGAGCTTGCAGTGAGCCGAAATAGCACCACTGCACTCCCGCCTGGGCGACAGAGTGAGATTCTGTCTCAAAAAAAAAAAAAAAAAAGAATATTCAAATGTTGCTAAGCATATAAAAGAGTGTTCATCCTTATTAATTACCTGGAAAATGCAAATTAAAACATAATGCCATACACCACATACCCATTAGGATGGCTAAAATTTAAAAGATTAACAACACCAGTACTATCAAGGATGTAGATTAATCAGAGCTCTCATTCATTGCTGGTGGGAAAGTAAATTGGTGCAACCACTTTGGACAACTGTTTGACAGCATCCACTATTGAACATACGTAAACATCCTCCCAAATTCTACTCCTTGTTACATACCCAGGAGAAATAAGCCATTAAGTCCATCAAAGACATGTATAAGAATGCTTATATATTCATCATAACCTCAAACTGGAAATAACCCAAATGTCCATCATTAGTAGGATGGATAAATTATGGCATAGTCACACAGGAATTCCACACAGCAGTAAGAACAAATGAACTACTGACGTGCAAAACAATAGGGTGGCTCTTACAGGTGAAATAAGTCAGACACAAAAGAGAATAATGTATATGATTTCACACTTAGCAAGGCCAAAAGCTGGCAAAACTCATCCGTGTGGAGAGGTCAGACCAGTGGTACATTGAAGTGGTACTTCCTGAGGAAGCTTTCTGGAGTTCTGGACATGTTTCCAAGCTTGAGCCAAGTGGTGGTTGCACAGGCATATTCATTTGTAAAATCCATTAAGTTGTACATTTAAGATTTGTGCACCTAATGCAAGTGATACTTTGATTAAAAACTTATAAAACAAAAAGACATGTATGGGAATGAAAATTACAAAGTTCAGGGTAAACACTACATTCAATAGTGTTCCTTATGTGGGGAGGGAGAAATCACCTTGGAGTTGTGAGGTGTGATATAAAACTAACCTAGATGTTCCTGTTTACCAAAGTGAGACTGTGCCTGGTGCCAAGGCCTGCACCTGTAATCTCAACACTTTGGGAGGCTGAGGCAGGTAGATCACTTAAGTTCAAGACCAGCCTGGGCAACATAGTGAGACTTTGTCTCTGTAAAAAGTACGAACAATTGACCAGGCGCAGTGGCTCATGCCTGTAATCCCAGCACTTTTGGAGACCAAGGCAGGTAGATCATGAGGTCAGGAAATCAGGACTATCTTGGCAAACGTGGTGAAACCCCATCTTTAATAAAAATACAAAAATCAGCTGGGCATGGTGGCACATGCCTGTAGTCCTAGCTACTTGGGAGGCTGAGGCAGGAGAACCACATGAATCCGGGAGGTGGAGGTTGTAGTGAGCCGAGATTGTGCCACGGCACCCCAGCCTGGCGACAGAACGAGACTGGGTCTCAAAAATAAATAAATAAATATAAAAAAATTAGCTGGGCATGGTAGCAAGCACCTGCAGTGGGAGGCTGACATCAGAGGATCACTTGAGCATAGAAGGTGGAGGCTACAGTGAGCTGTGACTGCACCACTGCACTCCAGCCTGGGCAACAGAGTGAGACCCTGTCTCAAAAACAAAACAAAACAAAAAAACCCACAACACAAAAACAAGGTTAAGACTGTCTGGGAAACTGAAGGGGTCCAGAAAACCTATAAGACCTGCCTGAGATTTTATTTAGGGATAGGAAGAAAGAAACAAAGCTGAAAAGGACAGAAAAAGAAAATAATGTTGACTTCAATTTGCAGGTTAAATCCCATTGACCATACAAGGGTTACATCCATGTGAAGTGCTTGGCCCACAGTAGTGCACCCATCATTTTCCCTTCACCATAGGAAAAGCTGCATCCCAGGCAATCCAAGCCCAACAAACACCTCGCACTCCCAGGAAGGCCTTGCTTGAGGCCAGAGGCTGGCAGGAAAAAAAACTCATCTGCAAAATGTTGCCTCAGCCTCTGGAATTTACACTTGCCCCACTGCCATCTGCTCAACATTCCTGCCTGAAATTCCAGCTGAACCATAGGAAACAACTGCTCTGTGAAGGTCCAGGGACTGGCAGGGGCTGACAGGCCTCTCCCAACTTCCAAACTGCTGTCACGGGCTATGACCTCACTTCCTTAGCCCGCTCCAGGGGGAGCCTCCTCTCCAGTCCTGAATGCTCGGTGGGCAGGAAGGCAGCAGCATGGGCCTGGACCTGACCATGGCAGGCCACTGAGCAGGGCTTGGCCAGGTCACTGCCATGGATAATGCTCCACTTTGGAGAGTCAAACCCCAGTACCCTCGCTCAAAGTGAAATGCACAGAGGAAATTCCCTGTTCTGGGAGGCCTGGAGGAAGTGGATGCTCCTTTGACTCAGCTTTCTTGATGAGTTGAAGGAAGGAAAGGAGTTGTGTTTATTGACTGCTTACTCTATACCAGGCCCTTTGCTAGGTTTACACTCTTCAGAATGACTATGTGAGACCAGATGCGATGACTCACATCTGTAATCCCAGCACTTTGGGAGGCCGAGGTGGGTGGATTGGCTGAGGTTGAGAGTTCAAGACCAACCTGACCAACATGGAGAAACCCCATCTCTACTAAAATTACAAAAATTAGCTGGGGGGGGTGGTGCATGCCTGTAATCCCAGCTACTCAGGAGGGTGAAGCAGGAGAATCGCTTAAGCCCGGGAGGTGGAGGTTACGGTGAGCAGAGATCGCGCCATTGTACTCCAGCCTGGGCCACAAGAGCGAAACTCTGTCTCAAAAAAAAAAAAAAAAAAGAATGACTATGTGAGATGGATATTATTTTTCCCATTTTACACATGAGAAGGATGATGTCTGAGAAGTTAGAAAACTGGCAGATATTGGGGCTGCCCTTCCCACACATTGTCTCCACAGCATTCTAGTACTCTGGATATGGTAACAATTTCACATTAACATGCTTCATAGCAGCTGACCATTCACCAGTTTCATTTTTTTTTTTTCTGGCATATATTGAATGAAGTACTGTAGTGTTAAGAGACAGTGGCTGGGCCGGGCATGGCGCCTCACACCTGTAATCTCAGCACTTTGGGAGCCTGAGGTGGATGGATCACTTAAGCCCAGGGGTTTGAGATTAGCTTGGGCAATGTCGTGAAACCCCATCTCTACAAAAAAATACAAAAATTTGGCTGGGCGCGGTGGCTCACACCTGTAATCCCAGCACTTTGGGAGGCTGAGGCGGGCAGATCACAAGGTCGGGAGATCGAGACCTTGGTGAAACCTCGTCTCTACTAAAACTAAAACTACAAAAAAAAAAAAAAATTAGCCGGGCCCGGTGGCAGGTGCCTGTAGTCCCAGCTACTCAGGTGGCTGAGGCAGGAGAATGGCGTGAACCCGGGAGGCAGAGCTTGCAGTGAGCCGAGATCGCGCCACTGCACTCCAGCCTGGGGGACAGAGCGAGACTCTGTCTCAAAAAAAAAAAGAAAAACAAAAATTAGCTGGGCATGGTGGCATGCACCTGTAGTCTCTGCTACTTGAGAGGCTAAAGTGGGAGGATCACTTGAGCCTGGGAGGTAGAGGCTGCAATGAGCTGAGGTCACACCACTGCACTCCAGCCTGAGTGACACAGTGAGACCCTGACTTAAAGGAAATAGAGAGAGAGAGAGAGACAAGGGCTGGGGCCAGCCTGCCTGAATTCTAACACTCATGAGCTGTATTCCCATAGTAGAGTTTTTCAACTCTCTGAACCTCAGCTTCCTTATCTGTAAGGAACGATAATAATAACACCTTCTCGATCACGCTGAGAAGATAGCATGTGATTGTGCATGGCAGGAAGCATTTGATTCAGACCTTGACATACCATGATTATTACTTGTGGTTACTGTTATCATAACCTAGTGAGGGGATGGGACAGAGCCTATGGTTGTCCCACATTGATAGATGATTAGGACTCTGAAGTTCAAAGGTTAGTTGATATTTGAAGTCACACATTATCACTGAGATGGTTTTAATAATCCATGGCCTGTCTCTCTGCAGGGGGGCAGCTCCCTCAAGGGGTCCTTGCCCACTTCTAGAGGTCTCCCATGAGTTTCTGAGCATTTGCCAGCACACTCTCCCCTCGCAGCAGGCAAAGCGGGAGGCACTGAGCCGTGTGCAAAGATGAGGAAGGATGTGTAGGTGGCTGGTGCTGCAGGCTACCCGAGAACACTGGTTCTATGTACTTTGTACTCTGGGGAGCAGTTTGCAGTGGTGGGAAGAGGTGGCTGCTTGGAATAGACAAAAAGTACAGAAGCCTTTGTAGGCAAAAAGCTCTCCCCCACATGGTCTTCCATTCCTCTGTTCCAAGCCATATAAGACTTTCTCTGCCCTCAGAATAAAATCCTTAACATAATTTCATGTCATGTTGAAATTTTTCCTAGTTCGTTCCCAGTTTGATCCCTTGAAGCATGACATTGAGCTTCTCTATCCTTCTTCCCCCATTAACCCCTACACACACACACACACACACACACACACACTCATACCTTCACATTTTCACACTGCAAGCTCAGTTCTCCCCCAGGCTAGGCCGAGCACCCCCCTCTACCTCCTCAGGTAGAAATCAGCCCACATCTGGCCATGTGGACAATTGCCAGCCTGGACTCTAAGAGGAAGAGCAAATCTGCAAGCCAGCAGAGGAACCCAGCTCATTCTGAGTAAAAATAACCTGTCAAATCAATTACAGTGGCAGAACCAATTAGGGTGACCTCAGGGGAATAAATATGCAGTGTTTAACTTAATCATCTTTCTGTTCGAACAGCACTCCGGCAGGGCTGCATGACTAAGGCAAATGACTATTACATAACTGATATTTTTATTCTTTGCCTCTTCTCTTCAGAAAGAGAAGCCGGTAAATTTCATTTTCCTTTAAAGTGGAAAAAAAGACAAAGGAAAAGAAAGAAGACTGTTTCTGAACTTGCACAGATGATTAAAAAAAGACAGCCTGGGGCCCTCTATTCGTAACAAATTAATGTAGAACTACTCACTAGCTATGTGACCTTAGGTGAGTCATTTTCTTCTGTGATTCCCGCATCTGTGAAGGGAGGCACTTAGAGCTGATGATCCCCAAGAGCCATTCTTACAAATCCTGACTTTCTATTACCTAGGACAACTTTGACTCTAAAATCCTTTACGGCCATGGTGGGATTTTATTGACCTTTGAGTTACCCCATTGCTCCTTGTACAGTGTCTCTATACTAAGGTGCTCAATAAATACTTGCCAAACTGTTCTTTATTTCAACATTTCCTGTCTCTAGGATACTTGCTAGGGACTGGGAGATAGGTACCCAAGTAGTGTAAAGAAGTTGTCTCCCATTTGAGGGAGGCCAGGCATGCCTCTGAGAAATGACAGTCTAGTGTGTATAGGCTGGATGCATGCTGGAGGCAATAGATACTCAGAGAAGAAAGATCTTTCTTTCTTCCCTTTTTTCCTTGTTCCCTTCCCTTCCCTTTCTTCCCTCCCTTCCTTCCCTTCCCTTTTCCTTCCTTCCTTGCTTCCTTCCTTCCTTTTTCTTCTTCTTTTCTTTCTTTCTTTCTTTCTTTCTTTCTTTCTTTCTTTCTTTCTTT
>NC_045439.1:140182629-140204802 GCF_002776525.5 Piliocolobus tephrosceles | reverse complement strand
TTTCTTTCTTTCTTTCTTTCTTTCTTTCTTTCTTTCTTTCTTTCTTTCTTTCTTTCTTTCTCTCTCTCTCTCTTTCTTTCTTTCTTTCTTTGGTTTTGTTTTGTTTTGTTTTTTTCTGAGACAGGATCTCCCTCTGTTGCCCATGCTGGAGTGCAGTGGCATGATCTTGGCTTACCACAGCCTTGGTCTAAAGTGATCCTCCCTGCTCGGCCTCTTGAGTAGCTGGGACTACTGGTTGGAATTAAAGATAGTCAGATATTGAGCTTAAACACTTTCTTAATTGGTGGCTGCTTTTAGATAGATTTTTAAATTTTTTGTCGAGACAGCAGTAGGGGGGTCTCACTATGTTTCTCAGGCTGGTTTTGAACTCCTGGACTCAAGTGATCCTCCCGTCTCAGCCTCCCAAACTTCTGGGATTACAGGAGTGAGCCACTGTGCTTGGCCATGAGGGATATTTCTAACCCGAGAATGGTCATGAAGCACTTCCTGGAGAAGGTGAAATAGCACTGGTCCGTGAAAGACATTTAGAATTCTGACCAGTCAATAAGATGAAAGATACTCTAGGGGAATCTATAGGAATGGCCTATGTAGAAGTGAGGAGAGAGAAAACCTAACAGTGATGGGTGGTTTACATTGGGAAGCAAAAAAAGAAAAGAAAAGATATCTTGGAATCAGACTGAGAAATGCTTTGGAGCCAGGCTGGGGAGGGTGGGGGCATATCCTGGAAGCAATGGGAAAGGAAGGCGGAATGGAGTCTCTACAGTTTCATCATCTTCTCTGGCCACTGGGTAAATTTACCATTCTAAATAGTTAGAGATGAACTTTATTTCTGTTCTGTTCTCCCTGGGAACAGCCTAGAGGTTTAGAATCATGGGGAAGGAAGTAGGGGACTGTCATTGATTGCACAGAATACAGTTCTTTTGCCCTGCCTATCATACCAAAGCCCTAAGTTTGCTTACTTTGCCCAAGTACAACTTCACAGCTTTTCAGGGCTGTAAAGGTCAATTATTAGAACGGATGCTGTCAGTGCCTTGCCCCATCTCCTCAGCACTCACTTCCATGCTGAATTCAGGCCGCTCACATCCAATACCCATGAGCACTGTGACCAGCGTGGGGCAAAGCTC
This sequence comes from Piliocolobus tephrosceles, assembly GCF_002776525.5. Lineage (NCBI taxonomy): Eukaryota > Metazoa > Chordata > Mammalia > Primates > Cercopithecidae > Piliocolobus > Piliocolobus tephrosceles. Next base: position 140,203,678 of record NC_045439.1, on the reverse strand, counting down.
AAAGCGCCCAAGAGTTGATGTCCCTGGCAACAGCCCTCTTATGAATGAGGGATAAGCATTTGGTGGATAAATCCCCAGTTTCCTCACCCCTTGGGCAGATGAACTCTCAGGTGTGTTCCAACTCCGTCTCCCAGAGTGTTCCCAACACCAGTTGCTCGTGGTGATGGCCTGCTCAGCAGCACGCCTCACACTGGCTTCCTTCCGTTCGCTGTCTCACTTCCACACCATTCACCTGAGTTGCTAGGGATCACCTTCTAAATGACCTATTACTCACACTTGAATCCTCAACGCAAGCTTCTGGGGAAACTGAAACCAAAATAATTCATAAATGTCCCTCATTATACGGCTGGGGAAACTGAGGCCCAGAGAGGAGAAGATGATTTGCTTAAGGTCACCAAACAGCTGGCTTAGTCAGGCGAGAGCCTGGGCCTCTAGGCCCCCAGCCCAGGGCCCTCCCACTAGACCAGATGAGTCTTAGATTAGTACTCCCTCCCCTCTGCTCCCCCGCTGAGGCTCCACAAAGTCACAAGTCAGCAGCAGAAACTATTCTTCCTCCACTTCTATTTGAACAGAAAGCAAGAGGCCTCAGCAAGGGGGAAGGGGCGAGGCCTGAGGCTCCCAGATGTGGCCCTCATTCTCCTGGAAAGTGGGCTTTTGTCTCTGCGGTAACCAGGGCAGCCGCCCCATTTATCTGGTCTTAGCAAAGCAGCTGCATCCATTGGTTTCAACTGCTGGGGTTGAAATGGGATGTTTGCAAAATGGAGTTATTAGCCCTTAAAAAGGAGGAGGGGGGTGTTTTTTCTCAAGAAAAGGAACATGAAGCTTGGGGTCTTTCCATATTAATATTAAAGAAGTGCAATATACACAGAAATGACTTTAGGGGACCAGAGCAATTCTAAGTAAAGATGGAAACCAGAAAGTGGAGTTTAGATAGATAGAGTGATATCCTTTTTAAGGCAAGCAAATACATCTTATAACACGGTAGCTGTTTGCTGTCACTGAAAGGAATCTAAGGGGAATATTGCTGAGAAACAAAGACATTTTCTGTCTCTTTAAATAACTCAAGGAAGCCTGACATCTTAGTTAACAGAGGGAACAAAGATGCTGTACACTCAGGGAAAGGAAACTATTTTTCTCTTGAAAAGAAAGCAGATGTTGTCATCTAGCTCTAGAAAAGTTTGAGGTACCCAAGCACAATATGACACTTGGCCAGGTTTAATAAACATTGCTTTGATGTGCCAACAACCCCTAACTAAACTGGTCAGTTAAATGAACTAACCTTTAGGCTACTAATGGATTGTTATCATAGTTCACCTCTCTGTGTATGCAACACTAGACTGAAGATCCCTTGAGCAAATCATTCTATCCTTGCCTTGCCATGAAGTATTTGTGAAGGGCTAATTGCAAATTCATTTGTTCTGTCATTCAGAAGTTCTATATTTTTACTGTGTGGTTGGACAAATACAATACATACAGATGATGGACTAAATTGGTCACACTTGTAATTGTGTAAGGTCAAAAACAGGACCCAGAGCATCCATGTTGAAGGCAGGGCAGGGAAGCGAAACTGAGAAAAGTTTGGGAAGTCAGGCTGGGGAGGGTGGGGCACATCCTGGAAGCAATGGGAGAGGAAGGTCAGAAAGTCTGTAGCCCATCCTGAGGAAGGAAAGGGAAGATTTCATCGAGATTATCTTTTTTCTCTGGCCCTCACATGTTTTGGGAAGAATCTGAATGAATAGGTGAGGAAGACTTAGTAGCTTGGCTGGGGCAGGTGGCATATGTTGTAGAATTGTTAGGAGATTAAGTTGGAAAGATAATGTGGGTTTCAGTTTGGAGGACTTGAGATGCATGCAAAGAAACCTAGGCTTTATCCTAAAGGTATCAGGGAGCCATTGGATGTTCAGGATCATATTGGGGGACGAAAGTGGAGCTCAAGATGGTTGCCCACTTACCCTCAAAGGGCAGTCTTTAGCATCCCTGATATGGTATTGATATGATGGATCGCTTATGAAGTCCATTCACACACTGGCTAATTTTCTGTCTTTGGGGTTGGGGGAGGAAGGAAGGAGGTAAGTTATTGAATTTCAAATTACAAAGTGGAAGAGGAATTTCTCAATTGGATCAATCAGTAGGACACGCTCTCCCTGCTGGGAGCCAAAAGCCAGCTGTTGCCCAGGTCTGGTGCAAACTATGGAATTATAGCAGCACCCATTTGAGCAGCTGGTTAGAAAGCTTCTGGGTTTTCCCTTAGACACTTAACCTTTTTATAGCTCAGCCACAAAACTTTTGCTTCAGGCCAGACCTCAGCCTGTTACTTGCTTAATTAATGTGTTTCTCTTTCCAGCATCCCTCCAAAATCTATCAGAGAGAGTAATACTTCAGCTAGGTCTCTTGCATTTCTGCAAGAGGTCTCTGCATTTCTGAATTATTTGGGTTTTTCCCCTTCCACTCCTCTGAGACCAGACTTTGGAAATGTATGTTTCAATCAATACTCTATTAAGCAGAAAGCTCAGGGAGTAGAGGATGCAAGGTAATAACATTTTCTGGCTAATGGAGGGTTCTTTTAATAAAACTCAATTTATTTCAGTCCTCTTTGTAGCTTCTGGTTATTAAAAAAATGTCTGAGTCCACTTTTTCTGCCCTCTGATTGTGATTAAGTGAATCCTTGCTGAAGAGGGTTCTTGTAGGCCACAGAGGAGCAGTGTGGTCATCAATAACCACAGGCCAGGGTTGGAAAATAGGATGGAAAAGGAGAGGGGTAGGGGTTAGCCACCACTGACTGTGTGGCTGCAGGGCACCATGGGAACCCTGGGCTGGCTACCACCATACCCCTCACTCACCCTTCACCAGCCCTCTCCCCTCACCTTACCCAGCACAGGAAGCAGGACCAGAGTCAAGGCACAATCTTTTTTCTTCCCTAATCTTCACCCGACTTTAATGAAGAAAAGTTTTCTTCATTAAAGCAAACTTTAAACTTTCTTTCTCCATTTTCTTTGGAGAAAATGCTGTTAAGGGGACTTGTTTTTGGTTTGGTTTTGTTTTTGAGACAGTGTCTTGCTCTGTTGCCCAGGCGGGAGTGCTATGGTGTGATCTTAGCTCACTGCAACCTCGACCTCCTGGGCTCAAGTGACCCTCCCACCTCAGCCCTGCCAAGTAGCTGGGACCACAGGCATGCACCACCATGCCTAGCTTAAATTTGTTTATTTTTCTTTTAGAGATGGGGGCTTCCTGTGTTGCCCAGACTGGTCTTGACTCCTAGGCTCAAGTGATCCTCTCGACTCGGTCTCTCAAAGTGTTGGGATTACAGGCATGAGCCACTATGCCCAGTCGAGGGGATTTTTTTTTTCTTTTTTTTTTTTGAAACAGTCTTGCTCTGTTGCCCAGGCTGGAATGCAGTGGCACAGTCTCGGCTCACTGCAACCTCCACCTCCCTGGTTCAAGCAATTCTCCTGCCTCAGCCACCTGAGTAGCTGGGATTACAGGCGTGCCGGCTGATTTTTATATTTTTAGTAGAGACAGGGTTTCACCATATTGGTCAGGCTGCTCTCAAATTCCTGGCCTCAAGCAATCCACTTGTCTTGGCCTCCCAAAGTGCTGGGATTACAGGCATGAGCCACTATGCCCAGCCTAAGCAACTTCTCAGGGAAATCCCGGGAGTCTGGATGTCCTGGGTCAGTGCATTAGCAAGAACATCAGCCTGTCAGCCAAGAGAGTTCATTTCTTGTCCCGACTCTGCCATGCATTACCTGTGTGACCTTGGACAAGTAGTGTCTCCTCTCTGGGCCACATTAATGTGTCTATAAAGGGAGGGGGCTGGGCTGTGGTCTGTAAGTTCCCTTCCATGGAGCTGTAAAATTGGGAAAATAACAACGCCTTCTTTGCTCACCTCAAAGAGGTGTGGGAAGATAAAAATAAAAAAATGATTGGAAATACTTGGTAAGTTGTAAAGCCCTATGTAATCGGGAAGAGTAAGTCTCTAGGGGAGACTTCCTTCAGCAGTCAGGAACTTCTTAATGCAAACCAGGTGCTGGTGCAATCAGACTTGAGACCTCCCAGCCTGGGGCGACTGTGGCTCAGGGAAGGGGGAGGAGAAGGGAAGTCAGGTGGGCAGCCTGGCCTCCCAGAGTCTCCCTTCAGGCATGGCTCCTCATTCTTCCTTGGTGTCCATATACAGCAGGATGACACCCCCCCCCCCCCCCCCACCCCCCTGCCCAGGATGGCACCCCCACCCCCACCCCGTGCCATGGCAGCCCGTCCCCACCCCATGCCCACAATGACACTCACCCCCACCCCATGCCCAGGATGACACCCCCACCCACACCCTACGCCTAGGGTGACACTCCACCACCATTCTGTGTCCGGGATGATACCCTCACCACCCCACACCCAGGAGGACCCCCCACCCCCACCCTGTGCCCAGGATGACAGCCCCAACCCCCCATGCCCTACTCATACTCTGCTATGCTGTGAGTACCTCCCCTCTTCCTGTGATTTCTCTCCCTATGTCCTTCATCATCCCCCTCCCAGGTGAGAAACTGAGCCACCTCCAGAGGGAGGTCAGGTGATGGGCAAAAAGTCCCCCCAGCGAGTGGGAGCCTAACTAGACCCTGGTCTGTAGTATTATGGGAAAACCATGAGCTCTGACAAGAGAAGGTTCTAATCCCTGCTGGCCAATGCCTTACTCTCCAGTGGTGTGACCTTGGGCAGGCGATTTAAATTCTCTGAACCCTAGTTTCATACTTGTCAGGGAGGACTTCTGTATGCTTCTCAGGAGGTTCCAGCTGAGGTGAGCCCCCTTTTGCCCACAGTAATGACCTCAATATTACACCCTTATTTTGGACAATGCTGGCACTGGAAAGGTGCTTACAAAAGTGCCAGGTATGGCTGCAGCTGTAAAGTGTAGTTTTCTAGATGACTTCCATCTGAAGCTCTAAAAACCTGTCCCCTCCTCACCGTACCTGCCACTGAGCAGACCTGGTTTTTCGAACTGGGGCCTCACTTGAAGTTCACCCTGACTCCCACACTGCTTGCTCTCCACTCCCCCAGGCTTTGACCTTGAGGCTCATCTGTTCTCAGGAGGGGGTTGGGACAGAGCCACAACTCTGGGACATCATCCCTTTTCAAAGGTGCAGGGGAGTTTTCGGGAAACAGAAAACTTTGGCCAAGTGGGTTGTGGTTTGGTCCCTCGAGCTCGGGGTTTAGCTGAACCTTAAGATGAATTTGGCATGTGTGTGAAATCTCTGCTCTGTGTCCCCAGCTGCAGGACAATGGGGGCCATTTAGAACTTTGCACATGGGATGAAAACATCTGGTTCAAATAACACACACACACACACACACACACACACACACACACACACACACGCGCGCCCCAACAGGAATACAATACATTACAATAGGGACAATCATTCTTAAACCGAGTGTACTCTCCCACTTTTCAATTCGGGGGTCGTGAGAACAAATAGGACCTAATCCCTGTCCTGGAGAAACGGTAGAGACCATCCTATCTACACTGCTGGCTTTAAAGTTAGAGAATCTGAGACCGGGAGTCACTGGTCTAAGGTCTTATAGCAAGCAAGAGACAGCAGTGAGACAGGAAGCCAGGTGGCCCAACTTCCAGACGGCAGCCTTTCCCTAGCTCCACATGGCACGGAGGAGGAGGTAGAGGGCAAAGAAAGCAGGCCCTTTAGATTCTCCTTTTAGATTTAGATTTAGGACAGAGAATCCCCTTTCGTCAAGAGATCAAAGGGCTCAGGGTACCCAGCCTGCCGACGGCTTTTTTTTTTTTTCAAGTGCAGCAAAGCCATCTGTGCTGCTAGTCTCGACGCTGCAGCCAAGAGTGAGACCCCAGAGTCTTGGAGTCTGCGGGGCACTCCTGGAAGATGCGTTCCACCACCAGCCAGGCGGGTGGGTGAGCGGCGGCGCAGCTGCTGGCGCGGGCGGCGCGCGTGCACGGGGAAAGGGCGGCCGCGGCGGGGGACGGTGGGCGCCCCGGCCCGGGTCGCCGACGCAGGCCGAGTCTCCTAGAAGCCCCGGCAGAGGAAGTGGCGAGGACGACAGCGGGGAAACGAGGCCGCCCCCGCCGCGGAGCGACTGCGCCTCCAGCAGCGTCCCGGGCACGCTGGCTCCCTGCAATGTGCGCGTCCTTCGCGAAGAACGTCCCGGGAGGCCCCGCCAGTGCGGTCTCGCTCTGTTTTGTTCTTTCTTCTGAATTTCTGTGGTCCTCTCTCCTGCCAGGGTCCCTTCATGAGGGTTCTGCTGCCCAGGGTCCCCGCGTGGATTTTCTCCGGGGAGGTAACTCGGCGAAGGTGTGATGCCTCCTTCCCACCTAGTGTGACGCCTCCTTCCCACCTGGCCTTTCTTCTTCGGAGAGTCCGTGGTTTCTGCCGCCCTGAGGGGACAGAGGTGTCCCTCCGTATTTACCCCCATTCTGTCTTCCCAGAAGACTGCCCCCGTGCCCCCACGACCTCATGGCCAGTGCTGTTAAAATCAAGCACACCCCGCAGCGAGTAGAGGAACAGCTGGGAAAAGCCACACTGCGTTCTGGTCCTTACCTACCCGCCCCCCAGCATCACGTTCTTCCCCTAAGTGTAGGACTGAATCGCTGAGGGACCTCAGATTTCCCCAGCCCGCCTCGTCATCAACAGGAGGAACTGCACAGTGGTTCGGCTTGAAGCCCTCAAGCAGGTTGTGCCCGGATTCAAATCTCTGCCCTATGCTTTCTAGACATGTGACCTTGCCACGTTGTTTTCTTCATATTCGTATGAAAAGCACTTACTGAGAACTTACCAGACAGCTTCCTTGGCATCGCAGACAGAGCAGTGAGCAAAAGGTCCAGGTGGTGATGGAACTTCCGTTGTAGGTGGGGAGGCAGACACATAAATATCTTCATTATATGGTGATAAGTGTTAAAATGAAGACTGTAGCAGAGTGAAAGGACAAAGTGTGGCAGAGGCGTGCTATTTTAGTGAGAGTGCTCAGGGAAGGCCTCTCTCACAAGCTGACATTGGGCAGATACCCAAAGCAAGTGGGGGAGCTGTAGCGCTCCAGGTGAAAGCATTCCAGGCAGAGGGAACAGCAAGTGCAAAGGCCCTGAGGCAGGAGTTCAAAGAACTGGAGAGCGCAGAGTGAAGGGGACAGTGGTAGAGGATGAGGTCAGAGAGGAATTGAAGGGTGCATATTTCATAGGGCCCTGTAGGTCACGGTTAGGGTTTTGAATTTTGTTCTGATGAGAAAGAAAGTCATTGGGGAGTCCTAACATGACCTAGCTGATATTCTGAGAAGGAGCATTAAGGGTAGACTATCAGGTGAATAAGAAGGTGGTTTCACTAATCCAGGTAGACAACAATGTTGGCTGGAACCTGGTGGTAGTGATGGAGATGGATTCTGGGTATATTTCAGGTTGGATTGAAATGCGAGTATAAGAGCTATAGAGGAACTGAGAATAATGTGTACTTTTTTGTTTGTTTGTTTTTGTTTTTGAGACAGAGTCTCACTCTGTCATCCAGGCTGCAGTGCAGTGGCACAATCTCGGCTCACTGCAAACTCCGCCTCCCGGGTTCATGCCATTCTCCTGCCACAGCCTCCCAAGTAGCTGGGACTACAGGCACCCGCCACTACGCCCAACTAGTTTTTTTTTTTTTTTTTTTTTTCCCCCCGTAGAGACGGGTTTCACCATGTTAGCCAGGATGGTCTCGATCTCCTGACCTTGTGATCTGCCCGCCTCGGCCTCCCGAAGTGCTGGGATTACAGGCGTGAGCCACCGCTCCTGGCTGATGTGTACATTTTTTACCTGAAGAACTGTAAGGTAAGATGAGGGTGATGCAGGCTAGGGTAGTAGAGTGGGAAGATCAGGAGTTCCATTTTGGACATGTTTTGTTGGTGGTGCCTATTGGACATCCAAGTGGATGTGCCTCAAAGGCAGTGGGATGTGTGAGTTTGGAGTTTGGAAGAGAGGTATGATTGGAGAGAGAAATTTGAGATCTCTTGGTATAGATGATGTTTGAAGCCTTGGGACTGGATGAGATGACCTAGGGTTTCAAATATTGTGTATAATGAGGGCTTCTAAATGTTTCTCTCCCGCTAGATCTCTGTCTTGAACTCTAAACTCTCATATCCGACTGCCTTCTTCAGTTCTATAGTATACTCTAGAGGAATCAAAAAACCAGAAAGAGATCTGGTATCCTCATTGTTTCCCCTGGAGAGGTCATAGTTTTTTTTTCTTAGAGTGTAAGAACTGGAAATGATCCAAGTGGCCATCTGGTCAACCTCTTCAATTTTTACAAATAAGGAAACTGAGTTCCAAGAGAGGAAGTGACTTGCTTAAGGTCCAATTCGGAATTAAACATCAGGGCTCCAGGTGCTGTCCACAATGTCACAGCTGCCTTTCTGAAAGTAGAAAGAGCAGTGCTCAACTCAAACAGGAGTCTGAACTCATTGTTCTCCTGTTTGAAATTTTTCAGTGCCTCCCTGTCATCTCCTCATGATGAAGTCCAAGTTCCTTAGGAGGACAGGTAAATCCTTGCTACCTTCACCAACTGCATTTCTGCTACTCCCAGGGGTCCGCCCATATACCAAATCACCAGTGAGTTTCCTGAAGAAGCTCTGGTATTCCACGCCTCCAGACCTTCACACAGACTCTGATCTCTGGCTAAATACCTTTCCACTGTCCCTACCTGTTTGCTGCTATTCACCCTTCAAGTTTCAGCTTAGATGTTTCATCCTTCAAGAAATAGTCCCTAAAAGCCTCCCCTCAATCTGGACCAAGTACCGCTCCTCAGAGTCTCTGTTGATACCCTGTTACCGTGTTTTGTCTATATTTTTAGCTTTTCTATGTCTCCAGGGCTGAGTAGAGGGTAGAGTTAATATTCAAAGGGGATGATGGAGTAAGTCACAAGTGGTAGTGTTTCAGGATGAAACCAGAAAAAATGAAACCCCACTTCAGTGCAACCCCCAGAGAGGACTCTTTGAGTAATTGTCTTGGAATCAGGCAGGCCTGGGCTCAAGTTCCAGCTCAGCTAGTTCTTAGTTGTGTGACCCATGACTCTGTACCTATAAAAAGAGTTAATAAAAAGATTTGCTTTGTGGGATCATTGTGAGAATTAGTTGAGAGCAGTCCTGGATCAGGGTGAAGCTTAAAAGATGATAGAAGTAGTTGCTGTTATTCATGCTCAGCCCTCTTTCCTTTGGACACACACATACACACACACACACACACAGACACACAAATTACGGTGCTCATTGTAGACTGGACATAATGGGGGAACCCAGCAGGTGATCACCAGAAAAGAAAGAGGGGTCAGCAGGTGGGAAGGCCAGTCTTTGTCTGCAGAAGACCTGAATTCACTAGCATTTCCTCCAAAGGGCAGCAATGTTACTTTCAAGCACGCAACCTGAACACAACTAGCAAAGCTTTGACAAGCAGAGCCTGGAGAACTGGCTTTAGGAAGAGGTGACCTTGATTTCCCAGGAAGGCCTCAACTGTAAATAAACAGCTGCTTCCAAAGCGCCCTTTCCCTCCCCCTTTCTGTGCTCTGCCTGTCTCCTCCCCTCTATCTCCACCTTTCACTCTTCCACATCACACCCTGCGCACCTCTTATCGCTTGGCTCCCTGGAATGCTTCCTGTTATCTTACCCTGTTGGAGGCCTGAGTTATCATTAATGCTGACAGAGGGGCACCCATGGGAGGGAGGGCTTTGGCTTCCAGGAGAGAAGGCTGTAACTGTGGAAAGGAGGCCCCATGAGAGGCCCATGTGGAGTCTTCCCACACTCTCCCCTCCCACACCCAGCCACCTGCTCAGACACCTGCTGAGTGCACCCGTGGACCTGGACTCTAGTGTTCTCCCTGCTCTGATAGGGCATCTCCCGAATTGAGCTCATCTTTAACGCTGGCCATCTCTAGCTGGCCTTTGGCTTTCAGTGGTATCTCCTGAGCAATAGCCCTGGCCCAGATCCCACTTCAGTCTCATTAATCTTAACTGAGAACTGACAGCTTCTGAGGAGTCCCACCTTCACTGCCAGCCCCAGGCAGGATGGGCCAGCCACCGCCAGTCTACAGGGCTCAGTGCAGCCTCTTCTGTGAAGGCTTCTTCATACTTTTGAGTTCTTGCGGAATCCCTGTCTTTGAACTCTAAAGCCTTACCCTTTTCTGTCATAAGAGCAATCTGTAGTCATCAATTGAGTCCTCAGTCATAGACTTGAGAAATCAAAACTTTTTTTTTTTTTTTTGCATAGAGTAGTGAATAAGAAGGCATTCTTTATAGTCAGCAAATTCTGATTCTGCTGAGAAATGTAGGCAAATGACTTCACCTCTCTGGGCCTCAGTTTCTGCATATGTAAAATGGGCTACAGGGCCAGGCATGGTGGCTCATGCCTGTAATCCCAGCACTTTGGGAGGCTGAGGTGGGTGGATCACGAGGTCAGGAGTTCAAGACCAGCCTGGCCAAGATGGTGAAACTCTGTCCCTACTAAAAATACAAAAACATTAGCCTGGCGTGGTGGTGGGTGCCTGTAATCCCAGCTACTCAGGAGGCTGAGGCAGGAGAATCACTTGAACCCGGGAGGCGGAGGTTGCAGCGAGCCAAGATCGCGTCACTGCACTCCAACCTGGGAGACAGAGCGAGACTCCATCTCAAAAAAATACAAGGCTACAAATAACCATTTTGATGGGGCTACTTATGAGGATTAAATAGGTTATTGCACCACATACCTAGCTGAGAGCCTGCTACATAATAAGTGATCAATAAATGGCAGTATTGTTATTATTTAGAGGGGCACAGATTAAGCATGTGCATTCTAGAGCCAGACGATTTGCTTTAACAGTGTTTCACTACTTACTCTCTTTGGGATCTTGGGCAAACTTAACCTTTGTAAGCCTTGGTGTCCTTATCTGTGAAATAAAACTAATAATGTCTATTTTTTTACTTTTCAACTTTTAGGTTCAAGGGATATATATGTAGGTTAGTTACATAGGTAAATTGCGTGTCATAGAGGTTTGGTGTAATTTTATCACCCAAGTAATCAGCATAGTAACTGATAGGTAGTTTTTCAGTCCTCATCCTCCTCCCATCCTTTACTCTCAAGTAGGCCCTGGTGTCTATGATTCTCTTCTTTGTGTTCCTGTGTACTCAATGTTTAGGTCCTACTTATAAGTGAGAACATGTGGTATCTGGTTTACTGTTCCTGCATTAATTCACTTAGGATAATTGCCTCAGCAAAGGACATGATTTTATTCTTTTTTATGGGTGCGTAGTATTCCATGGTGTGTATGTACCACAGTTTGTTTATTCAGTCCACCACTGTTGGGCATCTAGGTTGATTCCATGTCTTTGCTGTTGTGAATAGTGCTGAGATAAACATATGTGTGCGGGTGTCTTTATAATAGAACGATTTCTATTCCTTTGGGAATATACCTAGAAATGGGATTGCTGGGTTGAATGGTAGTTCTATTTTTAGTTCTTTGAGAAATCTCCAGACTGCTTTTCACTGAAAGCAGCTGAACTAATTTACATTCCCACTGTCAGTGTATAGGAGTTCACTTTTCGATCGAGACCATCCTGGCTAACATGGTGAAACCCCGTCTCTACTAAAAATACCAAAAAAAAAAAAAAAAATTAGCCAGGCATGGTGATGGGTGCCCACAGCTACTTGGGAGGCTGAGGCAGGAGAATGGTGTGAACCTGGGAGGCAGAGCTCGCAGTGAGCCATGATCGCACCACTGTGCGCCAGCCTGGGAGGCAGAGCGAGACTCCATCGCAAAAAAAAAAAAAAAAAAAAAAGAGTTCACTTTTCTCTGCAATCTTGCCAACATCTGTTATTTTTTGATATTTTAGGAATAGCCATTCTGATGATGTCTATTTTTAAAGTTGAAGAAACTGAGGCACAGATAGATTAAGTGACTTGCCCCAGCTATACTAGGACACAAATAGTAGGTATCAAATATAGGAAATGAAGGCTGTAGGGGCTGCTCACTTGACCGCTTTTGCAGAATGATATGAGTGACACATAGTTTCACACTCCCCATAACAGGAGAGTGGAGAGAGATGAGTGTGGGAGGAGACAAAGTTTTAAACAGAAGGTGAAAACTACTCTAGTCCTGGAAAGACAGTGAATGTGGCTAAGCTGGAAATGAGGTTAGAATGTCATCCTAGATGGTTGCATAACAATGTACATATACTTAATGTCATAAAACTGCATACTTAAAAAGGGTCAAAATGGTAAAAGCCTTTATTTATTTATTTATTTATTTGAGTTGGAGTCTTGCTCTATTGCCCAGGCTGGAGTGCAGTGGCGCGATCTCAGCTCACTGCAAGCTCCGCCTCCTGGGTTCACGCCATTCTCCTGCCTCAGCCTCCCGAGTAGCTGGTACTCGGGCGCCTGCCACCACGCCCAGCTAATTTTCGTATTTGTAGTAGATATGGGGTTTCACCATGTTAGCCAGGATGGTCTCAGTCTCCTGACCTCATGATCCACCTGCCTCAGCCTCCCAAAGTGCTCCTGTGTCCATCCGGGTAATAAGTCATTTTTTAAAAAATTGTTTAAGGAAAAAAAAATTAACTTACATTTTTCTTAAAAGTAACAATTTAATGATATGTATTTCCTGTGAACGTTCAAGAAATAGAGATCACCAAGAAAAAAATAAATTAAATAATTTGTTATTCCACCCTTCAGATCTAAACAATGTTATTTTGGTATGTAACTCTTCAGAGGTTTTTCATATATTCACTTCAAATATTATTTACCAACAATGGGAGTTTATTTATTTATTTATGTTAGTTTTGAGACATAGTCTCACTCTGTGGCCCAGGCTGGAGTGCAGTGGCGTGATCTCTGCTCACTGCAACCTCTGCCTCCCAGGTTCAAGCAATTCTCCTGCCTCAGTCTCTAGAGTAGCTGGGATTACAGGTGCGCACCACCATGCCCAGCTAATTTTTACATTTTTAGTAGAGACAGGGTTTCGCCATGTTGGCCAGGCTGGTCTCGAACTCCTGGCTGTAAGCAATCTGCCTGCCTTGGCCTCCCAAAGTGCTGGGATTATAGGCATGAGCCACTGCACCCAGCCTGTATTTTTATATACGTAGTTTTGTAACTTACTTCTTCCACTCACTAAATGATAAGTTTTCCACGTCATTAAGTCTAAAAAAAGAAAAAAAAAGGGCAAGTCATCTCAGGTAGGAGGACTGGCATGAGCAAAGGCATAGAGGTATGACAATGCAAAGGAATTATGGAAAAAGTGAGGCTCCCAGAGCAGCTGGAGCACAAATTGCAAGGAAGAAAGTAGTGGGAAGAAAACCTGGATTGATTGTTAGGATCTGGAGACCAGAGGGCTTTAAAGGAAAAAAAAAAAAAAAATTATGAAAGGGAATCTGGGCTAAGGAAAGATATTATACTTTACTGAAAACTTAGCAGAAGCTCCAGGTGGCCAAAGCAAAAAGGGAAACACAGAAAGCACAAGAGTTCTGTTGATTACAAAGGAGTTAAGAAAGAGCACATGTTGGCCGGGCCCGGTGGATCACACCTTAATCCCAACACTTAGGGGGGCTGAGGTGGGCAGATCACCTGAGGTCAGGAATTGAAGACCAGCCTTGCCAACATGGTGAAACGCCACCTCTACCAAAATATACAAAAATTAGCTGGGCATGGTGACGTGCTCCTGTAGTCCCAGCTACTGAGGAGGTTGAGCCCGGGAGGTGGAGGTTGCAGTGAGCTGAGATTGTGCCACTGCACTCCAGCCTGGGCAACAGAGTGAGACCCTGTCTCAAAATAATAATAATAATAATAATAATAATAATAATAATAATAATAATAAATAGAAATAATACATGCTCTAAAGCCTGACTCCCAGAACGTGAGCCTTTGTTCTGCCAGTTACTAGCTATGTTGCTTTGGCAAATTAGTTAACCTCTTTATTATTCAGTTCCTCTATTTGCAAAACAGGAGCAATCATAGTGCCTACTTCATAGGGTCGTTGTGAGAATTAAATGAGCTAATAATGTAAAGCACTTAGAGGCTGGCATGTTGTAAACTCTGAATGAAAGTTATAAATTAGTTTTATCAATGTTTTTTCCTGGCTGAATTCTAAGTTGAATTTATCTTGAGCATCTGTATGCAAAGAGCTCTGAGTAACATAAGGGATAGTTTTCTCAATAAATGTGATAGTGACCGTGGCTGCATTCTCAGTAAGGCTGTATCTTAATGTCTCCTGGAAGGAAGCCAAGAGTCAGAAAGGGCTCTGTGAGAGAGCCAGTGCTCATGTCCAGGCCCAGGGCTTCCTGACTGCCTGGCATGTGTCAGGAGGGTGTGTGCAAAAGGCCGAGAAAGGAAGGACTTTCACTCCCTTCCCGCTTGCCCTCTCTCTCCCTGGTCAGGCCATCCTTTCAGCCTGGCTGTTAGCCTGAGCCATTTCCTGTTTCCTGAACATTTATCTTCTGCACATTCATGCTTCTTTCTCATATTGTCCCCCTGCCTGCGATACCTCTTTCTTCCAGAATCTTATTGGCAAACTTCTCCTTGTCCTTCAAAACCCACTTCAAGAAGAAGTATTCCTTCCTCTGGCGTTCCCCGACTCTCCATGTTCTCCTCTGCTTGGAGGACTCTGTACCTCCCTCTATTCTGTGATGTGTGATGGTAATAATGACGAAGATAATGGTGATGATAGTGGCAGCTTACCCTTATGGACCACTTCACCAGGCACTAGATTAAGTGCTTTGCAAGCACTGTTCCAATTCATTTTTACAGCAACCCTATAAGGAATTGCTATTTGTCTACTAATTTTATAGAAAAGGAAACAGGAGCATAGAATGAATAGTTAACTCACTCAAGCCACACAACTGGGAGTAAAAGAACTAGGATTTTTACACAGAGTCTGTTTTCAGAACTAGCACCCAAAACCATTATGCCTAGCTGCTTCCCTGTATTATTTTTACTGTTTTTACTGTTAGGATTATTACTGCTTGATGGTGGGTTTCTCCCCTTTGTCCTTACATTCTCAGGACCTGGCACCAGGCCTGACACCCAGCAGGCACAGAAGAAATACTTGCTACTATTCAGTCTGGCAGTTCGGTTCAGTTAAAACAAGTGAAGGCTCATTTCAAAGATCTCTTCTTCCCTGCCGGACCTCCTGATCACCCTGACCGGATTTAAGGACTCCTTTCATGAGCCCCTATGGCTTTGCTCTTCTCATTTGACTCTTACACAGTTTCATGAGGTGGGCATTGTTCCCACTTTATAGACAGAAAAACTGAGGTTCAGACCTAGTAAGGGATCGTGCTGGGGTTTGACTCCATTCATTCTTCCCTTCACACTTTCCTTTTAGTGTCTCCCCTATCCTTGTATTTGCCACTCCCAAATCCTTAGCACAGAGCCTGGAGCACAGTAGGCCTGCACTAAATGTCTGCTAAATTGAAATGAACTGAATTAGGGTGTGGGTGGTCCAAGAAAAATGTGCCACGACTCAGGCATTTCAAGCGAAATGCATAGTTTCAAAACCCAAGCATAGAGGAGCCCGCTATTTTTGGATGGCCTTGCACAAATGTTGTGTGGGCTTCCTTTTTGCTACTAAATGTCATTGCATTAGTTTCCTAGTTTCATTCTCCTGCCTGGGCTGGGGAGGATTATGCAAGCGGAGCCTAGGAATGAGTCATCTTTCCCTCAGCTGCCAAACTGTCCACGATTGCCATGATATGGTACAATCTTTTTTCTGCCTCAAGCTATTTGTGGGTGGTTTTGTTTAACTTTTACAGTCTTTCTTTCTTTCCTTCTAATTTTGCTTCTCCTTGTCTTTTTCTTTGAGATGGGCCATAGGTACTGACGGCCTTTAAAACTCTGGCCACTCTGTGTCTGTAAGCACAAAGCCATCTACCTGCTACATAATTCACATGGGGAAGAAAGCCCTTCTGGTGATGACATTGTGAGGTGCTGACCCACAAGGGGAAAGTGGGACAACCTTTCTAGGGTGGATGGAGGTTCCCTTCCACTGAGTCAGCTGCCACTACCCCTCCCCCAAGCCTGCTGGGAAATTCTGGGCAGCCCAAAATTGGGCTTCCACACCCCACATTACAGCCATGCCCTTCACACTCCTTACCTGGGTCTGTTTCCTGGATTTGTTGAGACTGGTCTGTTCACTTCCAATATGACCCTGTGGCCTTAGCCAGGGCAGCTGTGGGGCCAGCCCCTAGCCCCCACAGGAGGAGCCAGGCTGACCCAGCTGCAGGCTACATAGGAGGGCAAGGCCCAGTGCCCAAGGGGATGACAGGTGTGTGACAACTTCTGTGCTCCAGGCACAGTACTGCGTGCCAGTAGAAAGAGTGACTTGCTCTCCAGTAAGTGCTTCTAGCCTCAGGCTGATGGATCAGTGAACCAGGCCAGGGTTGGAGCTGTAGGTGAAACCAGTGGATCCACATGTGAGGGCTGGGGGAGGTGGAAACAGAGGCCAGCGCTGGGATCTTCCTAGATGAATAGCAGCTACCAGCAATGGCCAACCCAATGCTCAAATGGACGCCTGTTGGGCACTCGGGACCTGGGTTCAGCAGGAATCATGGAGAGCAGCTCAATAATCTCTCACAACACTCACCATGTGTGCCATACCCCATAAATTTCTAGAGCACTTTCCTTATATGCCCTCAAATGATGCTGGACAACAGGTGCACAGCAATCCAGGTTCGAGAAAAGCCAGCCTGCCTGCCCCTTTCCCAGCTCCAAGGCTCTGGCCTCCCCTTAGGCAGGAGAAGAGTTGAGAGCATTTGGAAACCACATGCAGGAGCACCAAGAGCCCTGGATTAGAAGGGAGAGGAGTTGGCCAGGCGTGGTGGTGTAATTCCAGCAGTACATGTAAAAAGTAAGGTAGGTATATTTGTAATTCAAAAATTGTAAAAAATGCTTTTCACCTCTCTTTTCCTTCTTACAGACTTTCCACTACTGCTATCTTTTTTTTTTTTTCTTTTGTTGAGTGTTTTAAATAATTCCAAGTACAGATCAGGTATAACTAAAAGCTAGAAAATAGAAATGTACACTCTCCAGTGTTTGTTAGTGCCCTAGCTGGATGGGAAGCTAGCTGAGGCCACTCAGGCAGCCAGCATCAATAATGGGGCAAGCTGAGGCCAGAGCACCAGCCAGAGGTGGTCAGGGAGCCCAAACGTGGTCAAGAACAGCTGAGTTGGAGCAGCTTGGGACTCAGCTGCTGGTGGGGAAGAGCCCAACAATGGAGTCTGGGGTTGATTCTGGGTCACAGTCTGCAGAGGCTGACAAGGAAGCAAGCCCAGGGAGCCAGGAGGGAAGCTGCTAAATCCATCCAGGTGGAAGCTTGAGTGCCTTGCCCCTGTGGGTCTCAGAGGCACAGCTCAATCTGGAGTGATGTGAAGCCTCCACAGTGACATGGGGACTTCCTGATCCTGCCAAATGTGATGACAAGATGGAAATGTTCATCTATATCTGAATGGATTGGCACTGAAGATCCGTATCTTCACTGTGCTGCAGTTAACAGCAGAAAGGATACTTTCTTGAGTGCTTTATTGTATAACAAGAATGGTTCCAAGTACCTTTCATAAGTTATCTCATTTTTAAATTTACAACAACCCTGTGGGTAGATATAAATATTCAGCCCTTTAAAGTGGAGAAAACCAAAGCCAGTGGAAGGTAGGTGAGTTGCTCCAGGTGGATCTGGGGTATGAAGTCAAGCTGTCTGACTTCATAGTAGAGTTTCTTACCCTTGGCACTGATAACCTGTTGGGACAGGTCATCCTTTGCTGGGGACTCTCCTGTGCATTGTAGGATGTTTAGCAGCAGCCCTGGCCTCTGCCCACTAGATGCCAGTGGCACCTCTCCCTGACTCAAGATGTGACAGCCACAAGTGTCTTCAGAAGTTGCCAAATATGCCCCTGTTGAGAACCACTGTTGAGAATCACCACGGTTGTTCACCGCTAAGCCCTGCCGAGCAGAGCTGGACTTGGTAGTCCCAGACGGGATATTTGCAAGACATTTGGAAGGGAGACTCCAGAGTGCTGCTCATACCGGCTCTCCCAAGGAGATCTTCATTAGGGTCCTTGGCCTTCTGGTTTAAAAATCCTGTGTATCAGTCATCTAGAATCAATATGGCCTGGGCAAACAAATTCCTCCCAGCCCAGCTTGCCAGCCAGTTCCTTAAATCCAATTCTTGTTTATGGGTTACAGAGGAGAGGTAGAGATGGGTTTTCTGGCAGGCTGACCACACAGGACATTCACAGGCAAGTGACCAAAAAATCTATTGCAGTGGGAGAGCCTGGCTGAGGAGCGAGATTTCTTTGCTGTATCTAGTCCTGAGTCCTGGGCTGGTTCCTGGTTTTTATTCATGAGATCTATCAGGGGCTTGCCTTGTTCCTGCCTTGCTCTGTGTGCTATTGTGCCCCTCTCATGGGCTCAGCGACTCTGTGTCAGCTGTCTTTTTTTTTTTTTTTTTTTGAGACAGAGTCTTATTCTGTCACCCAGGCTGGAGTGCATTGGCATGATCTCGACTCGCTGCAACTTCCGCCTCCCAGGTTCAAGCTATTCTCCTGCCTCAGCCTCCCATGTAGCTGGGATTACAGGCTCGTGCCACCACACCTGGCTAATTTTTTGTATTTTTAGTAGAGACAGGGTTTCACCATGTTACCCAGGCTGGTCTTGAACTCCTGAGCTCAGGCAATCCTCCCTCCTCGGCCTCCCAAAGTGTTAAAATTACAGGCGTGAGCCACCGTGCCCGGCCAAAGGGAACTCAGCTGTCTTGAAATCGGCATCTAGGGATGCACCTAGGCCTGACTGAGGCGGGCACTGCAGGAAAGAGAACAAGCATTGCAAAGTGGCAGCTGTGGGACTTGGAGCAGCTGGAGGGAGCCCAAATGTGGTCAAGAACAGCTGAAACGTGGAAATGAAGAATATATAGATTAATTGATTAAATCTATAGATAAAATGAGAGGAGGGCAAAGGGGAGGGAGGCACCATGGGTAGCTCCGCAGTTGGTTTCAGTGCATGGGAACACAGATGGAAGAAGGACGGGGTCCAGGGGAAGGCCTTGCCCCCCTTGATCCTTGCTGAGTTTGAAAGGACTGTGGGATGTCTAGGGGAAAGCCAGGTGGCCAGGCTGGAAGCTCCAGCAGAGCTCTAGGCTTGGGATGGACACTGGGGACCATCATTGTAAAGAGATAGGCTGATCTGTGAGAGCAGGTAAGGATGTGCAGAAGGAAGAGCTGCCAGGGAAAGGAGAAGCTTCTGTATGGCTGAGAAGGAGCAGCTGGAGAGTGAGGAGGAAAGTGAAGGGCAGGCAGTGACTCTTAAGCCAGAGAGTCTGCCAGAGGGCCAGTGAGATGAGGACTCCCTGTCATTAGCAGCAAGGAGGTGGGTGCTCAGGACGTTATGGAGATCAAGTTTAAGTGGGTGCTGGGGGCCAGAAGCCAGAGTACAGCAAGTGGAGAAGGATACACATCACCTTCAAGAAGCTTGGCTGTGAAGGAGAGAAGAAAGGGCTGGAGCTTGAGAGAAAGGTGGGCTCTCACTTTATTTTTTCTTTTTCTTTTCTTTTCTTTCTTTCTTTCTTTTTTCTTTTTTTTTTGTTTTGAGACAGCGGCTTACTCTGTTGCCCAGACTGGAGTGCAGTGGTGTGATCTTAGCTCACTGCAGCCTCGAATTCCTGGGCTCAAGAGATCCTCCTGCCTCAGCCTCCCAAAGTGCTGGGATTACAAGCATGCACAATCATGCCTGGCCAATTTTAGAATTTATTTTTATTTTCTGTAGAGACAAGGTCTCACTATGTTTCCCAGGCTGGTCTTGAACTCTTGCGCCCAAGTAATCCTCCTGCCTTGGCCTCACAAAGTGTTGGGATTACAGGCATGAGCCACCACGCCCAGCCAGCTCTCGCTTTCAAAGTCCTATCGTTTTGACCATCAGAGGAACTGGAAGATGGGGGAAGCCCCGAGACATTTCCCCGCAGAACTGCCAGAGCCTGCTTCCTCCAGTGGTTGATTCCACTTCCTCTGCTTCCACGCCCACCATCTGTGCACCTCTTCTCCCAGCTGCCAGCTGCATCTTTTCTTTTTTTTTTTGAGATGGAGTTTTGCTCTTGTTGCCCAGGCTGGAGTGCAATGGCACAGTCTCAGCTCCCTGCAGCTTCTGCCTCCTGGGTTCAAGCAATTCTCCTGCCTCAGCCTCCCAAGTTAGTTGGGATTACAGGTGTGCACCACCATGCCCAGCTAATTTTTGTATCTATTATTATTATTATTATTATTATTATTATGTAAGATGGAGTCTCACACTGTCGCCCAGGCTGGAGTGCAATGGCACAATCTTGGCTCACTACAACCTCCCCCTCCTGGGTTCAAGCGATTCTCCTGCCTCAGCCTCCTGAGTAGCTGGGATTATAGGCGCCCATCACCATGCCTGGCTAATTTTTTGTATTTTTAGTAGAGACAGGGTTTCACTATGTTGGCCAGGCTGGTCTTGAGCTCCTGACCTCAGGTGATCCGCCCGCCTTAGTCTCCCAAAGTACAGCTGCATCTTTTCTGATTGGTGCAGGCCTCCCACCTGGTCTGGCTGTTGCATGCATAGTGAAAATGTGGCTGAACAAAGGGAGGCGATGAATGAAAGACCCCCGGAGACTGTCAGTATCAGAAGTGAGTTCAGGTCCAAGTTCTCTAGTTTCTGAACTGGAATGTCTTTGCCAATGTTCAGTCCAAAGCATTTCAGATTTTTCCAATGAAGAGCCCCTACTGGCACATAAGAAACAGCTCAGACCCCAGGGATCAGGGTTATGAAATGAAGTATGGGGCAGCCACTAAAAGCCTAGTGTATCTCTAATTTCTCTAAAACCTCATGTCTTAGCATAAAAGCGCATGCAGTGTTGCATTCTACTCTGGCATACTTGAGTGCTTTGGGGTTTTAAAATTATATTTGAAATTGCTTACCTTCATATCAAATTGACACTCAAAGAAGATGCACCAGCTTTGTCCCATGACCCTCCAGTTAGAGCAGCAGTCAGAAGTCAGATCGTCTCCCTACGCCTTCCTTTCCTTTCCTTTCCTTTCCTTTCCTTTCCTTTCCTTTCCTTT
>NC_045439.1:140166329-140182619 GCF_002776525.5 Piliocolobus tephrosceles | reverse complement strand
TTTCCTTTCCTTTCCTTTCCTTTCCTTTCCTTTCCTTTCCTTTCCTTTTCTTTTCTTTTCCTCTCTCTCTCTCTTTCCCTCCCCACCCCCCTTCCTCCCTTCCTCCCTTCCTTGCTTTCTTGCTTTCTTTTTTATTTTGTTTTTTTTTGCTTTGTTTTGTTTTGTTTTGTTTGAAGGAGTCTTGCTCTATCGCTCAGGCTGGAGTGCAGTGGTGCGATCTCGGCTCACTGCAACCTCCACCTCCCGGGTTCAAGCGATTCTCTTGCCTCAGCCTCCTGAGTAGCTGTGACTACAGAGGCACACCACCACGCCTGGCTAATTTTAGTATTTTTAGTAGAGATGAGGTTTCAACATATTGGCTAGGCTGGTCTCAAACTCCTGACCTCGTGATCTGCCTGCCTTGGCCTCCCAAAATGCTGGGATTACAGGCGTGAGCCACCACACCCAGCCCATCCCTCCACCTTTCTTACACCTATGCATACACACATACGCAATCACACAAACTACAATTGAGGCTGAGGCCCAGAGAAGCGGTCACGCGGCCAAGATCACACAGCAAGTGCGCGGGTCTAGCTCCATCAACTCCCTATCCATTGCTCCTTCTTTGCAACTCCATTGCCAAGGAATTGAGGACGGCATAGTTTTACTGGGGAATCTCAGATTTCATGTTTGATATTGGCAGATGAAATTAGGAATGGGGAGCAGAGGTTTAGAGTGGAAAACAAGTAATTTAAATATTTGGGTCCCATAAATAGGTTCTGATGCTTTGAAAACGTGACACTATCATATTTATGTAAATAGCCATGCTCCAAGGAGAATTTGACAGGCCTCAAGGAGGCCTTTCTCCTCCAAATTACCTTCTCTATTCTGGTGTTAAGACTTGAAATCCACCTTCCAGTTAAGCACTGTCCTTCCCCAAGGTCATTGCTATGGGTTGAGTTGTGTCCCTCTGAAATTCCTATGTTGAAGTCTTAACCCTCAATATGTGACATCATTTGGATACAGGGCCTTCGCAGAGGTAACCAAATCAAAATGAGGCCATTCGGGTGGGCCCTAATCCAACAACACTGATGTCCTTATAAGAAGTGGAGGCCGGGCATGGTGGCTCACACCTGTAATCCCAGCATTTTGGGAGACTGAGGCAGGCAGATCACCTGAGGTCAGGAGTTCAAGACCAGCCTGACCAACATGGAGAAACCCCATCTTTACTAAAAATACAAAATCAGTCAGGCGTGGTGGCACATGCCTGTAATCCCAGCTACTCGGGAGGCTGAAGCAGGAGAATCGCTTGAACCCGGGAGGCGGAGGTTGCGGTGAGCTGAGATCTCACCATTGCACTCCAGCCTGGACAATAAGAGCTAAACCCTGTCTCAAAAAAAAAAAAAAAAAAAAAAAACTGGAGATTTTGGCCGGGCACAGTGGCCCACATCTATAATCCTAGCACTTTGGGAGGTGGGAGGATTGCTTGAGCCCAGGCATTTGAGACCAGCCTGGGCAATATAGTGAGACCCTGTCCCTACAAATAATAATAAAAAAAAAAATTGGCCGGGCGCGGTGGCTTACGCCTGTAATCCCAGCACTTTGGGAGGCCGAGATGGGTGGATCACGAGGTCAGGAGATGGAGACCATCCTGGCTAACACGGTGAAACCCCGTCTCTACTAAAAATACAAAAGTCCCAGCTACTCAGGAGGCTGAGGCAGGAGAATGGCGTGAACCCGGGAGGCGGAGCTTGCAGTGAGCCGAGATCGTACCACTGCACTCCAGCCTGGGCGACAGAGCGAGACTCTGTCTCAAAAAAAAAAAAAACAAAACAAATTAGCCAGGTGTGGTGGCATGTGCTTGTGGTCCCAGATACTCAGGAGTCTGAGACAGGAGGATCACCTGAGCCCTAGAGTTTGATGTTGCAGTGAGCCATTATCGCACCTCTGCACTCCAGCCTGGGTGATGCAGTGAGACCCTGCCCTTCCCCACCAGCCCCCCGCAATAAAAAAGAAGAGGAGATTTGGACACAGAGATACACATAGAAGGAAGGAAGATGGTGTGAGGGAAAACACGGCCATCTACAAGCCAAAAAGAGAGACCTGGACAGATCTTCCCTCACAGCCCTAGAAAGGAACAAACCCTGCTGGATACCTTAATTTCACATTTAGCCTCCAGAACTATGAAAGGATGCATTTCTGTTGTTTAAACTACTCAGTTTGTGGTACTTTGTTATGGCAGTCTTAACAAACAGAGTCATCTTTGTGAAACCTTATGCTCCTGGGAGGGAAAGCACAACCGGATTCCTACAGCAGAAAAGCATGATCTTCCCTTAGTAAAGGGATTTTTTCTGCCTTTGACCAGGTCTTTGAGCTGGACCCCTCTGTAGGTACCTCACACACAACATCTAATTTCCTCTTCACTGGAGAGATAATAAGGACAAAAATTAATGCTCATATTCACTGAGCATTTACTATGTACCAGGCAGTTTTTAATGCTTTACATTTGATACCCACTGATAGGAGGTATGAGGAACTATTATTCCTATTTTACAGATGAGGAAACTGTGTTCCAGTGAGGTTAAGCAGCCCAAGTCACTCAGCTAACAGTAAGTGACTGGACCAAAATTAGAAACCATATTCCACCCACCTTTCTAACCCCGCTCAGATGAATGAGCTCCCCCTGTCTTTCCTTTGGAGCCAATGGACAGGGAGCTGACCCCAGGCCACAATGGGCTAATGCAGGAAGAAGAGGAAGGTGGAGACAGCCATCGGTGCCTGAAGCCCTGCACCTTCTGTCCTGCAAGGCAGCCCTCCCTCAGCCCCCCTGCAGGTTTGATGGGCTGACGTCAGCTGAGGGAAATTCGACTTGGAGAACAAAAGCTTCCACCACAGGAAAAAACTTCCTGTTCAAGCCCTAGCAAGAGAGCTCGGGTTTCAACCACACAGCCGGTAAAGTCATCGGTTGGTCGTGGGCTGGCGACGGAGGGGCTCCCAAGGGCACGGAGCAGCTGGGCGGAAGGCCTGGAGATCTCTTCCCGCCAGGCTGCAGGGGCCTGGTCAGAGAGACCCAAGATTCCCCTTTGGATGGTGGTAGGGAAGGGCTGAGGCCAGGCCTTGTCAAAGTCCTTTCCCACCTCTGACTTTTGCCAATCCTCCCAAACATGTAAAGCCAAGCAGGCATCATCAGTGCGCCCATATCCATTTGCCAGTGGAGAAACCAAGTCCAGAGAGGGTAGCTCAGTATCTCAAAGATAGTCATCGAATTAGGTGGGGGGGAGGGGAGGAGGGGGAGGGGGAGGGGCGGTGGGAGGACTTGAACCCAGTCCTTGATCTCTTCCTGAGTTCTTGGTTCTTCGGTTACTAAACAAAGTGGGAAAAAGATCTTCTAACAAAGGTCTGGGTGAAAAGGAGACAAATTTCAAAGACCCCATTTTTCCAGCCACCCATCCTGCCTCAGCAGAGCACTGAGGGATGAGTGGAAGAACATTCACTCATTCATTCATTCAGCACATCAGGCACCCACCTTGTGGATGCCACCCAGCTTGGGTGCCACATGTGCCCAACTAACTTGTTTAAGTCCACTCAGCAAGGTGGGGCTCGCGATCCAGGCAACAGAGGAAGTAACTAACAGAAAGGACATAAAGTTGGTGAATACGTGAAAGGTATCATTGTTAATAATACTGCTCCCCCATTCAGCACATGTTTTAGTCAAGCACCAATTACCAGCAAGGCACAGAGGCACAGTGCTGCAGCTATGTCTGCCAGGCTCTGTGCCAGTCACTTTACATGGAATTTCATTTCATCTTTACATCCACCCTATGAGGCCGTGAAGTGGACACCAGGAGCTACAAGCCTCCCTTTTTTGGGGATTTGGACCCCTCCTCCATCCACATGGGTGAGTCTCTGAGGCCATGTTTGTACTCTGTGGTCCTGCCTGATGGTCATAGGTGATTGGATTAGGAGTGGGCATGTGGCTTAAGCTGGGCCAATCAGGTTCTCTTTGTGGGAAATTTATTTATTGAGATGGAATCTCACTCTGCACCCAGGCTGGAGTGCGGCTCACTGCAACCCTGCCTCCCGGGTTCAAGCAATTCTTCTGCCTCAGCCTCCCTAGTAGCTGCGCCTACAGGAGTGCACCACCACGCCTGGCTAATTTTTGTATTTTCAGTAGAGACAGGGTTTTGCCATGTTGGCCAGACCAGTCTCAAACTCCTGACCTCAAGTGATCCACCCGCCTTGGTTCCCCAAAGTGCTGGGATTCTTTGTTTTTGAGTTGGAGTCTCACTCTATCACCCAGGCTGGAGTGCTGTGGTGCGATCTGGGCTCACTGCAACCTCTGCCTCCTGGGTTCAAGAGATTCCAGGGAGGCAGAGTGTGTGTGTGGAGGATCCTGGGTGCAGAGTAGCCACCACACCCAGCTACTTTTTGTAATTTTAGTAGAGACGGGGTTTTGCCGTGTTGGTCAGGCTGGTCTCAAACTCCTGACCTCAGGTGACCACCCGCCTCAGCCTCCCAAAGTGCTGGGATTACAGGCGTGAGCCACCGTGCCCAGCCAAGTGCTGGGATTCTTTGTGGAGAATTTACGATTGAGATGTCATATTAACTGAGGCTCATCAGAACTGAGGGGGTTGAGGGGGAGAAGAGAGTAATGCAGCAGGTAGCTGAGGGTGATAGAGAGGCTGGTGGCCTTCCTGTCCAGGTTCTAGGCAAGGTCTACTTGCTTTCCATCCTGGGTGCCCCCAGACTTGCTACATTCTTATGATGCAGTCTGGTTTTGCCTAAGCTAGCTTGAGCCAGTTTCTGTCACTTGCATCCAAAGAGTCCTTGGTATATAGCGAGTTCCATGATGGCAAAGAACTAGGTCTTGTTCACAAACGTGTCCTTAGGACCTGGTACATAAAAAGGGCTCCATAAATGTTTGTTGAATGAATGAAAAGTGGAGGTTCTGAGAAGTTAATTGATTTGGACCCAAGCCTCACAGTAAGTAACAGTTGGAGTTTGAACTGGGTCTACCAGCTTCAGAACATGTGCTTTTTTTTGCCATACCAGGCTGGCTTTTATAAATTGTTTTCCTTACTATTATATTAAAATCACAGGTAGTAAGAACTAGAGTGAACCTGAAGATTAGTAAGTTTTATTGTTTTGTAGATGAGAAATTGGGGCCTAGGGAGGGAAGTGGCAGAAGTTTCTTGATTGTCATGCAGCTACCTAGCCCGAGCTGATGTTTATTCATCATGTGTGTGACACTGCTGTGCTTGCTGTTTGAGTACTGAAATGTTTTCATACCAGTTGATGACTAGCAGCTGCCTCGAGCCCCAAGTGTCCCCTCCTCTGTAGCCCCTGCCTTCAGAAACCCTGGGTTTCCATTACCCACAAGCAAAGGGGTTGCGCTGAGTCCAGCGTGGCTCTCCAGGTCTGTTCTGATTGGTCAGTATCTGTGCCACTCAACCTGTTAAATATCAGCCTTGCATTTACCTAGTGTGATTTGAAGAGTTCTGGTTACTTTGTCTCTCCATTAAAGAGAAATGGGGATTTTAAAAGACAGCAAAAATAGCATTGCTATTCTTCCCCTTTGCCTCCCATGGCAGCTCAAATTCCACTGTTCAGAAACATCCATGTATCCATTCACCCCTTCATTCCACAAATATTTACTGAGTGCCCATTCTGTGTCAGGTTTTTGGGCCCCAGGAGCTCTTGTTCCCCACCACCTAAAATGTAAATTCCCCTGGGGAGGGAGAAATCTGAAGTTGATGTGGCCTGCATGTCATGGGGGTGATTTGGTAGCCGAAGGGATGACCCACTGGGCTGGCTTAGCCACCTGCAAAAAGTCAGCAGCAAACAGGCAGACCAAAAGAAGTAAGCAAGAGGGAGAAAGATAATACAGAAATAAACAACTTATTTCAGCACATGTATAAGTTGCATGGCACATCAAAACACCAACATTTAGGTCAGGCATGGTGGTTTACGCCTATAATCCCGGCACTTTGGGAGGCCAAGGCAGGTGGATCACTTGAGGTCAGGAGTTGGAGACCAGCCTAGCCAACGTGGTGAAACCCTGTCTCTACTAAAAATACAAAAAATTAGCCAGGCGTGGTGGCAGGTGCCTGTAATCCCAGCTACTGGGGAGGCCGAGACAGGAGAATCACTTGAGCCTAGGAGGTGGAGGTTGCAGTGAGCCGAGATTGCACCACTGCACTCCAGCCTGGGTGACACAGTAAGACTGTGTCTCAAAAAACAAACAACGACAACAACGACAACAAGCAAAAGCACCAACATTTATTTTACGAATTGGTGATGTTTTTCTTTTGATTTACATGTGTTGGAGGTAGATGGCATAATGGGCCTTCAGGGGTTAGGGCCTCTAAAGATCTTATCCAGGTTGAGCTGGCAGGCAGTGGAGGGCAAATTGTATAATCACAGATCTGGGCTGGACACCTGGGCTGAGCTGACGTTCTAGGAGGAGGAGTGAAGAATCTAATATGTATTAAGGATGTCTACATGTCCCATCCTAGGACTTTATATGTAGTATCTCATTACACTTCAAACAGCACTAGGCAGTAGATTTTATGATTCAGTTTTACTGATAGAGGAAACTGAGATTCAGGATTTCTAAGCAATTTTCACAAGGTGACATTACTAGTAATTAATGGAACTGGGATTTGCACCTGGATCTGGCATTTGATAAATATTTGTTGAAAGAACGATCTTTCTGGCTCCAAAGTCAATGCCCTGTTACTTCAGTTGAGAGAAAATCACCACCTCACACAAATATTAATAATAGCTAGCACTTATAGAGTACTGACTAAATGCTAAGCACTCGTCCAAGCACTTTATATGTATCAACTCATTTGTACCTCATTTGACTGGTGAGGAAGTCAAGGCACAGAGAGATAAGTCGCCCAGGGTCTCAGAAGTGGCACACGGTGTAGCCCGTGTTTAATGCAGCCGTCTGGCTGCAGGTCAGCCCTGAGCCTCTCTATAGAGGCTCTTGCCTGTTTCCCACAGCCCCACCCATTCAGGGTTTGATGATTTCATTTTTTTTCCCCTAGTTTGGTAAGCATGCACTGATACCCAGAGCTCGTGTGTTTGCATTCCTCTCGTTTCTGGTAGAGCTATGTACTTTTTCATGTTTTGATTTACCATCTGTGCTTCCTGTGTAAACTGTCTGTTCACCTCCTTTGCTGCTTACAGAGTGGAATCTGGGCACTGATTTTAGTTTTTTGTAAAAAAGCAAAAATTAATAAATTTTAGGTGTATTGCTGTTTTGTTATTTCTTCCAGGCTGTTATTTTCCTCTTGCCACTGTCCTATATTTTATTCAACAAAAGTTTCCTATTTTTTAATTGAATTTTTTTGTCTCTGATTATGGATTTTCTTCCAATATGATCAATGTGGTATTGCATGTTCAAGTCTTTTTTACGGTTTGTTTTTCAGACAGGCACATAATCTCATGCAATTTATTGCAGAAAATGGTACAAACTGTAAGTAACTCTTCTCTGCATTATAATTCTCTTGAAATCATTTATTATATGACAATTATTTTCCTCACTGGATTGTTGAACTATTTTTAGTTTTACTTTATATTGGATTAATTTTGGATTGTCTAATCTTTTCCACTGATCATTTTTCCCCTATTGCTACCATATAGTTTGGATAACTGTCACTTTGTAATATGTTATGAAATCTGGTAGGCTAAATTTACTATCATACCCTTTCAAGAGAAGCTTTAGTCTTTTTAACCATTTAATCCGGTAATGACATCACTATTCATTTAATCAAGGTCTCATAAAGTATCCTTTAGGGGCTTTGATAGGTAGTACATTAAATCTGGCTGGCAGCCATGGCTGATGTCTGTAATCCCAGCACTTCAGGAGGCTGAGGCGGGTGGATCACCTGAGGTCAGGAGTTCAAGACCAGACTGACCAACATGGTGAAACCCTGTCTCTACTAAAAACACATAATTAGCCAGGTGCGGTGGTGCATGCCTGTAATCCTAGCTACTTGGGAGGCTGAGGCAAGAGAATAGCTTAAACCCAGGAGGCATAGGTTGCAGTGAGCTGAAATTGTGCCATTGCACTCCAGCCTGGGCAACAAGAGCAGAACTCCACTTCAAAAAACAATACTAACAAAATAAATGAATAAATAAATAAATCTATACAGAAATCTAAGGTAAATTATTGCCTTTGCTATTTCTAGTCTTCTAGGCTGGAATGGGCATACCCTCCTCTTATTTTCATCTTCATTTATTTCTCTCAATTGAGTTCTATCAACTTCTTTGAAGAAATCTTATGACATGAAATAAACTAATGTTCAAGTGTTGAATGTTTGACGTTAACTAAAGGGAATACGTTTTCCTCTGTGGCTTCTATCTGCATGACACTAGTATACGCATCAGAATGGTAGCTCTTGGCTCATGGGAAGTTTGGAAGACTTGGAAACTGGATACTCTCCTTGGAGAGTGGCCAGTACCTGGGTAGCAGCAGGCAGGGGGAGGATGGGGCCAGGGGTATGCAGATTTGAGGGGCCTGAGAGAGTCCTGCAAGAGGGAGGCCCCCACTGGGGAGTGAGCCCACATGAATGGGCATGGCCTGGCACAGAGGGCACATGCGAGGGATGTAGGTGGGGAGCAGGAGGACTATTTGGCCCAGGCCTCAAATATAGACTTCTAACCTTATCTCCAGATGAGATTATTGACACAGTCAGTGGGTCCTGTGGAGAGGCCATTGGCTAGGGGTATGGCATCCCCAGAATCTCTGTTCTGCTCTTTACCAGAATGCTGTGAGTATTTCACAGCTGCGTTCAGCAGGAGGTAGGAGTCTGTAAGTTCGGTTTTTTTTGTTTTGTTTTTTTTTTTTTGAGATGGAGTTTTTGCTCTTGTTTTCCAGGCTGGAGTGCAATGGCATGATCTCAACTCACTGCAACCTCTGCCTCCTGGGTTCAAGCGATGCTCCTGCCTTAGCTTCCCGAGTAGCTGGGATTACAGGCATGCACCACCACACCCGGCTAATTTTGTATTTTCAGTAGAGATGGGGTTTCTCCATGTTGGTCAGGCTTGTCACAAACTCCCAACCTAAGGTGATCCACCCGCCTCGGCCTCCCAAAGTGCTGGAATTACAGGGATGAGCCACTGTGCCCAGCCCTGTAAGTTCTGTTAAATGCCTACTACACACACCAAATCCTCTGCTTGGAACTCTACTCTTGCTACCTTTTTAAATCCTCGCTACAGCCTGATGAGGTACATATCATTACACCCATTTTGAGATGAGGAAACTAAGACTACAAGAGGTTAAGGACAAAGCCCAAAGGCAAATTGCTAGTACATTTCAGAGTCCACCATTGAACTTGGCATTGTGTTTAGAGCCCATATCCTTATTATTTCCATTCACCACTCTGCCTTATCTGAGAGCAGGGTCTCGCTGAGTGCTTGTCACCTGGGGAGGAATGAAACATGAGCAAGTCCCAAGTCTTGACCAGGTCATTCATTCACTTGCTGTCGGTCACATGTTCCACTTCTCCGAGGGCGACATCACCTACTCCCTGGTTTCGTCCACCCACATCTGTCACATCTGTCCTTCCAAGCCCTACTTCTTTCCTGAAGTTGGCATTTGAACAACCTACTTTCTGATGGTAAATGTAGTAGAATGTCTCATATCTCATGCCAGAAGGGAATGCCCACGTCTTCTTATCTCCCAAAATCTGCTCTTCTTCTGTCCTTTTTCTCCGTGAACAATGCCACCATCGATCCATTATTCACCAAGGCTTCCTGATTTCTTCCTAGACATGTGTAAATCTGTGTCTTCTTCTCTGACTTAGCAACCACCCCCCGGGCTGAATCCTGTCCATTTAGAATGTGTCTGACGCTTGGCTGCCTCTCCCCACAGAGCCCAGTGCTCTGGTATCCCTTGTGTGTCTCGGGTGGATCTTCCTGAGCCACGACTCTGACCTTCCTGGGCTGAGAAGTACCAATACAGTGTTGGCACAAAACCTTAGAACTGGATTTTTGTACCAGCCATGTCCATGATAGCACTTGCCTTTTACATCCCTTCTAAGGGAAACTGGCCTGCTGCCACTACCTGCTGCAAAAGGGAACCCTGTTTAGGGCCATATGACCCTGCCAGCTTATTGGACCATCGCAGCCACCTGGCCCCAAGGCAGGTGGTTGATTGGCTGGCCAACAACATATAATATGGCCTGATGTTAAAAGAGCCAAACTAGGGCTGGGTGTAGTGGCTCACACCTGTAACCTTTGGGAGGCCTAGCTGGGAGGATTGCTTGAGGCGAGGAGTTTGAGACCAGCCTGGGAAACCTAGCAAGACCCTAACTCTACAAAATATGAAAAAATTTTAAAAAGAGGCATATTAGGCCAGTCAGATTCTCTCAAGAGAATACGAACAAAGAGATATGGAGAGAATGAGGCCATGAGCAATGGAAATTGAGACTGAAAAGTCATGAAGTAGAGTCAGAGTTGGCGAAGGCCCTTGTGCAATGCAGAGTATGTGTCAGAAGAGGAAGCTGCTAAGCACAGAAAGGGGAATGGAGCTGACCCAGAGCACAGGGGCCACTGTGAGAAGGAAGTTGTGCATCATGAATAGGACTCTTTAAATGGAATACATTTTGTTTTAGGAAAACTCTCCACATTGTCATTATTTGCTTCTTTTGCTATAAACCAGTGCGGATCGCAGGGGGATGTTTGGGGTCCCCAAGTTTGTCTGATATCAGACAATCCCTCTTTCAGGCTGGGACCTTGGGAGAGGCGGCAGAAGTCTCACAAGACCAGAGAAACAGCCTCAGATCTTCCCTTTGGGGAATCCAGACAATAGCAGCTGCCGGCTTTTTCCCACTGGAATATTACCACACGTGGTGAGGCACGGATGCTCCGCTTCAATATTTAGACTTTGGTGCTGTGGAAGTCAGCAGTGTTTGTTATTCCGCTGGCTTGTGTTTGGAGAAACGCATTGTCTCCACCACAACGCATGATGCGCACGAGTCGTTCCATTGTCTTGCAGCCCAGCCAGCAAGAGATCACAGGGCTGATCTAGCGCGCATTCTTTCTGACAAGGCTCCAGGAGGGTTAGGGCTGATCTAAGTCCCTGAGGAAAGCTGGTTACCAGGCTTTGAGGGCTGGGGTAGGGGACAGGTGCCAAGGCCAGCCCCTTAAGACAGTGGGCACAGCCACCTCAGTGTATAAAGAAGGGGTTTGCGAGTATGGGCTCTACAGTCAGACCTCCTGGATTGATAAAATGTCTCCACCACTTACCAGCTGTGTGACCTTAGGTAAGTCACAACCTCTCTGTGCCTCAGTCTCTCCATCTGTAAAATGGAGATAATTATAGTATATACCACATAGAGTTTTATCATGATTAAATGAAGTAAAATATTAGGTTGACCTATATGAAACTGTTTTTTTTTTTTTTTTTTTGAGGTAGAGTCTCGCTCTGTCACCCAGGCCAGAGTGCAATGGTGCCATCTTGGCTCACTGCAACCTCCACCTCCTGGGTTCAAGCGATTCTGCTGCCTCAGCCTCCTGAGTAGCTAGGACTACAGGTGCCTGCCACCACATCCGGCTAATTTTTAAGAGATGGGGTTTCACCATATTGGCCAGGTTGGTCTCGAACTCCTGACCTTGTGATCCTCCTGCCTTGGCCTCCCAAAGTGCTGGGATTACAGACGTGAGCCACCACACCTGGCTTTTTTTTTTTTTTTTTTTTTTTTTAAGATGGAGTTTCACTCTTGTTGCCCAGGCTGGAGTGCAATGGCGCAATCTCGGCTCACCGCAACCTCCGCCTCCTGGATTCAAGTGATTCTCCTGCCTCAGCCTCCCGAGTAGTTGGGATTACAGGCATGTGTCACCACGCCTGGCTAATTTTGTATTTTCAGTAGAGACAGGGTTTCTCCATGTTGATCAGGCTGGTCTGAAACTCCCAACCTCAGGTGATCCACCCGCCTCAGCCTCCCAAAGTGCTGGGATTACAGGCATGAGCTACAGCGCCTGGTGAAATTGTCATTTTTATAGACCCCAAATGGTTTATTCTAATATGATTGTGACTTAGTACATAGTAAGTACTTGATACATGCAAGCTAAAGGTATAGAAAAATTATATTAGCATTTGTTATTATCTCAGCTCTTCTCTGACCGTAAGTACCAGCCATTTTTGAGCAGGCCTTGCCCAGGCTGGTTATCACAGAGGAACGCGGGTGCTGATGCCCACTTCAGTGCTGCAGGCACCAGGAGACCATGGACTCCTCAGCGCCAGGCCCAGCTATGCCACCGTTAGTGGAATCACTTCCCCTCTAAGCTCCTTTCTCTGACAGAAATGATCATATTGGACATGCTCATATAAAAACCCCTTCTGGGCTGGGCACAGTGGCTCAAGCCTGTAATCCCAGCACTTTAGGAGGCTGAGGTGGGTGACTCACCTGAGGTCAGAAGTTCGAGGTCAGCCTGGTCAACATGGTGAAACCCCCGTCTTTACTAAAAATACAAAAATTAGTCAGGCGTAGTGGCGCATGCCTGTAATCCCAGCTCCTGGGGAGGCTGAGGCAGGAGAATCGCTTGAACCCAGGAGGCAGATGTTGCCGTGAGCTGAGATCCCACCACTGCACTCCAGCCTGGGTGACAGAGTGAGACTCCATCTCCAAAACAAACAAACAAACAAAAGAAAAAGAAAAAACCCCTTCCAGCTCTAGTTGACTCTAAGTGTTCTCAGACCGTAGCAATTTCTCCTTTTCACTTCTCAGCTCTTTGTGTCACTCAACTGCCAGATGCAAATTAAACCTCTGGGACCTGGTCTCACATTTGTCCCTTGGTTGACTGCTCTATTTTGATGGCTTCTGAGAGCCTCCATAGCCTGTGACAACACATGAGACCATAATTCCTTTTGTTGCTCAAATTCTAACAGCTGGGCCACATCCAGCTTCGCTATGAGAAATGTAGGTTTTTTCACTTCACCTTCCTAAATAATGATGACAACTATTACTTGTTTACTATAACCTAGATGTCAGGCGTTGTTCTGAGTGCTTATGTATATTAAACTATTTAACCTTCACTGACAATGCTCAAAAGTAAGTACTTTAATGTGCATTTTACTGCTAAGGA
This sequence comes from Piliocolobus tephrosceles, assembly GCF_002776525.5. Classification (NCBI taxonomy): domain Eukaryota; kingdom Metazoa; phylum Chordata; class Mammalia; order Primates; family Cercopithecidae; genus Piliocolobus; species Piliocolobus tephrosceles. The sequence continues at coordinate 140,169,542 of NC_045439.1, read as the reverse complement.
AACCGAGGAATAAAGTGTCTTGCCCAAACTCACATAGCCAATAAGCAGCAGAACTGGGATTCGAACCTGAGCCGTGTTCGTGGACACAACCTCTACTCTCTTGGCAGTTCCTGGAAATGATTACCTGTTCCAGACATCCCTCTTGGTGTCCTCTTGCTCATCTAGTTATTTGGCTCTGGAATCTTGTCCCACTTAGCGATTCATTTCTAGTGAGTCACGTCGTGAAATCTTCAGAATTGCAGTGTGACTGAACCGTACTGTGAAACACTGACTTTTGAATCTTTCTTAGGATTTAACAAACGACTTCACAGTCACCCTCCTCCCTCAACCTCATCCTAAGAACACAATTTCCTGAGAGGCCCCTGAGTTTAATATTTACCCAGAGGCTATTTCTTAATTTTAGCATTGTTTGCTATCTAGAGAGGTGGGAATCTTCGTAAATAGTAAGTCCTGTCTCTGTTTTTTTTTTTTTTTTTTTTTGAGACAAAGTCTTGCTCTGTCACTCAGGCTGGAGTGCAGTTGCATGAACATAGCTCACTGCAACCTCGATCTCCTGGACTCAAGCGATCCTCCCACCTAAACCTTCTGAGTAGTTGGGACTACAGGCGTGCACCACCACATCTAGCTAAATTTTGTATCTTTTGTAGAGATGAGGTTTTGCCAGGCTGGTCTCAAACTCCTGGGCTCTAGTGATCTGCTCACCTCAGCCTCCCAAAATGCTGGGATTACAGGTGTGAGCCACTGTGCCCAGCTCCTTTTTAAAAACAAGCAAACAAACAAAAAACCAAACAGTCTTTCCTCTGGCATTTTACAATAAGCAGCAAGCTATAAGGCAGTACCCTCAACAGTGTTGGCTAATAGTCCTTAGCCCAATTACCTAGTTGACTGGTGACATTTTCTAGTTTCCCCATAACCACAGCTGACAGTGTAGCTAACTGCATAATAAGAATACATAATGAGAATTACATAGTAACTACATAATAAGAAACTTCCTTCCTCCAGTTTCCAATAACACATTCCTCATTTACTTTTAAGTCCTCACCAGCAGTCTCTTCAATGTCCTTCTAGCTCCTACCAATTGCTCAGTTCCAAAACCATTCCTAAATTTTAAGTTTTTATTATGGCAGCCTCCCACTTCTAAATACCAAAGTCTTTATTAGTTATCTGTTGCTTTATAAAGAATTACCTAAAACTTAGCAGCTTACACTTTTTTTTTTTTTTACCTCCTTGCAGTTTCTGAGGGCCAGGAACCTGGATGGTTCTGGCTTAGGGCCTTCCATAGGTTGTAGCCAAGTTGCCGGCCAGGACTGCAGTTATGATTTGACTGGGGATGGAGGATTCGCCTCTAATATGGTGTCTTTCATGTGGCTGTTGGCCAGAGGCTCAGTTCCTCACTGACTATTGTCAGGAGACCACAGTTCCTCTTCACGAGAGACTCCAGAGGGCTGCTTGGCATAACAGCTGGCTTCCCTCCAAACAAACTATTCTAAAGAGAGGGAAGTAACATTGCCTTTTCTGATCTAGTCTCTGCATTCACACGTGATCGCTTTTTCTTTATTCTATTGGTCATACAAACCAATGCAGACACACAAGGACTGAGAAGGATATGAACACCAGCAGATGAAGATCATCAGTACCATCTTGGAGGTTGTCTACCACAACAATAAGACGCTGAATGCTTTCACCTGACACCTAGAATAAGACAGTGATGTGTACTCTCACCACTTTAACCCAACATTCTAGTGGGAGTTCTAGCCAGCGCAATAAAGCAAAAAAGAAAATGCATTCAAATTAGAAAGGAAGAAATAAAACACTCTTAATTTGCAGATGACACAATTGTCTAGGTAGAAAATTATAAGGAGTCTACAGAAAAGCCAGTAGAACCGATAAGTGAATTTAAGAAATGTACAGGATACAGGCCAGGCGTGGTGGTCACACCTGTAATCCAGCCTGGTGAACATGGTGAAACCCAATCTCTACTAAAATACAAAAATTAGCCAGGTGTGGCAGTGGGCGCCCGTAATCTCAGTCACTTGGGAGCTTGAGGCAGGAGAATCACTTGAACCCAAGAGGCAGAGATTGCAGTGAGCCAAGATCACGCCACTGCACTCCAGCCTGAGCAACAGAGTGAGACTCCCTCTCAAAAAAAAAAAAAAAAAAAAAAATGGAATGTATAGGATACATAGAGATCTATTTTTTGGATGATCAATTGTATTCTTATACACCAGCAAAGAACTGGAAACTGAAATTGGAAATTGTATTCTTATACACCAACAAAGAATTGGAAATTGAAATTTTAAAAAACCCAAAATAGTCTTAAGTAAAAAGTTGCACATGTTCGCAACTGAGCAGCTTTCTCAGTCTGCTCCCTGCCAGTAGAATTTGAGGGGTTCAAAGAACCTCTGTTCATTTTGTACTATCTCTGTCCCTTTCGGTCTAATCTAGCAGTATTTCTGCCAATATATTTCTTTTAAAACTTTGTGGGTCATCACAAATATGAAATACCTAGGGACAAATGTGGCAAAAGATGTGTAAGACCCATGCACTGAAAATATTGCTGAGAGAAATCAAAGATGACCTAAATAAGTGATGAGATATATATCTCCATGGATCAGATGACTCAGTAATATTCAGGTGTTAATTCTGTTAAAATTGATCTACAGACTCAGTACTATCCCAATAAAAAAACTAGCATGCTGTTTTTTGTACAAATAACAAACTGATTCTAAAAATGACGTATGACAGCCCAGACAATTTTGTAAAAGAAGAAAGTTGTTGAAATTGCACAAATTTCCAAATCTATAAAGCTCCAATGATCAAGATAGCGTGGTATCTGTGTCAAGACAGACAAATCAGAGCAGAGTGAAGGGGAAGCGAGAACGATCCCCAGGCCAACCAAAGCCCCTGCACTGCTGCATCAGGCGTCCAGCGCCTACCTCCCTCCGCCATTGCCGCCAACACCGTGCCCTAGAGAAAGGCTGAACGTGATGCTAAAGGAGATAGAGCCAAGGTGAAGGACGAACCACAGAGAGGATCCACGAGGTTTTCTACTAAACCTGCTCCTCCAAAGCAGGAGCCCAAACCTAAAAAGGCCTCCGCAAAGAATGGAGAGAAGGTACCCAAAAGGGAAAAGGGAAAAACTGAGGCTGGCAAGGAGGTGAATAACCCTGCAGAAAATGGACCGGACACAGAATAATCCTGCAGAAAATGGAC
>NC_045439.1:140159725-140166319 GCF_002776525.5 Piliocolobus tephrosceles | reverse complement strand
GAAAATGGACCGGACACAGAATAATCCTGCAGAAAATGGACCGGACATAGAATAACCCCGCAAAAAATGGACGGGACACAGAATAACCCTGAAGAAAATGGACCAGACACAGAAAGCTGAAGGTGCTGCAGATGCCAAGTGAAGTGCGTGCATTTTTGATAACTGTGTACTTCTGGTGACTGTATAGTCGGAAATGCTATTTTTTATCAAGTTTTACAAAAATGTAGAATTTTGTTTTACCTTTTTTTAAGCTATGTTTTTAGCACACAGAACACTTCATTGTGGTTTTTGGGGAAGGGGCATGTGTCACTAACAGAATGTCTCCGAGGCTGGATTGATGTGGGGAAAACCCCTTTCCCTTCTAGTTTTGGGGGACTTGCTCTTGGCTCCCAGGAGGGGGGATTCCCTGACTTTGACACCCAAGGCCCCTTGGCACAAAAGCCTTGTGGGATGGAAAAACCAATTCGTTTTTATGTCCTCTTCTCCCTTTCCACCTTTCAGCATAGACTTAACTCCCTTAAGCCCAGACACCTGTTGGGACCTGACCCTCAATAACTGGCTACTGGTGTGTCAGGCAATCTGGACTTTCCAGTGATGCCACTAAGCTGGAACCCCTTGAAAAAGCAGTGGTTCCGTTTCTAGATTGTGGATCTTCAGAAAAATTCTGTCATTTTCATTTCATTTCCTGAAGGTCAGGGTCAGCTTGTGAAAAGTTGTTAAACAACATGCTAAATGTGAAATATCAACCTCACTCTAAACTTTCCCTGTTCAGAGCATCAGGTGAAGACTTCCCTGGGTTTTACAGTGGCTTTCTGATTTTTGGTAGTCCATCCAAGAAGGGAGTTTGAAAGTTGTCATATGCTATTAACAATTGTCTGCCCATGTCCTGCCTGAAATACTACGATTGTTTATGGAAAATATCTTTAATAAAGCTGGATACAGTTTGGCTTGGGGAAAAAAAAAAAAAAAAGACCAATCACTCAATGGAACAGAAGAGAATTCAGAAATAGATCCACATGTACATGATCAATTGGTTTTGTAACATTCTTTTTGATACATAATTCACATCACGTAATTCACCCATTTAAAGTCAAAATTCACGTAATTCACGTATCTCACGTGATCACGTATTTCATGTAATTCACCCATTTAAAGTCAATGGTTTTAATATATTCACAGTGTTGTGCAATCATCAACAAATCTAATTATAGAATATTTTCATCTACCCTAAGAACAAAACCCATATTCATTAGCTGTCATTCCTTGTTTTCCTCCACCAGCACTCAACCCTTAGCCCTAAGCAATCACTAGTCTACTTTCTATCTCATATATTTGCCCATTCTGCCTAATATTTTTGATATAAATGAATATTTTAAAAAATATAATCATATAATATGTAGACTTCTTTCACTTAGCGTAATGTATTAAGTATCAACCATGTTGTATATGTATCCATATTTTCTTCCATTTGATTGATAATGTACCATTGCATGAATATATCACATTATGTTCATTCATTCATCATTGGTGGGCATTTGGGTTGTTTCCCCTTTTTGGCTATTATGAATAATACATCTATGACTATTCATGTGTAGATTTTTGTGTGGACATATGTTTTTATTTCTCTCAGGTAGATAGGAGTAGGATTGCTGAGTCATATGTAACTGTATATTTAATTTTTAAAGAACTACCCAACTGTTTCCCAAAGCAGCTGCACCATTTTACAGTCCCACCGGCAATGGATGAGAGTTCCACTTTCTCCACATCCTCACCAACACTGGTTATTATCCTTTTCTTTTTTTTAATCGTAGTCATCTTACTGGGTGTGGAGTGGCACCTAACTGTGGCTTTGGTTTGCATTTCCCTAATGAGTAATGATGCTGAGCACTTTTTCGTGTTATTCATGGCTATTTGTAGAACCTTCTTTGGAGAAACGTCTACAAAGCCTTTGCCTATTTTTAAATTGGGCTATTTGTCTGTTTATTATTGGGTTGTGAGAGATTGGTTTTTTTAAAAATGTATTCTGGATATGAGTTCCTTATCAGATATGTGATCAAATGTTTCCTCCCATTCTGTGGATTGTCTTTTTACTTTTTAAAAAGTATTATTTTGATTATTTTAAAAATATTTTACACTTTTATTTTAGGTTCGGGGTACATGTGCAGGTTTGTTATATAGGTAAATTCGTGTCATGGGGGTTTGTTGCACAGATTATTTCACCACTCGGGTATTAGGCCTAGTACCCAATAGTTATTTTTTTCTGATCTTCTCCCTCCTCCCACCCTCCACCCTCAAATAGGCTCCAGTGTCCACTGTACCCCTCTTTGTGTCTATGCGTTCTCATCATTTAGCTCCCACTTACAAGTGAGAACATGCAGAATTTGGTTTTCTGTTCCTAGGTTAGTTTGCTAAGGGGAATGGACTTCATCTCTATCCATGTTCCTGCAAAAGACATGATCTTGTTCTTTTTTATGGCTGCATAGTATTTCACGGTGTATATGTACCACATTTTCTTTAACCAATCTGCCATTGATGAACTTTGAGGTTGATTCCATGTCTTTGCTATTGCTTTTCACTTTTTTTGATGTATTATTAATATTTGCAAAACAATTAAATTTTGATACGGTTCAATTTATCTACTTTTTCTTTTGTTGCTTATGCTTTAATTTTTATATTTAAGAAACTATGGTCTAGCTCAAGGTAATGATTTACTGCTGTGTTGTCTTCTAAGAGTTTTGTAGTTTTAGCATGTACTTATAGGTTTCTGCTCCATTTTGAGTTTATTATTGTATATGGTATGAGGTAGGGTTTAAACTTCATTCTTTGGCACATGGATATCTAGTTGTTCCAGCACCATTTGTTGAAAAAATTATTCGTTCCCCAGGTTAATTGATTTTTGACGAAGATGTTAAGGCAGTTCAATGAGGAAAGGTTAATATTTCCACTAAACAGTGTTGGAACAATTGGATATCCATATGCAAAAATGTGGGCTTTGACCCTTATTTCACACCAAGTACAAAACGTGACTCTAAATGGGCCACCAACCCAAATGTAAGACCTAAAACTACAAAGTTCCTGTAAACAGAAGGAAAAAAATCTAGTGATCTTGGGCTAAGCACAGGCTATAAAAGCAAGAGTTGCTGAATTATGCTTCATAAATATTTTGAAATTTTCTCTCCAAAAGATCATTTTATGTTAAGAAAGTGAAAAGGCAAACTACAGACTGGAGAAAATATTCGCAAAATATATCTAATAAAGAACTTGTATTTGGAATATATAAATATATCTTATAACTCAACAGTTAAAAGAAAAATAACTCAATTTAAAAATGGGCAAAAGATTTGAATGAATACTTCCCCAAACATTAGATACAGATATCAAATAAGAATATAAAACATTTTTGACATTATGAATCATTAGAAAAATACAAATCCAAACCACAATACACACCCACTAGACTGGCTAAAATTAAAAAGGCCAACCATCATACCACATGTTGGTAAGAATGTGGAACATTTACATCCCACTAGCATTCATGCACTGCTGGTGGGGATGTAAAATGGCACAATCACTTTGGAAAACCGTTTGATAGTTATTTAAAAAGTTAAACATATACCTACTATACAGTTCACCCATTCTATTCCTAGGTATTTACCCGAGGGAAACAAAAACATATGTCCACACAGAGACATGTACATGAATGCTCATAAAACATTATAAACATAGGGTTTATATATATATATATATGTGTATATATATATGGTTATGAGATCTATTTTAAAAGTGGTTAATAAGGTTGTTCTCAAATAACGTTATTTATTAGGCATTTGTAACTCCGCTGAGCAGTGAATCAATTGTAACTAGCTATGTTTTGATGGCTTCTTAGTTTAACATTGCTGTTTTATTCAACCTATTGCTAGATAAAATGTATAGATTACACTAAAGTGTCATTTATATAAAAACAATATTATAACTACACAAAGAGAAATCAAAATGAAATGGAAAATTCCACCATAATGTACTCTTTGGACAAATCAACTCATTTATTTTTCCTTGTTCCCATCTGGTACTTGTCTGCATGCATAAAACATTTTTACGTAGTTGTAGAAATCCAATTTTGCATCCAGCTTTTGAAAAACAATTGTAATATTGTAATCTGTTTTTCACATTGCTACTTAGTCTTCACAATTATTTTAAATGACCATGTTATTTATTCTGTGGATTTACCACACTTCAACATTTCTCCTATTGCTAGATATCCATGTGTTTTTAAAAATGTTGCCATTAGAAAAAGTTTGTACTTAATATTTTCATATATATATAAATACATACAATATTTTCTTTCTTTTGGATTACTTCCTCGGGATAAATTTCTAGGAGCTGTATTACTGAATCAAAACATAGCCATAGCTGTAATTTCTATAGCTCTCAAAATATATTGTCAAAGGGATTTCCATTCACTCATTCACCAAATATTTATTGAACACTTTCTTCTTGCCAGACACTGATTAAATGTTACGGTTACAACGATGAGGAAAAACATACAGCCCATGCTCATAGATCCTGCCGTTTAGTTGGGGAGGCAGACTCCATTAGGTCGTTGCACAGATGGATGCAATTATAACCATGCTAAGTATTAGTAAGGAGAGAGGCATGGAGCTATAAAAGTATTTGATGGTGGAACCCTCTTTTGCCTGTTGGTTAATGGAAGGATTTCCTAAGGAAAAAGTGATTGTGCTTGGGGCTTAAGGATGACTAGGAGCTAACTAGACGAAAGGTGGAAAGGAATAAAATTCTAGACACAGGGAGCAGCATGTGCAAATGCCTTTTGGTAAAGCACATGGAACCAGAAGAAGACCGCAATAGCTGAAGCCAAATGGGTGGGGGAGCATGGGGCAAGACCATGCATGGGCTGTGAGCCATGTGAAGAGCTTTGGTCTTTATCCTGAGAGCAACGGGGTCCTACTGACAGGATGTGTGCTTCAAAACACTCTGGCTGTTGTATAGTGGGAGGGAGCTTAAGAAAGGTTGGGGGTACAAATGGAGAGCTTTTCAGTGATCCAGATGAAGGATGATAGTTGCTTAGATGATGAGTGTGGGGATAGAGGTGGGGATAAGGGAATTTAGCATTTAGGAAGTATTGAGGAGGTAAAATTGGCAAAACTTGGTAGTGGCTTTGACTTAAGATGTAGTGAGAAGGAGAGGAGAGAAGGGAATCTGAAGGATGATTCCTGGTGTAAGAAAGAGAAATGATGGCACCATCCACAGACATAAGGATCAATGGAAGAGGACCAGATTTGGGTAGTTTTGTACATAAGGATTCAAGGTGTCTTTGAGATAGACAAAATGAACCACCAAATGGGCATCTGGACTGTGTGTCTGAAACTCAGAGCAGAGTTTAGGTAAGAGCCATGAACTTATGAGTCGTCAGTATACAGACAGCTGGCCAAAGAGCCTGCAGGAGATGTGGGAGGAAAAGCAGGAGGACATGATGTCACAGAAGCCAAGAGAAGAGTGTGACAGGAAGGCAAGGGTGGTTGCTAGTGTCAAATGCCGCTGAGAGGCCTCAGCAAATGGAAGTCAATCAATGGTGACCTTGGCAAGACATAGTGATGAACAAACAGGGTGGAAAAATGAATGAGAAATAGGGACATGGGGATAGTGTGTCTATGCAGCTTTTCCAGAATGTGACGGAGAGGGCAGAGTGGGAGGATAGAAGGCAGAGTGAGGGCTTGAGGAAGGAGTTATTGGTGTCATACATTTTTTCAGAAAGGAGGATTTGTGCATATGTTGAATGCTGATGGGAAAATCTGAGTGGAGAGCAGCAGGGTGAATATCAAGGGAGAAGTGACAGTTGATAATAAAGTCTCAATGTAGGTGGGAGAGGATGACATCTTCTTTCAGGTGAAGAGACTGCTTTGTAAGGGGAAGGCATGCCTTCCCCATAGCAGGCTTGCACTCATTTACAGGACTTCCAGTGAGGACTTAGAAGAGAAGAGCATTTGGTTTAATTCTATGCTGTTGTCATCTTGAATTTTTTCTTTTCTTTTCTTTCTTTCTTTCTTTTTTTTTTTGAGACAGGGTCTTGCTCTATTTCCCAGGCTGGAGTACAGTAGCATGATCACGGCTCACTGCAACTTCAGCCTCCCTGGACTGACATGATCCTCCTGCCTCAACCTCCTGAGTAGCTAGGACTCCAGGCACATATATGCCACCACACCCGGCTAATTTTTGTATATTTGTAGAGACAGGGTTTTACCATGTTGCCCAGGCTGGTCTTGAACTCTTGAGCTCAAGCGATCTGCCTGCCTTGGCCTCCCAAAGTGCTGGGACTACAGGCATGAGCCACTGTGCCTGGCTGTTTGAAATTCTTTTTTTTTTTTTTTGAGACGAAGTCTTGCTCTGTCGCCCGGGCTGGAGTGCAGTGGCCAGATCTCAGCTCACTGCAAGCTCCGCCTCCCGGGTTTACGCCATTCTCCTGCCTCAGCCTCCCAAGTAGCTGGGACTACAGGCGCCCGCCACCTCGCCAGGCTAGTTTTTTGTATTTTTAGTAGAGACGGGGTTTCACCATGTTAGCCAGGATGGTCTCGATCT
>NC_045439.1:139984419-140159625 GCF_002776525.5 Piliocolobus tephrosceles | reverse complement strand
TCCCAAAGTGCTGGGATTACAGGCTTGAGCCACCGCGCCCGGCCTGAAATTCTTAATGATTTTTTTTTCTTTTTTTTCTCTTTCTTTCTTTTTTTTCTTTTTTTTTTTTTTTTGAGACAGAGTCTCGCTCTGTCGTCCAGGCTGGAGTGCGGTGGCGCGATCTCGGCTCACTGCAAGCTCTGCCTCCCGGGTTCACGCTATTCTCCTGCCTCAGCCTCCCAAGTAGCTGGGACTACAGGCGCCCGCCACCTCGCCCGGCTAGTTTTTTGTATTTTTTTAGTAGAGACGGGGTTTCACCGTGTTAGCCAGGATGGTCTCAATCTCCTGACCTCGTGATCCGCCCGTCTCGGCCTCCCAAAGTGCTGGGATTACAGGCTTCAGCAACCGCGCCCGGCCTGAAATTCTTAATGATTTTTGAAGAAAAGGCCCTACATTTCTACATTTTCAGTTTGCCCCGGACTCTGCAGATCATGGGGCCGGTCCTACCTCCGACAACGTCAGAGCTGCCGCTTTTCCCCAGACCTCACCAGAATGGAATATAATCATCTCAACCTTTCTGTTATGGCTGTTAATTTAATAGGTGGAAATGTGCGCCTCAGTTGTTTTAATTTGCATTTCTTTGATTACTGGCCAGGTTGACTGTGTTTCCTTGAGTCTGTTTACTAACCATGCTTCCTTTTTGTGAGCCGCCTGCGTCCTTTGCCCATTTATGTTTTCAAACGTCAAAATAAGTTTCCTCTGTGGGAATGAATCACCAATTTTTTAAACGTATGGAGAGAATGTTTTCTGCGGAAACAGCCTGGGGTTTCAGGAAGGCAGGCCCAGGCCAGGGGTGCCTTGGGAAGCAAAGGCCTTGTCATCCAACACTAAGGCAAGAATAGTCCTGTTGGTGTATGGCAGTCTTTTAATGGAATGCTTTTCCATCTAGGTTGTTCTTGAATCCTCAGCTGTCTGAAGCTCTGCCTAGGCTTTTCCTCCTGCCTGGCCTGCCTGCCATCTCCCCATGGACTGCTCCAGGACCAGACTCATAGCATCCTAGTTATGCTGCTATTTAAATATTCAAATGTTTCTGTATATGTTTCTATATATGTGTATTTATATATACATCAATATAAATATATTGATATATAAGTAAACATATGTCAACATCTATCTATATAAATACACACATATATAACATTTTACAGTAATTTTTTTTTTTTTTTTTGAGACGGAGTCTCGCTCTGTCGCCCAGGCTGGAATGCAGTGGTGCCATCTCGGCTCACTGCAACCTCTGCCTCCCAGGTTCAAGCGATTCTCCTGCCCCAGCCTCCCAAGTAGCTGGGATTACAGATGTGTGCCACTATGCCCAACTAACTTTTGTATTTTTAGTAGAGACAGGGTTTCATTATATTGGTCAGGCTGGTCTCGAACTCTTGACCTCGTGATCCACCCGCCTCGGCCTCCCAAAGTGCTGGGATTACAGGCGTGAGCCGCTGCACCCAGGCTACAGTAATTATTGATTCTGCCTCTGTTTTTTTTTTTTTTTTTCTGGGCCATGAGCTCCCTTATGCTTTAGGCTCTTCCTTTTTTTCTTTTCCTTTTTAAAATTGGTGTTTTATTTTATTTTTCTAATGGAGAGATGGTCTCTGTCACTCAGGCTGGAGTGCAGTGGTGCAATCACAGCTCACTGCAGCTTCAGACTCCTGGGCTCAAGCCATCCCCCCGCCTTAGCTTCCCAAAGTGCTGCTGGGATTACATGGGATTACAGGCGTGAGCAACCACACTGGGCCCCCTTCCTCCCTCCCTTTCTTCCCTTCGCTTCCCTTCCCTTCCCTTCCTTTCCTTTCCCTTCCCTTCCCTTCTCTTCCCTTCCTTCCTTCCGTCCCTCCTTCCCTCCCTCCCTCCCTTTCTTCCTCTCTTCCTTCCTCCCTCCCTCCCTTCCTTTCTCCCTCCCTCCTCCTTCCCTCCCTCCTCCCTCCCTTCTCTTTCTCTTTCCCTTCCTCTCTCTGTTCTTCACTCATTTGTTCACTCTCCCTCTTTCTCTCTTCATCCTCATGGCCTCACATGGTGTCTGCACATACCAAGCACTCAACTTATACCAACAAGTGGATGAAATCAAGTGATGAGTAACTGGTATGTGAAGCTCTCGGGGCTGCTTTTTTCTCCATCCCCACAGATCTTTTATCCCTGGCTATGTTCTGTTTTTCTGACCACATCTGAGCGTATGCTCTACCTGAGGCGCCAACTTTAGGGACTAAAAGTCTCTGGAATGCTCAGTCTGGAGAGGAAGGGAGCTGGGACCCTGCCATTCCATATTTGAAAGCTGTTGGTTCCTCATTGTGATGAAGGGGTAAGAGTGTGGGCTTTAGATCTAGTCTGATGCGTGTTCAAATCCAGCTCTGCCACTAGTTGTGTATTCTGGGGATGAGTGGCTTAACTTCCAAGTTTTTGTTTCCATTAAAAGGGACTTGCTTATTTCAAAGGTTTGGGGAGGATTAAATAAGATGAACAATGTTAAAGCAGATAGCCTGGAGTCTTGTGCATAGTAGGTGTTTATTCATCTGGAGTTGGTTTAGAAACTGCCCTGTAGATAGATCCCTCTTGTTAGCATTGGAACCGATGAGTGGAAGATACAAGAAAAGAAAATTTTAGCTAGATGTCCAACAGCCAGGGACAACCAAAGATGGAATGAGCTTTTTGGAAGGAAGTAACCTCCCTGATAGTAGAGAGATGAATATAAAGCCTGAGAGATTATAAGTTTGAACTATAACTATAGACTTTATAAATTTGAACTTTAACTATATGATAGTTCAAATTGTCGTTTATATGGCAGTTTGAACTAATCCTCTAGTGATCTTTAGGGCCCCATCTAACCTTGGGAAACTTGGATTCTGTGACTGATACTGTAGTATATATATGTTGAGCACTTTCAAACATCCATTGTCTTTCCTCTTTCTCCTTACTAAGCCAATCAGTTTATCTTTTCAAAAAACCAACTTTTCGGCTGGGTGCAGCAGTTAGCGTCTGTAATCCCAGCACTTTGTGAGGCTGAGGCAGGCGGATCACAAGGTCAGAAATTGAGACCATCCTGGCCAACATGGCAAAACCCCATCTCTACTAAAAATCCAAAAATTAGCTGGGCGTGGTGGTACGTGCCTGTAATCCCAGCTACTCGAGAGGCTGAGGCAGGAGAATCACTTGAACCCAGGAGGCTGAGGTTGCAGTGAGCCAAGATCACGCCACTGCACTCCAACCTGGCGACAGAGTGAGATTCTGTCTCAAAACAAACAACCAACCCAACTTTTCATTTTAATAATCTTTTTTATTGTTTTCTTCATTTCAATTTCATTTATTTCTGTTCTGATCTTCATTCTTTTTTTTTTTTAATTAATTTTGGGTTTGATTTGCTCTTGTTTTTCTAGTTCTTTAAGATGCATAGTTAGGTTGTTTATTTGAAGTTTTTCTGCTTTTTTGATGTACATGCTTATAGCTATAAACGTTCCTCTTAGTACTGCCTTCGCTGTATCCCATAGGTTTTGGTATGTTGTGTTTCTGTTATCTTTTGTTTCAAGAAATTTTTCAATATCTTCTTAATTTCTTCATTGGCCCACTGTTTAATCAGGAGCATACTGTTTAATTTCCACGTGTTTGTATAGTTTCCAAAATTCCTCTTGTTATTGATTTCTAGTTTTATTCCTTTGTGGTCAGAGAAGATACTCAATACAATTTCAACCTTTTTGAAGTTTTAAAGACTTGTTTTGTGGCTAACATATGGTCTATCTTGAGAATGATCCACGTGCTGAGGAGAGTAATATGTATTCTGCAGCCATTGGATTAAATGTTCTGTAAATAACCGTTATGTTCATTTGGTCCATAGTCCAGATCAAGTTAAATGTTTCTTTATTGATTTTCTGTCTGGATGATCTGCCCAATGCTGAAAGTAAGGTGTTGAAATCTTCAGCTTTTATTGTATTGGGGTCTGTCTCTCTCTTTAGCTCCAATAATATTTGCTTTAAATATCTGGGTGCTCCAGTGTTGGGTGCATATATATTTACAATTGTTATATCCTCTTGCTGAATTAATCCCTTTATCATTATATAATGCCTTTCTTTGTCTATTTTTATAGTTTTCATCTTGAAATCTATTTTGTCTCATATAAATATACCTACCTCTGATCTTTTTTGGTTTCCATTTGCATGAGCTGTCTTTTTCCATCCCTTTATTTTCAGTCTATGTGTGCTTTTATAGGTGAAATGTGTTTTTTCTAGGTAACAGATCATTGGGTCCTGTTTTTGCTTCCATTCAGTCACTTTATGTCTTTTGATTGGAGAGTTTCTCCATTTACACTCAATATTATTGTTGAGAAGTAAGGACTGACTACTGCATTTTGTTGCTTTCTGGTTGTTCTGTTGTCTTTTCTTCCTTCTTTCCTTCCTTCCTTCCTGTCTTCCTTTTAGTAAAGGTTATTTTCTAAATATGTGGTATTTTCTAAATATGGTGGTATGTTTTAATTTTTTGCTTTTTATTTTTTGTGTATCTGTTGTATGTTTTTTGATTTGAAGTTACCATTAGACTTGCAAATAATATTGTATAACCTATTATTTTAAATAGATGACAACTTAACACTGACTGCGTGGACAAACTCACAAACAAGCAAACAGAAAACTAATAAAAACTCTATGCTTTAACTTCATCCCTCTGCTTTTTAACTTTTTGTTGTTTCTATTTATATTAATATCTTATTGTATTGTGTATGTCTTGAAAAGTCACTGTAGTTATTATTTTTGATCAGTTCATCTTTTAATCTTTCTACTCAAGATATGAGAGGTTTCTACACCATGATTACAGTGTTATATTCTGTGTTTTTCAGTATACATACAATTACCAGTGAATGTTGTACCTTCATATGATTTCTTTTTGCTCACTAACATCCCTTTCTTTCAGGTTGAAGAACTCCCTTTAGCATTTCTTGTAGGACAGGTCTGGTGTTACTGAAATCCCTCAGCTTTTGTTTGTCTGGAAAAGTATGTCATGTTTAAAGGACATTTTAGCTAGATACACTACTCTAAGGTAAAAGGTTTTTGTTTTTTTCCCTTCAGCACTTTATGTAATGACACTCTCTCCTAGCCTATAAAGTTTCTGCCTAGAAGTCTGCTGCTGGACATACTGGAGCTCTATTGTATGTTATTTGTTTTTTTTTCTCTTGCTGCTTTCAGGGTCCTTTCTTCATCCTTGACCTTTGGAAGTTTGATTATTACACGTCTTGAGGTCATCTTATTTGGGTTAAATCTGCTTGATGTTGTTCTATAACCTTCTTGTACTTGAATGTTGATATTCTTCTCTAGGTTTGGGAAGTTCTCGGTTATCATCCCTTTGAATAGACTTTCTACCCCATCTCCCTCTCTGCCTTCTCTTTAAGGTCAATAACTCTTATTATTTGTTCTTCTGAGGCTATTTTCTAGATCTTGTAGGCATACTTCATTCTTTTTTCTTTGGTCTTCTCTGGTTTTATATTTTCTTTTCTTTTCTTTTTTTTTTTTTTTTTGAGGCAGAGTCTCACTCTGTCACCCGGGCTGGAGTGCAGTGACCGGATCTGGGTATATTTTCTTTCTTTTTTCTTTTTTTTTTTTTGAGACAGACTCTTGCTCTGTGGCCCAGGCTGGAATGCAGTGGCCGGATCTCAGCTCACTGCATGCTCCGCCTCCCAGGTTTACACCATTCTCCTGCTTCAGCCTCCCGAATAGCTGGTACTACAGGCACCCGCCACCTTACCTGGCTAGTTTTTTGTATTTTTCAGTAGAGACGGGGTTTCACCGTGTTAGCCAGAATGGTCTTGTTCTCTTGACCTCATGATCCGCCCATCTCGGCCTCCCAAAGTGCTGGGATTACAGGCTTGAGCCACTGCGCCCGGCCTCTAGTTGTATATTTTCAAATAGCCTGTTTTCAGGCTAATTCTTTCTTCTGCTTGATCAATTATGCTGTTAAGAGACTCTGATACATTCTTCAGTTTGCCAATTGTACTTTTCAGCTCCAGAATTTCTGCTTGAATCTTTTTAATTATTTCAATTTCTTTGTTAAATTTATCTGATAGGATTCTGAATTCCTCCTCTGTGTTATCTTGAATTTATGTTTCCTCAAAACAGCTATTTTGATTTCACTGTCTGAAAGGTTACTTGTCTCTATCTCTCCAGGATTGGTCACTGATGTCTTATTTAGTTTGTTTGGTGAGCTCATGTTTTCCTGGATGGTCTTGATGTTTGTGGATGTTCATTGAGGTCTGGATATTGAAGAGTTAGGTATTTACTGAAGTCTTCACAGTCTGCCAGTCTAGGCTTGTTCATATTCATCCTTCTTGGGAAAGATTTCCAAGTATTGAAAAGGGCTTGGGTGCTGTGATCTAAGTTTTTGGTCACTGCAACTATATCTGCATTAGGGATACTCCAAACCCAGTAATGCTGTGGCTCTTGCAGACTCATAGAGGTACTGTCTTGGTGGTCATGGATAAGATCCAGAAGAATTATCTGGATTACCAGGCAGAGACTCTTGTTCTCTTTCCTTATTTTTTCCCAAACAGAGTCTCTCTCTCTCTCTGTGTGTTGAGCTTCCTAGAGCTGGAGGAGGGGTAACACAAGAATCTCTTTGACCACGGCCACTGGGACTGCACTGGGTCAGACCTGAAGCCAGCACAGCACTAGGTCTTACCCAAGGCCTGCCATAACCACTGCCTGGCTACCACCTATGTTCACTCAAGTCTCTAGGGCTTTACAATCAGCAGGTGGCAAAGCCAGCCAGGCTTGGATCCTTCTCTTCAGGGTGGTGAATTTCCCCTGGTTCTGATGGGTCCAGAGATGCCATCCAGGAGCCAGGGCCTGGAGTCAGAAACCTTAGGAAACCACCTGGTACTTTATTTCTACTACAGCTGAATTGGCACCCAGGCAAGACAAGTCCTTTCTACTCTTCCCTTCTTTTTCCACAAGCAGAGGAGCCTTTCCGCATGTCCACCACCACCCTAGGCCTCAGCAAGTACTGCCTGGTTACTGCTAATGTTCATTCAAGGCCCAAGGGCTCTTTAGCCAGCTTGTGGTAAATGCTGCCAAACCTGGGACTCTCCCTTCAAGGCAATGGGCTCCCCTCTGGCCCATGGCAGGTCCAGAAATGCCATCCAAGAGCCAAGGCCTGGAATTTGGGAACCCAACAGCCTAGTTGGTGCTCTACCCTTCTGTGGCTGAGCTAGTACCTATGCTGATTTTTGGTTCTTATGAAGGTGTTTTTGTGTGGATAGTAGTTGTTGAATTTGGTGTTCCTGCAAGGAGGATGATCAGTGGAGGCTTCTATTTGGCCATTTCACTCTGCCTCCTCTCTTTAATCCAATCAGTTTATCTTATTCTCCAGCTACAGACACTTGTTCAGAAATAGCCATTTCAGGCCAAGAAGATACAAGAATGTGTCTGCTTGAGGTTTTGAAAGAGAACTGTCTTCTCCACAAGGAGCTACCAGAGAGAGAGAGAGAAAGAGAGAGAGAGAGAATATGTGCTCATCTTAGGATAAGACTGTCAGATAAAATACAAGATACTCTGTGAAACTTGAATTTCTTATAAATACCAAATAACTTTTTAGTATAATTCTGTCCCAAATATTGCATGGGACATACTCTTACTAAAAAAATTATTGTCTATATGAAAATGAAATTTAAATAGACATCCTGTATTTTTTTTTCTTCCTTTTTCTAGCAACCCAGTGATTCCATGGAAAGCAGAAAGAGGGATATAAAGAAACTGGATGCTTGATGACATCTTTGACTCACTGGATCAAACCTTGCCTGAAGCTCACATTTCTGAAGTTTCCAGGTGCAAGAACAAATAATTTCTCTTTATTGCTTTACTAGATCTGAGACTAGCTTTAAGTTTCTCGGACTCTTCCTCTTCCTAACAGATTTATCAGAAGCTGAAAGCTCTGATCTTGTTGGGATGCAGATCTTGTCAGGAGAAGGCTTACTTTGCACCATTTTCTTAGTCTGGTTGCCTAACTCAAGAACCTCGGCACTGCTCTGTTACTTCTCTACTCAGACGAGCATCCCTGCAGACACTCACTAGGCTAACTCTGTCTTTATTTTTAGAATTAGACCTTTACGAGAAGCGCAGTTTTGTCTTCAGTTTCCTCTCCCCCCCACCCGGAATGGCCTGAGCCGAGGCCAGCTCCCTCCGAGAAGTCATTACCGCCTGGTGGGTACTGCAGCCTCAGCCCTCCACACAGACTGGCCAGTGTCTGCTTGGCTCCAGGGCAGTGAGGAGCTGCCTTGGGACTAACAGAAAATTGGCCAGCTTGTTTTTCTTTGGGACCAGAAGAAACTAGCTCTTTTAAATTCTCAATGGCCAGGCTTGGAAGCCTAGCTTGCCAGAAGAGAGAGAGGGAGGAGAGAAGCGGTCCTTTTGGGGAGGCTCTGGCCAGGGCATTAAAAAGGCAGGATTTTGCTGGAAACAGTGTGCCCTGGCCAAGACCAGGTGGAAAGATCAATTTGCGCTTTATGAATTAGCCCCTTCATTTTTTCTGGGTCTGCTTTTCCTCATCTGTAAAATAGTGTTGGACTATCAGACTAAATATCAGATATCAATCTTGTCCCAGGGCCCAGGGGAGGGTCATGGGGTCCTAGTTACCAGGCCCTGGGGTTTCAGGCAACAGATTGAGTATAGAAGGTAAAAACTGAGTTGTAGGACGGGCCCAACGACAAGAGCATTGGCCTCAATCTTCCAATCTTCTTAACCCACAAGAACAAGCTAGGCACAACAGCGCTGCTTTCAACAGCCACCTGTAACCCATCTCCTTGTATTTCTGACCTCACCTTGCCTAGATGCTAACCCTCAACTCCATTTGTACCCCCACAGTCTTGCATGTGATGTTTAGACATCTTGGTCATGACATCTTGTGTTCTCTCAGGATGCTGATTTCTAACTGCTCTTCGGCCTTTCCTGCATTGGTCCTCCTCAGCCAGGGGATCCCTGCTCTTCTGTATTAGTGAGTAATGCTGTTGTAACAAATAGACCCAAACATATCATGGATAAACATAATGCAGTTTATATCATGCCTCATTTAGCACTGCAGGGCTGTTCTAGTTTGGGTTCAGACATGGTGAGCGTGAGGGCATCCTTCTCCATGCAGCAGTTCAGAGACTTTGACTGATGGCAGGCAGGCCAACTTTAAATTGGCCTCCAAAGTCATGCTGGAGAGGACTCCAGGAGAAGGAGGAGTGTGGAAGGGTTGTATCCGTCAGGCCTGAGAAGAGCACATGTCTATCACTTTTCATTGATTAGAATTAGGCTGCTTGGCCACACTCAGCTGCAAGAATGCAGTCTAGCCATGTGCTCAGGATGGACTGGAAATGGGTTGGGTGGACAGCTGGCCAGTGTCTGCCCTGCCCCACTTCAGCCCACTGGCATCTCTGGCAGCCTGGGCTGATGGCCCACCCAGGCTCAGATGCTGGACTCAGCCAGGTGTTCCTGAAAGTTCTCCGACTGGATGAGAGTGATTTGAGAGTTTGAGAAGTGTTATTTCTATCTCAGATGGATTAAGTAGAAGGATGTGGAGCAGTGAGCCAGGCACGAGGCGGGACAACTATCATCAACCACTGTCACCCGTCACTAAGCACATGCCCTCCAGGCCTAGAGAGTCTACCTTGCCACCACTAGGGGAGGAAACGATTGAGGACGAGATGCTGGGGAGCTCACCAGAATCTCAAGATATGTTTTTCAGTCCCATGGCTCTGACATTTCCCAGGAAATCTTAGTGTGTATGTGTGTGTGTGTGAGATAATGATGACATAAAATAATCATAACAATGCAGAGAGGTTTTATTACTATTATTATTCACATTTTACAGATGAGAAACTGTGCTTTTCTAAGGGTAAATTTTAAGCTAGGTCATCTGACTCCATATCCTAAACCTCTCCCATTGCCGTGCTCTCTCCTCCTGTATGTCCTCCAGTCTACTCAAATGCCACATACCATGAAGCCTGTGGCTCCCACCTCTGAATCTCCATCCCCTTCACCTGCGTCTCTTTTAGGTTTGACTTCTGATTGGATTTTTTGTGTGTCTTGTTCCCCTATAAGCTTCTTGAGGGCAGAGAGCATGTTGGTAGTCACCTCTGAACCTCCGTCTCCTGAAAGCAACCTACACGTAAATATCCATTCTATGAATGAAAACTTTCGTCAGAGATTTCTTGAATTCAGTTAAATGGAAAATCGAAGCCAACCATGAAAAAAGATCAAAGGACAATTTATAGTAAAACACACACTGGCTCCTGTATTTTGCTTCACACTGTGTTCCCGTCTCTCATGTCCTTGGTTTTCCCAGGCGGGCTTCCACAGGGCTTGGCTCATTCACCCTGGCTAGAGAATTTCCTAACATTTTGTTTATTAATACTACTAGTAGTTCCATTACTATGAATAGCTGCAATTTATAGAGCCTCTAACTGGTATCCTCCTTGAGTGCAGGGCCTGTGTGGCCCCTAGACACCAGCTCAGGTCCAGCCCATGGATGCTTTCAATATGTGTTTTTAGCATAAATGAAGAGATCTATTTAGTGCCATGCATTGGGTCAGACTCTGAAAATACATTACCTTTAATTTTCAAAACCACCTAGTGAGGAAAGTCTTATAATCACTGTTTTATAGATGAGGAAACTGAGGCTTAATGAGGTTAAGTTATTGACCCAATGTCACACAGCTAGAATGTGGTTGATTTCAGATGCCAATCAAGGACTCTCAGAGCCCAGGTGGTTATTAAATCAGCTGCCTCCTGGTGTCCTTTGCCTTACTGTAGCCTACTCTCTCTCTTTTGATTATGCTATGGTTTGGATGTGGTTGGTCCCCCACCAAAACTCATGTTGAAATTTGATCCCGCATGTAGCAGTGTTGGAAGGTGGGGATGGGTGGGAGGTGTTTGTGTCATGGGGGCAGATCCCTTGTGAATAGATTAAAGCCATCTTGTTAGGGTGAGCATGTTCTCAGTCTTACAGGAATGGAGTAGTTACCCTGAGAACAGGTTGTTAAAAAGAGTCCGACTTCCTCAGTTGCTTTCTCTGTTTCTCTCTCATCAGGTGATCTCTTTGCAGATGTTGGCTCCTTGTCCCCTGTCCACCATGAGTCAAAGCAATGTGAGCCCCTCACCAGATACAACTGCCCAATCTTGGACTTTCCAGCAACCAGAATCATAAGCCAAATAAACCTCTTTTCTTTATGAATTACTCAGCCTCAAGTATTCTGTTATAGCAACACAAAACAGACAAAGACAGTCTACCTACTTATTTACTAACTCAGGAAATATTTTTGAGCATCTATTATGTGGACTACACCACATAAGGATGAACCATGCAGACATCATCTTTGCTGTAAAAGAGCTCACGGGCCAGCAGTCAAGATAGATATTGAACAAGTGAAAGCCTGGTTAGATGCACACCTTGATGTCTGGTAAGTGCCATAGGGGAAAGAGGAGAATACCATGAGGAATTTTCTTGTCTTGAGTGGTGAGAGAAAGCCTTTCTGAAGCTTGGACTTATAGGATAAAGTGTAACAAAGAGCCAGTCTGGGGATAGAGGCTGTTTCAGGCAGTGGTAACAGTACTGGACTAAGGACAGTACTAGAGCAAGAACATGGTGGGCATATAGAAAGGCAGAGAGAAAGCCATTGTGGCTGGGGCTGGTGGGAAGGGAACCATGAATGGAGGTGAGCTGCAAGCAGTGAACAGATGATAGGGCCACTGGGTTAGGAGCCTGCTTCATATTCTCAGGGCAATGGCAGACCAGGGAAGAGTTTTAAGCAGAGGAACTGCTTGTGCAGCAAAGGGATTGGATGTGGACCAGAGTGGAAGCAGGGAGGAGGTTATGGCAATAACCCAGGCAAAGAGATAAGGGTGGCTTGAACCAGAGGAGAGAGAGTGAAGGTGGAGAGTAAGGGACAGATTGGCGATGGTGTTTCATAGTGGAATCAGGGCTCAGTGATGAAGTCTGCAAAGGAGTCAGAATTTCTATACATTGCCAGAGGTTGGGCTAAATCTAGTCCATATAAACATGGAGGACTCTGTACTAGGGTTTCCAAGAAGTTCTGATGAAGAGGTTCAAGTTTATCCCATTGCATGAGAGCACTTAAGTCTTCAATTTGAGCACCTATGATGGAAGGATACTTGAGTGAATACTAGTTCTGCCTGTGAGAATGTGATTATTACAGAGTTAAGGTTTGACACCAAGATGGGAAAGCCAACGTGTCTCACCAAAGGGAAGACAGGTCAGTGGGTCTGGCCCTGAGGGCTGTCAGCTGTCTCAGGATGAGATACCAGGATGAAGCATTGGAAGGAGGTGTTTTGGCCCTGGCTCTGGGAAGGGCTCCAGGGCCCGTGTCAGGAAGCAGACTCTGCCAGTGATATGGAGCTAGCCAGTGAGTTATGGGACAAAAAGCCCAGTTGAGGGGTCACTGGCTAAACTGGGCTAAGGCGGTGCTCAAAGGAACCCAAGGAATTGGGAAAGTTTTCATGATCCCTTGTGAGACTTGAGAAGGGTTTGGGTCATTATCCCCTCTCCTTTCTTTCCCAGAAATTCTCCAATGGATCTCCTGAATGTGTTCTATTTGGTAGAGGACTTGGTAGGAATGCCTTCGTTTAACCTCTGGGCTTAGCCACATCCACTGGATTTGTCCATCTGCTGGGTGAGATTGACTTTCTGTGGCTTGGTAATTCTTGGGTTCCAGTTCAATGCAAATAATAGGAGTTCTTCAATTAATGTCTGCCCTCCACGTCCCTTTCTACTTCTGACCCCATACGCACCCTGCCTCTGGCTGCACCTACAACCATACCTCTGGATAGGATAACCTCTCCCTGCTAGGCTCCTCCCCAGCCACGCCCCAGCCTTCTGCTGGGGATGGGGCTTGGACCCCCAGGCCACAAGTGTCAGTGGCAGCCACCATACCACTCTGAGTCGTCCGATCTCAAGAGGTAGGTCTCGCACCCTTGCTCCTAAAGAAACCAGGCCCTTTGAGCAAACCTGCAATGGGCCACATGTTTCCCTCTTTTTTAAAAAAATAAGCACTCTTTGTGGCTCAGGTTGGCCCTCACCCTGGCTGGGTGAGTTCCTTCCAAAAGCCTATGTCAGAGCATCCTTTGTAACACTCAGGGAAGAGAGGAGGCGGAAAAAAAGGGCTTCTGTTTATCCGGATGTTTGACATCCAGAGAAGGAATATTATTGTTTCTCCAGTCAAATGCTGGGGCTTCACTGAAAAATATTTTCGATCTGCCGAACTGAAGGCCAGCGTCTTTGTGAACCTCAGCCAATACACACAGGCCTGGGGTGTTGGGTCAGGGCCTGTTTCTCCCAAGCAGCCACATTCCAGTCGGATGCCCTTAATATGGCATGTCTGGTCTCGGGTATGGAGGCAGCTGCTGGGACATTCTCCCATCCTGTCAGTGAGCAGAGCCAGGGAATTCTCTCCCTGCCATTACAGACCCAGCATCCTGGGGACAGCTGGAATAGGGATGGGATCGTGCCAAGGAGGGGCTGTGAACTGAAAGTCACAGAATTAATGTAGCTAAAATCTCCTACTGTCCAGTCAGCCTCCTCCCAGATGCAGGAGAATGCATCCTGCCTGGGATCAGGTATGCAGAGTTCACTTGTTCCCCTCTCTATCTGCCTGAATTTAAAACACTGGTTTGCCTAGACCAGATAAATAACTTCAGTAAAGTTTCAGTGTACAAAATCAATGTACAAAACTCAGTAGTATTTCTATATACCAACAATGTTCAAGCTGAGAGCTGAATCAAGAATTGAATCTCATTTACAATAACCTTACCAAAAAATACCAAGAAATACATTTATTCAAGGAGGTGAAAGATCAATAAAAGGAGAACTGCAAAACACTGCTGAAAGAAATCATAGATGACACAAATACATGGAAAAACATTTTATGCTCATAGATTGGAAGAATCAATATTGTTAAAATGGTCATAATGCCAAAAGCAATGTATAAATTCAATGCCATTATTATCAAACTACCAATGTAATTTTTTGGAGAATTAGAGAAATCTATTATAAAATTCATATGGAACCAAAACAGAGCCTGAATAGCCAAAGCAATACTAAGCAAAAAGAACAAAGCTGGAGAGACATTACCCAACTTCAAACTATCCTACAAGGTTATAGTAATCAAAACAGCATGGTACTGGTACAAAAACAGACATATAGTCCAAGGGAACAGAACAGAGAACCGAGAAATCAAGCTGCACACCTACAGCCATCTAATCTTTGACAAAGTTAACAAACATAAGCAATGGGGAAAGGACTCACTATTCAATAAACAGCACTGGGTTAACTTGTTAACTATATGCAGAATATTGAAGCTGGACCCATACCTATCATCGTATTCAAAAATTAACTCAAGATGGATTAAATATTTTAATGAAAGACCTAAAACTAAAAAATCCTAAATGAGACCTGGGAAATACTCTTCTGACATTGGCCTTGGCAAAGAATTTATGACTACATCCTCAAAAGCAATTGCAACAAAACCAAAAATTGACAAGTAAGAGCTAATTAAACCAAAGAGCTTCTGCTCAGCAAAAGAAACTGTCAACAGAGTAAACAGACAATCTACAGAATGGGAGAAAATATTCACAAACTACGCATCCGACAAAGGTCTAATATATAGAACCTATAAGGAACTTAAATCAACAAGCAAAAAACAATGCCATTAAAAAGTGGGAAAATGATATGAACAGACACTTCATGAAAGGAGACATACAAGCGACCAACAAACATGTGGAAAAATGCTCAACACCGCTAATCATCAGAAAAATGCAAATCAAAACCACAACGAGATACCATCTCACACCAGACAGAATGGCTACTATTAAACAGTCAAAAAATAATAAATGTTGATGAGGCTGTGGAGAAAAGGAAATGCTTATACACTGTTGGTGGGAGTGTAAATTAGTTCAGCCACTGTGGAAAGCAGTTTGGAGATTTCTGAAAGAACTAAAAATAGAACTACTACTTGACCCAGCAATCCCATTACAGGGTATATAGCCAAAGGAAAATAAATTATTCTACCAAAAAGACACATGCACTTCTGTGTTTATCACAGCACTATTCACAATAGCAAAGACATGGAATCAACCTAGGTGTCCATCAACAGTGGATTGGATAAAGAAAATATGGTACATATACACAGTGGAATACTATGCTTGAACCCAGGAGGCGGAGGTTGCAGTGAGCTGAGATCATGCCATTGTACTCCAGCCTGGGTGACAGAGGGAGACTCTGTCTCAAGAAAAAAGAAAAAGAAAGAATGAAAAAAAAAGAATGAATGAAATCACATCTTTTGCAACAACACGGCTGCAGCTGGAGGCCATTATCCTATGGGAATTAATGCAGAAACAGAAAACCCAATACCGCATGTTCTCACTTGTAAGTGGGAGCTAAACATTAGGTACACATGGACATAAACATGGGAGCAATAGGCTGGGCACAGTGGCTCACGTCTGTAATCCCAGCACTCTGGGAGGCCGAGGCGGGTGGATCACGAGGTCAGGAGTTCGAGACCAGCCTGGCCAATATGGTGAAACCCCATCTCTACTAAAAATACAAAAAGTAACTGGACGTGGTGGCACATGCCTGTACTTGGGAGGCTACTTGGGAGGCTGAGGCAGGAGAATCACTCGAACCCAGGAGGCAGAGGTTGCAGTGAGCCGAGATTGTGCCACTGCACTCTAGTCTGAGCAACAGAGTGAGACTTCATCTCAAAAATAAAATAAAATGGGAGCAATAGACACTGGGGGCTATGAGAAAGGGGAGGGAGGAAGGGGAAGGCTGGGTGACGATTTGGTCATAGCCCAAATCTCAGCACCATGCAATATATCCTTGTAACAATCCTGCACATGTACCCACTGAATCTAAAAGTTAAAATCTTAAAAACCACATTGGTGTGAGGGGGGAAGTTTTTTTTTTTTAACATTACAAATGCAATACATAGTTATTTCCAAAATAAATGTGGAGAATATGGAGTAGTCAAAGGAGAAAATGAAAATCACCCAATTTCCTATCTCCCAAGCAGAATAATAACTATGTCCACTATATTTTACATCATGTGAGCATTAGTTTTATGCATGGTATATAACTTTTAAAAAACACTAAAATGACATTATATAGTATATATTTTAAAACTTGCTTTTTCACATAATAGTGTATTGTTAATATCTTTCCATTTCATTAAATACTTCTATAAGCATTTTAAATCAATATATAGTTTTTTGTTTTGTTTTGTTTTTGTTTTTTTTCTTGAGACAGAGTCTCATTCTGTCACCCAGGCTGGAGTACAATGGCATGATCTCAGCTCACTGCAACCTCTGCCTCCTGGGTTCAAGCGATTCTCCTGCCTCAACCTCCCAAGTAACTGGGATTACAGGCGCCTGCCACTACACCTGGCTAATGTTTTGTATTTTTAGTAGAGGTGCAGTTTTGCCGTGTTGGCCAGGCTGGTCTCGAACTCCTGACCTCAGGTGATCCACCTGCCTCGGCCTCCCAAAGTGCTGGGATTACAGGCATGAGTCACTGCACTTGGCTGATATATAGTATTTTATTCAACTGATGAATCGTAATTTTTTAGATGATCCTCAATTAACGAATATTTAGGTGGCTTCTAATTTTTTTTTTTTTTTTTTTTTTTTGAGACAGAGTCTTGCTCTGTCACCCAGGCTAGAAAACAGCAGTGTGATTTCAGCTCACTGCAACCTTCACCTCTTAGGTTCAAGCGATTCTTATGCCTCAGCCTCCTAAGTAGCTGGGAATGCAGGGACTAATTTTTGTAGTAGCCTGGTTAATTTTTGTATTTTTAGTAGAGACAGGGATTCACTATGTTGGCCAGGCTGGTCTCAAACACCTGGCCTCAATTGATCTGCCTGCCTTGGCTTCCCAAAGTGCTGAGATTACAGGTGTGAACCATGGTGCACAACTGGTTTCCAAGTTTTTACTATTAAAAACAATACCATGATGAATATCCATGTGGCTAATTCTTTGGGAACACCGATAACTGTTTGCAAAAGTGATGATAATAGCTACCATATATTTGGTGTGTATTCATTCTACTTTATCTGGAAGACAGCCAGCTTACCCAATGAACACAGCTGTATGTGTCAGAGACAGAACTCATACCCAGGTTGGTCTGGTTCCAAAAACTGGGCTTTAAACCAGACTGGAGCTGCTAAATTCCCAAAGGTAGAATCACTTGATCAAAGAGATGCACATTTTAAGACCTTTGGAATGTATTTTTCTCTAGAAAGAGCATAGGAGAAAATCTGTTTATCTTCACCAATATCAACATTAGATATTATTACCATTTAGCATTACAAATGTAAGAAGTAAAGTGGTATTTATTGTTTTAACTTGCATTTATTTGATTACTTGTGAGTTGATTGTTTTTGCACATGTGTCTTACCTGTTTGTATTTCTCCTTCTGTAAATTTCATGGGAACTAAGACCTCCAAACCAGAGAATCCCAAAGTTGCAGGGGCAGGAAACAAAAATGTGGGTCATTAGGAATAGTAGTGAGAGGAGCCACTGCCATTTCTACCTCTTGAAGTCTGTCTGCACCCTCTGAGTTTTGACCACAGAAGAAACTGCATCATATACTGAGATTCAGTGAACATATTGCATATCAAAAGACATTACCTAAGTCCTGCAAAAAGCTCCCCCCAACTGGCACCATAACTAAGTCTTCAAATGGCCATTTCTCTGTTCTGTTAGGTGGATGCTTAAGGCCAGTGACTTACGTGAGCACAAGCCCGTGGATGTACCTCATTAGCTGTGAAATGAGTTCCCTGGTCAGGAGCAATGCTGTGTGGAATACCATGACATTAGTAAGATATTCTGTCCATGAATGGTGATGAGGGCAGGGGCATTGTAGGCAGGGAAGGCAAACTCATATCCATAAAGCATACCTAGTCCAGTGATAAAAGGGGCTACTGCTTCCAAAATAGAAGTGGTCCAATCTAGTCAACCTGCTACCAGGTGTTGGCTGGTCCCTTTAGGGAGTGCTATGTTGGGGGCTCCATGTTGGTCTCTTCTGTTGGTAGGTAGGTTGGGTATTCAGCAATGATGATAGCCAGATTGCTTTTGATAAATGGAAGTCCATGTTGCTGAGCCCATGGAAAACCTCAATCCATGCTGGATATGAGCTGTAGGCACAATAGCATGAATTCAGGTTTTGAATGTTGTCCGTAAACAACACTCATAACAGAATGCTGGTTTGGAGGTCTTAGTTCCCATGAAATTTACAGAAGGAGAAATACAAATAGGTAAGACACATGTGCAAAAATAATCAACTCACAAGTAATCAAATAAATGCAAGTTAAAACAATAAATACCACTTTACTTCTTACATTTGTAATGCTAAATGGTAATAATATCTAATGTTGATATTGGTGAGGATAAACAGATTTTCTCCTATGCTCTTTCTAGAGAAAAATACATTCCAAAGGTCTTAAAATGTGCATCTCTTTGATCAAGTGATTCTACCTTTGGGAATTTAGTTCAGTGGCTCCAGTCTGGTTTAAACAACATAACAGAATGTTGTTTATGAGTCCGCTGACATATACAGAATGGGTCATCTTGCCCACTTGATTATTAAGATCATGCTCTGCTGAGATTGCTCTTTGCTAAGCATGCACTTGGAACAAAAATATCTTCACCTTTGAGTCCATTTGGAGAGGTCAATCTAAATATCTCCTTTCCAGACCTCCTTGTCATCAAATTTCCAGTTGCATTTCCTCCAAGTCCCTGACCAAGCCATTGGCCTCTATCCATAAATCAACATAGATCTAATCCAATCCTTTAGTCATCTTTTCTTCCAGGCAAGATAAACAGCCAGGTGCCCTGCTCAAAGTTTTGCCCCTGGAAGGGTTTCCCTTCACCCCCTGCCCTTCAGGGGCAACCTGAGTGGAACTACGGTGACAAAGAGCTGCCTCCAGCAATAGTGTTGATATGCCCACCTGTCAGCACAACTCACATCCCTTGTCCACAGGTCTCTCTCCACATGCCCTTATAGTGGGATTCCTAGTGAGCTCCCTAAGAGCAGTGATACTGCTGCAGAACTCTGTTAAAAGAAAATGTCAGGCTACCCTCTTTGGGTCCCCTCCCTTTGTATGGGAGCTCTGTTTTCACTCTATTAAATCTTGCAACTGCACACTCTTCTGGTCCATGTTTGTTATGGCTCGAGCTGAGCTTTTTCTTGCCATCCACTGCTGCTATTAGCCACCATTGCTGACCCACCACTGACTTCCACCCCTCCGGATCTGGCAGGGTGTCCGCTGTGCTCCTGATCCAGCAAGGCGCCCATTGCTGCTCCCGATCGGGCTAAAGGCCTGCTGTTGCTCCTGCATGGCTAAGAGCCTGGGTTCATCCTAATCGAACTGAACACTAGTTGCTGGGTTCCACTGTTCTGTTCCATGACCCACGGCTTCTAATAGAGCTATAACACTCACCGCATGGCCCAAGATTCCATTCCTTAGAATCCATGAGGCCAAGAACCCCAGGTCAGAGAACAAGAGGCCTGCCGCCATCTTGGAAGTGGCCCACCACCATCTTGGGAGCTCTGGGAGCAAGGACACCCACCGTGTAACATTTTGGCAACTACGAAGGGATCTCCAAAGCAGTGAGTAATATTGGACCACTTTCACTTGCTATTCTGTCCTATCCTTCCTTAGAATTGGAGGAAAATGCCGGGCACGTGTCGGCTGGTTAAAAACGATTAGCGCAGCCGCCGGACTTAAGACTCAGGTGTGAGGCTGTCTGGGAAAGGGCTTTCTAACAACCCACAGCCCTTCTGGGTTGGCAGTGTTGGTCTGCCTGGAACCAGCTTCCGCTTTCAATTTTCCTGGAGAAGCAGAGGGCCGACTAGAGGTAAAAAGCTGTCATCCCGAACTCCTGGGGTTAGCCGGTTGAGATCCTGGCGCAACCAGAAGTCTCTACTCAACAGTCGCCCATGCGTGCGCCCCTACCTTTCCTTCTGACCCATACCTCCTGGGTCCAACCACGACTTTCTTGAAAATGTGGCCCCAAAATTCTCCTTACCTCTGAATCTATTTCCTCTGATCCCTGCCTCCTAGGTACTAACAGTTCAGACTTTCATTTCTTCTAGCAAGTTTTCTCTCCAAAGGGATCTAAGGAAGCTCTACTCTGAGTCCTTAGGCCCCTAGGTTATGAACCCAGAGACTCTTGTCTCTGGTGTCCCTCCCAATTTAGGTGTACAGCTCTCGACAGAGGCAGTTATGTGGGACCTGTTCCCCTCCACCCTTGCCAGGGCCCCAAGTTTATAAAGGGGTAGGAGAAAAGAGAAAGAAAGAGAGAGAGATAGGTGAAAGAAAGAGGGATAAAGAGGGAGTCAAAGAGAGAAAGAAAGAGAAAGATAGAAGTAGTAAAGAAAAAACAGTGTGCCCTATTCCTTTAAAAGCCAGGGTAAATTAAAAACCTATAATTGATAACTGAAGGTCTTCTCCGTGACCCTTTAACACTCCAACACTACCTTGTTGTCAGTGTAAACAAGGGCGTAGCCTAAAAACACTGAGACCACTGACAACCTGTAGCCTTCCTAGCAAAAATGCTTAACCCAGTAACCCATGGATGGCCCAAATGCATTCAATCTGTAGCGGCGACTGCTTTGCCAATAGAAGAAAGTAGAAAAATAACCTTTAGAGAAAACCTCGTTGTGAGCACACCTCACCAGTTCAGAATTATCCTAAGTCAAAAAAGCAAAAAGGTAGCTTACTAACTCAAATCTTAAAGTATGGGGTTATTCTGTTAAAAAAAAAAAAAAAAGGTGATTTAACATTAACCACTGAAAATTTCCTTAACCCAGCAAATTTCCTAACAGGGAATTTAAATCTTAATTACCATACAAAGGTCCGACTAGACCTAGGAGGAACTCCCTTCAGGACAGGACGATAGATGGTTCCTCCCAGGTGATTGAGAAAAAAACCACAATGGGTATTCGGTAATTGATAGGGAGACTCTCGTGAAAGCAGAGTTAGGAGAATTGCCTAATAATTGGTCTGCTCAAACGTGGGAGCTGTTTGCACTCAGCCAAGCCTTAAAGTACTTACAGAATCAAAAAACTCTACCTCAATCCTGACTCAAAAGGTTACTTACACCCTCTCTGAAATGAGTTTGCATGACAACTGTTGTTTTACGGGAATGCATCTTGGTGGGGCAGCTGGGTTGTCATGAAATATTCAGGAATCCAGCCCAGCTCTAGAACTCACCTCTGAGTGCAAAGGCAATGTTGGGCACGCTGGTAAAGGACCACTAGAATACAGCAGCCTGGACCCCTTTCCTTGTGGTCAAGAAAGGAGGGAAAACAGGTGCAGGACTGCTACATCGGTGAGCGTAACTAATCCGATAAGCAGAGGTCCACAGGTGGTGACGCACCCTGGAAAGGAATAAGCATTAGGACCATAGAGGACGCTGTATATTCATTAGTTCAGAAATTAATCCTGAACTGATGCTCATCAGAAAACGACTAGGGGTGCTGGCATCCCTATGTTCTTTCTTCAGATAGGAAACATTCCCTCCAAGGCAAAAACGCCCCTAAGATGTATTCTGGAGAATTGGGAACAATTTGACCCTCAGACGCTAAGAAAGAAATGACTTATATTCTTCTGCAGTACCGCCTGGCCAGATAGAAACCTGGCCTCCTGAGGGAAGTATAAATTATAACACCATCTTACAGGTAGACCTCTTTCGTAGAAAATAAGGCAAATGGAGTGAAGTGCATATGTACAAACTTTCTTTTCATTGAGACAACTTGCAATTATGTAAAAAGTGCGATTTATGCCCTACAGGAAGTCCTCAGAGTCTACCTCCCTACCTGGCAGCCCCCAACCCCAACTCCTTCCCCAACTAGTAAGGACCCCCCTTCAACCCAAATGGTCCAAAAGGAGATAGACAAAGGGGTAAACAACGAACCAAAGAGTGCTGATATTCCCCGATTATGCCGCCTGCAAGCGGTGGGAGGAGGAGAATTTGGCCCAGCCAGAGTGCATGTACCTTTTTCCCTCTCAGACTTGAAGCAAATTAAAATAGATCTAGGTAAATTCTCAGATAACCCTGATGGTTATATTGATGTTTTACAAGGGTTAGGACAATCCTTTGATCTGACATGGAGAGATATAATGTTACTGCTAAATCAGACACTAACCCCAAATGAGAGAAGTGCCGCCATAACTGCAGCCCGAGAGTTTGGCGATCTCTGGCATCGCAGTCAGGTCAATGATAGGATGACAACAGAGGAAAGAGAACGATTTCCCGCAGGCCAGCAGGCAGTTCCCAGTATAGATCCTCACTGCGATGCAGAATCAGAACACGGAGATTGGTGCCACAGACATTTGCTAACTTGCATGCTAGGACTAAGGAAAACTCGGAAGAAACCTGTGAATTACTCAGTGATGTCCACCGTAACACAGGGAAAGGAAGAAAATCCTACTACCTTTCTGGAGAAACTAAGGGAGGCACTGAGGAAGCATATCTCTCTGTCACCTGACTCTATTGAAGGCCAACTAATCTTAAAGGATAAGTTTATCACTCAGACGGCTGCAGACATTAGAAAAAAAACCAAGTCCACCTTAGGCCCGGAGCAAAACTTAGAAACCCTATTGAACTTGGCAAACTTGGTTTTTTATAACAGAGACCAGGAGGAGCAGGCGGGACAAACGTGATTAAAAAATGCCACCGCTTCAGTCATGGCCCTCAGGCAAGCAGACTTTGGAGGCTCTGGAAAAGTGAAAAGCTGGGCAAATCAAATGCCTAATAGCGCTTGCTTCCAGTGTGGTCTACAAGGACAGTTTAAAAAATTGTCCGAATAGAAATAATCCACCCCTTCGTCCATGCCCCAATGTCAAGGGAATCACTGGAAGGCCCACTGCCCCAGGGGACGAAGATCCTCTGAGTCAGAAGCCACTAACCAGATGATCCAGCAGCAGGACTGAGGGTGCCCGGGGCAAGAGCCAGCCCATGTCATCACCCTCACAGAGCCCCAGGTATGCTTGACCATTGAGGGCCAGGAGGTTAGTTGTCTCCTGGACACTGGTGAGGCATTCTCAGTCTTACTCTTGTGTCCCAGACAGCTGTCCTCCAGATCTGTCACTATCTGAGGGGTCTTAGGACAGCCAGTCAGTAGATACTTCTCCCAGCCACTAAGTGGTGACTGGAGAACTTTATTCTTTTCACATGCTTTTCTAATTATGCCTGAAAGTCCCAACCCCTTGTTAGGGAAAGACATTCTAGCAAAAGCAGGGGCCATTATACACCTGAACATAGGAGAAGGAACACCCGTTTGTTGTCCCCTGCTTGAGGAAGAAATTAATCCTGAAGTCTGGGCAACAGAAGAACAATATGGATGAGCAAAGAATGTCCATCCTGTTCAAGTTAAAGGATTCTGCCTCCTTTCCCTACCAACAGCAGTACCCCCTTAGACCTGAGGCCTAACAAGGAATCCAAAAGATTGTTAAGGACCTAAAAGCCCAAGGCCTAGTAAAACCAGGCAATAGGCCCTGCAATACTCCAATTTTAGGAGTACAGAAACCCAACAGACAGTAGAGGTTAGTGCAAGATCTCAGGATTATCAATGAGGCCGTTGTCCCTCTCTACCCAGCTGTACCTAACCCTTATACTCTGCTTTCCCAAATGCCAGAGGAAGCAGAGTGGTTTCCAGTCCTGGACCTTAAGGATGCCTTTTTCTGCATCCCTGTACCTCCTGACTCTCAATTTTTGTTTGCCTCTGAAGATCCTTCAAACCCAACATCTCAACTCACCTGGACTGTTTTACCCCAAGGGCTCAGGGATAGCCCCCATCTATTCGGCCAGGCATTAGCCCAAGATTTGAGCCAGTTCTCATACCTGGACGCTCTTGTCCTTCAGTATGAGGATGATTTACTTGTAGCCACTCATTCAAAAACCTTGTGCCATCAATCCACCCAAGCGCTCTTAAATTTCCTCACCACCTGTGGCTACAAGGTTTCCAAACAAAAGGCTCAGCTCTGCTCACAGCCGGTTAAATACTTAGGGCTAAAATTATCCAAAGGCACCAGGGCCCTCAATGAGGAACGTATCCAGCCTGTACTGGCTTATCCTCATTGATTTGTTTTTCTAAGACCACCAGAATGCGTACAAAAGAACCAGCAGGTAGGCAAGTGTAGGAGCAAAACTGCAAGTTTATTTTTGGTCACTTAAGGTGTGGGGGAGAAGTCTGTCAGCCTCCGGCAAAGGAGGCCAACAGAGTCCCCCCGGTGGGGCTCTCGGACGGAGTTCCTGCAGTCCCGACATCCTGAGGGGAGTGAGAGACTCAGGAAGGCCGCGTGGTGTGCTGGCCGAGAGCGGCTTTTCTAGGAGTGGGAGGACAATACGCGGGGCATGGGCGTGTCGGGGGGTGTTCCGCAGGTGCGACCAGGTAAATCTTGGTCTCTTCGGATTGACGTCACCTGGCGCATGCCCGGTTGGTCTGCACCCTCCCTAGGCGCTGGCTGCATTTTTGCGTGCGCGGGAAAAGTTGGTGAAGAAGAATCCGGAAGTGCGCCATCCTGCCTCCGTTCGTCCAAACACTCATATCAAAACCCTAAAACAACTAAGAGTGTTCCTTGGCATAACAGGCTTCTGCTGAATATGGATTCCCAGGCATGGTGAAATAGCCAGGCCATTATATACACTAATTAAGGCAACTCAGAAAGCCAATACCCATTCAGTAAGATGGACACCTGAAGCAGAAGTGGCTTTCCAGTCCCCAACCCAAGCCCCAGTGTTAAGCTTGCCAGTGGGGCAAGACTTTTCTTTGTATGTCACAGAAAAAACAGGAATAGCTCTAGAAGTCCTTAAACAGGTCCGAGGGACCAGCTTGCAACCTGTGGCATACCTGAGTAAGGAAATTGATGTAGTGGCAAGGAGTTGGCCTCATTGTTTATGGGTAGTGTCGGCAGTAGCAGTCTTAGTATCTGAAGCAGTTAGAATAATACAGGGAAGAGATCTTACTGTGTGGACATCTCATGATGTAAACAGCATACTCACTGCTAAAGGAGACTTGTGGCTGTCAGACAACCATTTGCTTAAATATCAGGCTCTATTACTTGAAGGGCCAGTGCTGCAAACCGTACACTTGTGCAACTCTTAACCCAGCCACATTTCTTCCAGACAATGAAGAAAAGATAGAACATAACTGTCAACAGGTGATTGCTCAAACCTATGCCGCTCAAGGGGACCTTTTAGAGTTTCCCTTGACTGATCCCGACCTCAACTTGTATACTGATGGGATTTCCGTTGTAGAAAAAGGACTTCAAAAAGCGGGGTATGCAGTGGTCAGTAATAATGGAATACTTGAAAGTAATCCCCTCACTCCAGGAACTAGTGCTCAGCTGGCAGAACTAATAGACCTCACTTGGGCACTAGAATTAGGAGAAGGAAAAAAGGTAAATATATATATATAGACTCTGAGTATGTTTACCTAGTCCTCCATGCCCACGCAGCAATAAGGAGAGAAAGGGAATTCCTAACTTCTGAGGGAACACCTATCAAACATCAGGAAACCATTAGGAGATTATTATTGGGTGTACAGAAACCTAAAGAGGTGACAGTCTTACACTGCTGTGGTCATCAGAAAGGAAAGGGAAATAGAAGGGAACTGCCAAGTGGATATTGAAGCCAAAAGAGCCACAAAGTGGGACCCTCCATTAGAAATGCTTATAGAAGGACCCCTAGTATGGGGTAATCCCCTCTGGGAAACCAAGTCCCAGTACTCAGCAGAAGAAATAGAATGGGGAACCTCACGAGGACATAGTTCCTCTCCTCAGGATAGCTAGCCACTGAAGAAGGAAAAATACTTTTGCCTGCAGCTAATCAATGGAAATTTAAAAACCCTTCACCAAGGCTTTCACTTAGTCATTGATAGCACCTATCAGATGGCCAAATTATTATTTACGGGACCAGGCCTTTTCAAAATTATCAAGCAGATAGTGAGGGCCTGTGAAGTGTGCCAAAGAAATAATCCCCTGCACTTCAGTCCATACATTTCAATCCCTGTATCTTTAACCTCCTTGTTAAGTTTGTCTGTTCCAGAATCAAAGCTGTAAAACTATAAATGGTTCTTCAATTGGAGCCCCAGATGCAGTCCATGACTAAGATCTACTGCAGACCCCTGGACTGGCCTACTAGCCCATGCTTTGATGTTAATGACAATTGAAGGCACCCCTCCCAAGGAAATCTCAACTTCATGACCCCTACTATGCCCCCAATTCAGCAGGAAGCAGTCAGAGCGGTCATCAGCCAACCTCCCCAACAGCACTTGGGTTTTCCTGTTGAGAGGGGGTACTGAGAGACAGGACTAGTTGGATTTCCTAGGCTAAGAATCCCTAAGCCTAGCTGGGAAGGTGACCACATCCACCTTTAAACATGGGGCTTGCAACTTAGCTCACACCCAACCAATCAGGTAGTAAAGAGAGTTTGCTAAAATGCTAATTAGGCAAAAAGAGGAGGTAAAGAAATAGCCAAACATCTATCACCTGAGAGCACAAGGGGAGGGACAATGGTCCAGATATAAACCCAGGCATTCGAGCCGGCAATGGCCACCCTCTTTTGGTCCCCTCCCTTTGTGTGGGAGCTCTGTTTTCACTCTGTTAAATCTTGTAACTGCAAAAAAAAAAAAAAAAAAGCAAAAAAAGAAAAGAAAATGTCCAGATCCCTTAGCTTTGTGTCTGTGAATAGCCACTCAATAACCCAGACACTGGACCACTTTCTCTGCCTCGTCCTGGCGGGTCCCCATGGCTACTGACCCCCTTTATCTAAGAGTGAGTTCTTCTCCGCCTGCCCGGGGCCACCCCCCAAGTGAAGCAGAGACAAATCTATTTTCTTGTCCTGGTAATGTAGTTTCCACCACCCAGGGTCTTGGGCCAAGGCCAAAGTTTTTCTTCACATGTCCTTCTCCCTAGGGCATGTATGCAAATCAAACCGTATGACTAGGAAAGGCCACAACCAAAAGTCCTCTAGATTGTCCCCACTCCTCATAATAAATTCATTATATTGACGGTGTATGTTTCAGTCAAGTCAGTTCTTGGCATTGAGGTATCAGGGAAGATGATAGTCAATGTCACAGGAATGGGTGGAATTACCCAAGGAGAAGATGTGGAGTCAGAGGAGAACTAGGAAATAAAATAAAATTAAAAATTACTATTGTTGGTTGGGCATGGTGGCTCACACCTTAATCCCAGCACTTTGAGAGGCCAAGGCAGGTGGATCATGAGGTCAGGAGTTTGATACAAGCCTGGCCAACATGGTGAAACCCTGTCTCTGCTGAAAATACAAAAATTAGCTGGGCATGGTGGTGGGTGCCTGTAATCCCAGCTACTTGGGAGGCTGAGGCAGGAGAATCATTTGAACCCTGGGGGTGGAGGTTGCAGTGAGCCAAGATTGTGCCATCCAGCCTGTGTGACAGGGCGTGACTCTGTCTCAAAAAAAAAAAAAAATTATTAGTGTTATTATCCTATCAGTTAACAATTATTGGTGCTTAATTGTGTGCTAGACAGGGCTTTGTGTATATTAAGTACTTTAATTCTGATTATAACCTTATTAGCTAGGCATTGCTATTACCAGCAGCATCTCCATTTTACAGATGAGGAAATGGAGGAAAGCTGTCCAGAGCATACGTTTAATAAGTGGTAGAGGTGGGACCTCAATTCAGGGAGTTCTGGCTCCATTGTCCTCACTCTAAACTTCCATGCTATACCTGTTTCAGGAGCAAGAACTTAGGCAGGCATCTGCCAGGTGGAGTTTGAAAAGCACCAGACTGGGCATCCAGGATTTATCCATCAGATTTTTTGTCACAAGAAATATATCTCTTCTCTTCTCCTCTCCTCTCCTCTTCTCTTCCTTCTTTTGCTTTGGAGTCTCACTCTGTCGCCCAGGCTGGAGTGCAGTGGTGCAATCTAGGCTCACTGCAACCTTCACCTCCCAGGTTCCAGCAATTCTCCTACCTCAGCCTCCTGAGTAGCTGGGATTACAGGCATGTGCCACCATGCCTGGCCAATTTTTGTATTATTAGTAGAGACAAGATTTCACCATATTGGCTGGGCTGGTCTCAAACTCCTGACCTCAAGTGATCCACCCACCTCAGCCTCCCAAAGTGCTGGGATTACAGGCGTGAGCCACCACACCTGGCCAACTTCTTTCTTTAAGAAGAAAAGGAACTTATTAAGAGGCGATGAATCTAGGCATCAATTATCAGCAGCTGCTAAATCCATGAGGAGAAATGTTGACAAGTCTCAACCCCTGATCAATCGTAGCAACACGAAAAGAGGGACATCTCACGTTGAATGCATCACTACAATGGATTCTTACCAAAATAATGAACCTGAATTTGATCATGTCTCTGATATAACTACCAGTTTCCAGGAAATACAGAGGACAGAGAAGATGTTAAATAAAACCATAATACAGCAACCAGCCAAGACCAGAATGTTTGAAGTTCTCTAGGAGAAATGACCCTAATCAAAATGAAAACCCTGACATGAAACAACCAACCATAGAAATACATGTTGGGGACAATTAGGGAAAACTGAACATGGATAGTAAATGATATTACAGAATTATTGCTAATGGTGTTGGGTGAAAATACTAACATAGTTGTGTGCATGGAAGTCTGTATCTGTTATAGATGTATACTGGAGTATTTATGAATGAAATGATGGGTTGTCTGGAAGTTGCTTTAAAATAAATTACTACCGGATTTGGTGGCTCACACCCACAATCCCAGCACTTTGGGAGGCCAAGACGGGCGGATCGTTTGAGCCCAGGAGTTCGAAACCAGCCTGGGAAACATGGTGAAACCCCATCTCTACAAAAAATATAAAAATTAGCTGGGCATGGTGGTGTGTTCCTGTAATCCCAGCTACTTGAGAGGCTGAGGCAGGAGAATTGCTTGAGGTTGCAGTGAGCTGAGATCACGCCACTGCACTCCAGCCTGGGTGACAGAGTGAGAACTTGTCTAAAATAAAATATAAAATAAAATAAAATAAAATAAAATAAAATAAAATAAAATAAAATAAAATAAAATAAATATGTAGATATTCCACTCTTAAAGGAGGGGAGCACAACTCCACACTCTTTAGGTGTGTGCTATGCATAGTGACATCCTTCCAAAGAGTCATATGGAAAGCAGGGAAAAAAGAGTAACTTTACCATGGAGAAAGCTAACAAACACTACTTTATCCAGAGGATCAAGGTCAACATCAACAGCAATTCATCATGATTGATAGTATGTACCTTGAATATGATGTGATGAAAATAGCACTTTACCTCTGTGATCTTCCTTCCAAAAACTCATCACCCCAGTTTAACCTTGAGGAAAAATAAAGTCCAGTAGAGGGCATCCCACAATATATCTGAGCAGTACACCTCAAAACTGTCAAGGTCATTAAAAACAAGGGAAGTCTGTGAAACTGTCACAGTCAAGAGGAGCCTATGGTGACATAGAGACTAAGCGTAATATGGGATCCTGGATGGAATCTTGGAAGAGCAAAGGAGCATTAAATAAAAGCTAAGGAAATCTGAATAGAGCATAGACTTTTGTTGATAATAATTAATAATAATAATAATAATAATAAATGTATTGCTATTGGTTCATTACCTGTAACACATGTACCCTACCAATGCAAGATATTAACGATAGGGGCAATTATGTGCCGGGTGGGAGATATGGTATATGGGAACTTCTCGTTCAGTCTGCTCCATATTTTGTAAAACTGCTCTGGAAAATGAAGTCTATTAATTAAAATTTATTTGAGAAAAAAATGTGTGTAGAGAGGCGTAGAGAGCCATAGAGGGAAGATGAACAATAATGGCGGATGATGATGATTGTTGAAGCTCTGTGGTGGGTAGCCATCTTTGTACTATTCTACTTTGGTGCATGTTTGAAAGTTTCCAGACCGAAAGGTAGAGTTTGTAAAGATATCGAGAGCCTCCTGTGTCCTCTAGTTGGGCTGGGACATCATTATCCTAGAGCTACACAGCAGGAACATCATCCACGTCAAGCTCCACGACGGGTCTCCTCCAGAACAGTGCCGAGCCCAGGACACTGTGGTCTGCACCACCAATGCCATCTGCATTGCCTCCGTCCCTGGGCCCTCGACCCTGCCATAACTGCCCCAGCCCTGCGGCCACAGAGAACACCCTTGCCCTCTCTTTCCTCATGTCATCAGCTCCTGAGTCTAAACTGGGACAGGTACTTCTAGTTGGATGAACCTTGGTCACATACCTCAGGAAGGCTGGGATGGTGAGTTTCTGGCCATATCAACTTCTATAGTGGGAGGTGGGCTTGGCCTTCAACCAGGAGTCATTGTGAGGGGAGTTCCCCAAATGTAGAGGGGAAAAGGTCTGCTTCTGGGACCCACACTCTGTCTTCACAGCCTCAACACCCTGCGCCATCATAGCCCAAGTGCTTATTGACCTCCACCGCGGAGCTGCAGGCTGTGAGGGCAGCCACTGGGCCTGCCATGTCCTCACCATATCCTCCCAGCTTGACACCATGCCTGGCTCCTGGGAGGCCACCAAAAATGAATGAAGGAGAGGATCCAGCCATGGAAATGATCTTGCCTCTTAGGGAGAAAGTGATGAAATCCTGGAGTTCTGGAAGCCAGGGTTCTAGCCCTGACTCTGCCCCTAACTGGCTGTGTGTCTTGAGGCAAGTCACTCTCCCTCTCTAAGCCTCCCTTCCCTCCTCTGCAATGAGGGAGGTGGACAAGTGATCCTTTAGCTTGGCCCTTCCTCCGCCTCAGCAAGATCACTGTCCCATGGAGAGTCTAGTCTAGTGGTTCTGCTTCCTGGAAGGTCAGCTCGTGGCTGGCCTCAACTCCCAGTGCAGACCCTGTCCTCTGCCACGGAGAGAGGAGGCAGGTGCCAGCCACGGACTGGCTCTGTGACCTTCAGAAGGGTCCCGAGGGGCCCGAGGCCTCTCTCCAACCCTCGGTTTCCTCGCCTGTAGACTGGGGTTTGGTTACCCACCTCTGAGGTCGTTCCCTGCTCTGGGATTCTCTTGGTCATTTCTGAGCCACCTGAGGAGGCCTCAGTCACAGATGTCCTGGCTCAAGGACATCACCTGGACAGAAAGCCTGGGAGGGAGGTCATGGTGCTGTTTGCTCAGGACCTGGAGTCTGTCTGCTCTGTTGGAGCACAGGGGAACTAGGATGGGTGACACACGCTGTCTCTCCAGAGGGAGGGAACCTCTGAGAGAGGAAGGAATCCCAGAACATAAATCAAATGAGGTGTAAAATTGTTCTGAGCCACGCTTCGTAAAACTGCCGCAACATGTCGTTAATGGCGGCCCAGAGCTGGAGACACGCGGGCAGGCACCTGGCAGGCGAGCAGGTGGCAATTAGCTCAGGAGTGATGGTGGGAAGGCCCACAGCTCACTGAGGGGTGCTGTTGACCCATCCTGGCCCTCATGACCCCTTCCAGGTGTGGAGGACCTATGAAGAGGGCGGAGGGGGAGGTACCTAAGTGCTGCTTACTGTCACAGCCCACCACACACAGAGCCCTGAGTCTCACTGCAGACATCTTGGAGTTGGAAGGGCACTGAGGTCACCCTGCCTACAGTCCAAGCTATGAACAGGGTGAGACCCCAATAAGAGCAGTTGCAAGCCATTGGCTGCCCCAGAAATTTCCATGGCTAAAGAGCCCTGCTCTCCACCTCAGCTCGGTGAGGAGCCTCGTCCAGGTGACTCGGAACTCTTCGGTACATCCCAGACCTGGATTTCTAAGATGCAGAGCTCCTTTTCTTCGTTCTTTTGCCAAGTGAGGACCTTAAAAACAAAACAAAACAAACCCCCTACAATCTATAATCAGCATTATGCAGTTCTCTCAACAGCAAAACATTATGAGCATAATTAATTCCCTAAAATTCATGATATCCCAACTTCCCTCATTTCATGGTGCATTAGCAAACTCTATTTCCACCCACAGATGGCAGTGCTTTGACCAGTGGCCTTGGTAGACCAATGACCAATGTTTTTGTCATTGCTGTGCAAAAAACACTCACTGCTGAGGGTCCCTCTGTACGGGCTTCTAGAAAGAGGGGTGCGTTAGGACTGCAGCTGTCCTCACCTTCCACTCTGCCTTTCAGCTTTCCCTGCCACTCTAACAAAACTCACTTGGAGAGCCTCCATCTAAACTGACTAACCGCTGGCAAACTGTATTTCCAGATTTGTAGGATTCTGAGCCAGGTGTTCAAGAGCCCATTTTAGAGGAGGGGTGTTCAGGCCCTGAGGCTGCCTTCTCTGTGTGGCAAGCATAGCTGTGTCAGCAAGAGGCAGCCTTTTTATTATATAGCTTTTGCAGATTGGGTTCCCCCAGACACTGAGGTGACGTTTGGGGCGCAAGATGTATATGAGGGATGAACACACACGAATTCATGAGGAAGAGGGGGGAAGAAGGATGGGCAGAGGGACAAGCGGAACCTCAAGGCAGGCCTGGCAAAGCCTGACTGGGCACCCATCAGAATGTCCCACAGTGGACCCAAATGGCTGAATCTTTATCCCCGGCCTCGCTCAGTCCCCAGCTGTGGGCTGCCCCAGGGAAGGCATGGCCTCAGGCAAGGTGGGTCTCTGCAACTCAGGCAGACCCTGAAAGAGCTGACAGCTGGGGCCATCTGTGCCCACTGACTGCACTGCCGGCAGCATCCTGGACGGGGATGGGTGGTCATTCTGTGTCCAGCAGAACAGACTGTGTGTTTGACACTCTTCAGCTTTCAAGGCCCATTCACATCTCTGGATTCTCAGAAGTACTTTGGCAGTCAGAGCAGAAGGACTTACCCCCACTTTAAAGATGGGGAAACTGAGGCCACATAGCGAGCGAGACAGTGCCTGACGAGGGACTCTAACACAAGTCCTCAGAGTCCTCATCTAGTGCCTCCACGACCAAGGACAAAGGCTCAATGATAGTTATAATTATTATCATAAATGCTAACAATACATATTATTGATTCCACCATTAGGTGAACATGCAATATCATCAACTGTGCATATGACGTTTAAACTTCCCAACCATGCCATGAGCTGACTTCTAGTATTATCCCATTTTGTGGCCGAGTAAGCTAAGGCTCAGAGAGGCAAAGACTCTCCAGCTAGTAAAGCAGGGTCATAGACTCAGGTCTGTCTGGCTCCAGAGCCCGTAGGGCCCGTGTGCTTCAATGTCATGGTGATCTGAGCTCACAAGGTCCCCAACGGGCTTTGAGAAGTGTCAGGCTAGTGCTACAGGTGCAGGCAGGGTGGATGGAAGAGCCCAAAAGACAGACATCATCTCCTTAGGGAGGCCGCCCTCCGGACTGGGGGTTGGAGCAGCTTCTCATCTGGGTCGTGTAGCCTGGCAAGTCCCTCCCACTCAGGAATTCTGGCAAAAATGAGGGTCTGAACTATGTGCATTTCAAAGGATCTTCTCTAGAGTTTCTAACTGTTTGGATTTCTAACTGGACTCACATCTGGAGCCACCATGGCGTTGTAGAGCAGCTAATGCAGGAAGCCCCTTGGGCGGCCTGGCCCCCCTCCACTCCTCGGTTCCCTGCCCCCAGTAGGTTGGCCTGGACTATCTGGATTATATCTGGTCCAGGAGAGTAACAAGTTGGTCTCTGCCCAGTGCCATTCCTCCCTCCTTCCTCACACCTGTTGTCTACAAAGTCCTTGCTCTCCTAAGCGGAAGGTGGCAGTGAACTCCGCCTCCCTCAGCCCTTCCTCCGAGCCCTGGTGAGCCCTTTGGCCTGGGGAGGTGCGGCAGAGGCTCCCGGAGAGACAAAGCTGGGCAGGAGGAGGAGTGAGCAAGGAGGAAGTGGGGAGTGGAATCTGTGAGCGGGAAGGGGACAGGGAACGGGACTGTTGGGGCTCCACTTTCCTCAGGGAACCTCCTCCAAGAAATTTCATGCTCTAGCAAGAACTTATAAAATCAAAGATGTGTTTCCACATGCAATAACTTACCCAGAACAAGTGATGAAAGCTTCCCTCCCATTAATCACTGGGTGAGAGGCGAATTGATTTACAGCAAGCGGCCTGTGTAGCAAACCCATGGGGTTATGTATGGCTTGAAAATGGACGTGACATCACATGCACTTCAGCTCGGCGTTCAAGGCCCTCCCCAGGCAGAGCCAAGCTTGGCTGTAACTCCCTGACCTTCCAAAGCCACTTCCCTCTTCCTACTCACATCTCGTACCACTGCAACCCAGCTTTGAATAAACACGTTACTGAAGCGTGCTGGTGTAAAACCAGAGCCAGTGGCTGCTTCCAGCCAGTCACAGAAGCAGTTCAATCTGCTTCTAACCAGTCCAAGCCAGTTCCAACGTCGATCATCTCAGGATGTAAACTGGTTCTAACATGATATGACTGGATCGTACCAATTTGGACCTTTTAAAACAAATTCTGACTGGTTCTAAGGGGTTCTGGATAAATCTAACCGGATCAAACCAGTTCTGTTCAGATCAAAGCAATGCTGACTGGTT
Organism: Piliocolobus tephrosceles; assembly: GCF_002776525.5. Lineage (NCBI taxonomy): Eukaryota > Metazoa > Chordata > Mammalia > Primates > Cercopithecidae > Piliocolobus > Piliocolobus tephrosceles. Next base: position 140,125,106 of record NC_045439.1, on the reverse strand, counting down.
TTAATGAGTCCAGCCCAGTTCCCACTCAGCCTACTCCTTTCTTGGCCTCCTCTGAGAAGGTTTAACCTTGCTGACTGTTCATGAAGAAAAAGGTGGATTATGTGTTTGGTTTGGGGGAACCCTCTAGAGAGGGATTCCATTTTTTAAAAATTTTTATTTATTTATTTTTGAGACAGAGTCTTGCTCTGTCACCCAGGCTAGAGTATAGTGGCATGATCTTGGCTCACTGCAACCTCCGCATACCAGGTTCAAGTGATTCTCCTTCTTCAGCCTCCCGAGTAGCTGGGATTACAGGTGTGTACCACCATGCCTGGCTAATTTTTGTAATATTAATAGAGATGGAGTTTCACCATATTGGTCAGGCTGGTCTCGAACTCCTGACCTCGTGATCCGCCCGCCTTGGCCTCCCAAAGTGCTGGGATTACAGGCGTGAGCCACCGCGCCCATCCAGGAACCTGTTATTTTATTCCTAACTCACACTCACAGTTTACTAAGTACCATTGTACACACTGGTTCATTTGACCCCCACAGGTGTCTGAGGCAAGGGGTTTGTCTCCTTTATCCATTGCACTTGGGGGGCTGTGAGGTGGGCTCTGGAATCTCACTCTCCACATGCCAGCTATGTGGTTTGGATTTCCCTCCCCTGAGCCTCAGTTTCCTCCTCTGTAAAATGGGAGTAATAATAGTGTCAATTGCATTGGTCATGGTAAAGATTGAGGGAACTAACTGAAGACAAAGCACTAAGAACACTGTTGCAACCCACAAAAGTACACAATATGTGTTAGGCTTTGTTTGTTTGTTTGTTTTTTGGTGAAACATATGCCCAGGAAAGTACTTACATTCAGAATTTACAATGAACTCTTACAACTCAGTAACAAGAAGACAAATCATCTCATCAAAAAGTGGGTGAAAGATATAAACTTTCTTATTGTCGGTGTTACTGTACAATCGTTGTGATGATTATTGTCACCATGCCAGTGGGAAACTGTAGGGGCTGGTCCTGGCTTTCAGTCTCGTTTGAACCGTAACCTCGCCTAAACCATACCCTCCTGGCTTCTGACTGGGAACTGGGGGGTGCTCATAGAAAGTTAAACAGAGAATTGATTACCACTGTACTCTCCACTGTTACCTTCCAGGGGCTGTCCCGGTGTGGGTTTCCAATACTCCTCCTGGGAATTTGTCACTTCTGAATTGCTTTCTGACAACCAGCAGAGATTTCCTCTTGACTGAGAGTTTTCTATGCGTCAGTAAATTCCCCTGGGACAAAGAAAATGGAGCGTGCTTTCCATTTACATCTGGCAGGTCAGCGGAGCCAAAGACCTTCTATGGTGAGTGGGCAGGGAGGGGGCTCTTCTTGGGCTGAGAAGAGGGAAGGAGGACTGTACAGGGAAGGAGGACTATTGAAATGGGGACTTCTTTAGGGGCTCGCAGAAGTTCTGAGGATCTGGGTCTCTGGGCTTCTTATCCTGCTCTGAAGAAGGGAGGGGACAGTGGTGGTGGCTGAGCAGTGGGGAGGGCAATTTGGAAGACATCTTGCCCCAGAAGGGATGCCAGCTTCCTGAGGTGAGGACTGGGCTCTTCTCTCTGACTCTCTCTGTCAAAAACAAATCACACACACACACACACACACACACACACATATCACTCAACACTCAAAAACTAACAACCGACATCCATCACCATTTGTTGAGGGTCCGCTGTGCTCCAAGCGCTTTCTGCATAGTGTCATCTATTGTCACAGCCCTATGGAAGAGGCGCTATGCTCAAGCCCCTTTCCAGAGGATGAGACCAGTTCAGAGACAGGAGGGCTAGATGGGGCCTATGCCTGCCTGCCCTGCAGTTTTTACCATTCTTTTCACCTTACTCCTCCTGTCCCCTGCACTGTCCCCAATGCAGGACCCAGGAGGTGCCACCTGTCTTACTGCTCTGCCATTGTTTCCTCCCTCGCTCTCCTCCATCTGACCATAGGCTCCTGGAGGCTGGTCGTAGTCCCTATAGCCTGCCTGGCCCAGGGAGGTGTGTGGCGGGTGCTCCCAGACGTGGTCTGGTTGGCAGAGGACAGAATGACCAGGACACCCTAGTGCAGCCACTGAAGATGGTGGCAGGGTAGGGCAAGACAGGTCGAGCTGAGAAACTGTCTGAATCCTCAGGTGAGAAGGGAGTTCAGGGCCCACATCCACCGCCACGTGTAGTTGCCTGGCCTGGCCTCTGCCACTCACACACTGCCTCTGTCAGGGAGCTCACTGCCTCCACCGCGGGCAGCGGGGCCACCGCCTCCTGACACACGCTGCAGCCTCAGCCACAGGGACCCTGGCCTCCCCTCCCGGAGAGAGACCAGGAAGCAGGGGACAGGGGACAGGACTTATTAAGTGTCCTTTCCATTCCAGACACCGGACCCAGTGATGGTGGGATCTGCTCATTGATTCCCACCACAACCCCCTAAGGTAAAGATAAGTGCTCTCACTGGCTCCACTTTTTAAAAGATTTTTGAAAATGTTTAATTGGGATAAAATACATGTAACCGAAAATTTATCTTCATAACCATTTCTTTTTCTTTTTTTCTTTTCTTTTCTTTTCTTTCTTTTTTTTTTTTTTTTTTTTGGAGACAAAGTCTCACTCTTTAGCCCAGCCTGGAGTGCAATGGCGTGATTTCAGCTCACTGTAACCTCCGCCTCTCCGGCTCAAGCGATTCTCCTGCCTCAGCCTCCCGAGTAGCTGGGATTATAGATGCCCGCCACCACACCCAGCTAATTTTTTTGTATTTTTAGTAGAGATGGGGTTTCACTATGTTGGCCAGGATGGTCTCGATCTCCTGACCTCGTGATCCACCCGCCTCGGCCTCCCAAAGTGCTGGGATTACAGGCATGAGCCACCGCGCCCAGCCCTTCATAACCATTTCTAAGTGTACAGTTCAGTAGAAAGAACATTCGCATTGCTATGCAACCATCACCACCCTCCATCTGCAGAACTTTCCATCAGCGCAAACTGAAACTGAGGGTCCACTAAACACCAACTCCCCATCCTCTCCTCCGCCAGCACCTAGTAACTATTCCACTTTCTGTCTCTATGAATTTACTACTCTGGGAACCTCACATGGTTCCCACATGGGTGGAAGCCTACGGTGTTTGTCTTCTTGTGATTATTAGCTCCATTTTAAAGGAAGGAGGCCGTGCACAGTGGCTCATGCCTGTAATCCCAGCCCTTTGGGAGACCGAAGCAGATGGATCACGAAGTCAGAAGTTCAAGACCAGCCTGGCCAACATGGTGAAGCTCCGTCTCTACTAAAAATAGAAAAAATTAGCCACATGTGATGGAGGGCGCTTGTAATCCCAGCTACTTGGGAGGCTGAGGCAGGAAAATCACTTGAACCTGGGAGGGTGGAGGTTGCAGTGAGCAGAGATCATGCTGCTGCACTCCAGCCGGGGCGACAGTGCGAGAGTGTCTCAAAAATAAAATAAAATAAAATAAAATAAAATAAAATAAAATAAAATAAAATAAAAATAAAGTAAATAAATAAAGGAAGGAAATGGGGCTGGGCATGGTGGCTCATACCTGTAATCCCAGCACTTTGGGAGGCTGAAGTGGGTGGATCATTTCAGCTCAGGATTTTGAGACCAGCCTGGGCAACGTAGTGAGACCTCATGTCTACAAAAAATACAAAATTTAGACAGGTGTGGTGGTGCACACCTGTAGTCCCAGCTACTTAGGAGGCTGAGGTGGGAGGACTGCTTGAGCCCAGCAGGTCGAGGCTGCAATGAGCCATAACTGTGCCACTGCACTCCAGCCTGGGTGACAGAGCCAAATCCTGTCTCAAAAAATAAAATTAAAAAATAAAGGAAGGAAATGGAGGCTCAGAAAGACTAAGCCCCTTGCCCACAGTCACCAGCTGGTTAGTGCCAGCTAGGATTTGACCCAGGGCTGCCACATAGCTCTTCTGAGTTAGCTGGCATCTTCACGGGTCCTCCCTACTCCAGGTGAAATAGCCTGAGGTACATTGGTGTCGCAGGTGTGAGAGCAGGTATGAGGGGAAGCCCAGACACCTGGCTTTGGCCCTAGAAATAAGTTAAGGAGGCTTTGGTTTTTATGATCACTCCCTTGAATTCGGCATGAAGGTATTAAGCCAGGAGGAGCCGCGGAGGATGCCAAAGTCTTTTTCTCCTGCTCTCTGAGGCCCAGCTGGCTTTTCTAGGCCCTTTCCCCTGGAAGGCAGGACAAGGGTTAGACAACTTCCCAGAAAGGACACTGTGAGACATCCTCCAGAGCCTCTGCCTCACACCTGGTTCGCATTGCTCATTTTCCACGACAGATCTTTCTGGTGGCCCAATGTGTCAGCATGTCTCGGCCCAGGGGAGTCAGGGAGGCTCAGAAACAGACCTTAGCCTCAAAGACCTTATGGAACTAGGTGATGGCAGTGTCACTGGAACATAAGTGACCACAGGGAGGTGGGACTGGCTGAATACTCTACCAGAGGCTGAGTGAAAGGAGTAAGGAAGTCCACGTGCACAGGCCATTTCCAGGTGGGGTGGTCAGGGAAGCCTTCCTGGAGGAGGTGGCACTGAGGTGGGAGGACCTAGAGGGAGGTTGAGGAGAGGGAGGGGAAGTACAGCCCCCATAGTAGGAACAGCCTGAGCAGGAGCACTAAGGCCTGTGAGTGTCTGTCCCTTTTGTTACTATGGTTAAGGCAGGGTCTGGGTCCTCACTGTCTCCAGCAAGTTCTCTGTAAGAGTGCATGGTTAGTGAGGGATTCTGGGGAGGAGGGAGACACGGGCTTTCTAGAGAAAAGAAAGGAGCTGTGTTCCCTCATTGGCCTCAGTCTTTCTCTTCCCTCTCTTCATACCTCTTAGAAGTACAGACATTGCAAAGCCCATCCATCCCCCTTCAGAACTAAAGCCACCCCTCTGATAGCTGCATCCTTCCCTAGGAAGAAATAACTCCAGTGACTGCCAAGAGCCCCTGCCAGATGCTCCTCCCCACCACCCTGGCATCTTGTGCATAGTAGGTCTTGGGAAATGCCTCCATCATGACTGCTACTGGAAAGGAAGGCAAGTCTCCTGTTTGTTGCCCAGAGTGCTGGCTGTGAGTCACCTGGAGTTTCCTAGGTGAGTAAGTCAGAAGGTTGAGGGAGGGGCAGGAACAGGCATGTGGAAAGAGAGAAAAAAAGCACTAATATTTCAGAGGAAGGAGTGGGCACCCCCTGTTATGGAGAATTCATGAAGTTGTCAAGCAGGTGGTAGCATTGACTAAGACAACCTTTAAGACAGAGGAGGTTTTAAGAAGCAGATACGAGGAACGGTGGTGAGAGCAGTCACTCCCAAGCACAGGGAATAGCATGGGCAAAGGCCCAGGGGTGGGGTGGGGATAGTGTGGGCCACACACAGGAACAAATGGACGTGCCCTTTGGCTGAAAGCCGAGATGGGTAGAGAGGAGTCTTGGCATTGAGTTTGGAGATGAAGAGAAAGGCCCGAGCATGGCCACTCTGCAGTGGGACTCTCTTGGGAAGGGCATGGAGAGCCTTTGGAAGTTCTTTTATGTATTTATTTATTTTACTTTAAGTTCTGGGATACATGTGCAGAACTTGCAGGTTTGTTACATAGGCATGCATGTGCCATTGTGGTTTGCTGCACCCATCAACCCGTCATCTAGGTTTTAAGCCCCTCATGCATTTGGTATTTGTCCTAATGCTCTCCCTCCCCTTACCTGCCACCCCCTGACAGGCCCCAGTGTGTGATGTTCCCCTCCCTGTGGAAGTTCTTGAGCAGACAATGTTAGGAAGGGTAAACAGGCAACAGTTTCCACAATGCACTAGAGCCCAGAAAGGAGATCCTCAAGGGGTCCCATGCAAGAGGTAACAAGATACTGAGCTACTACTGTGTGGAAAGGAGCAAAGAAGGATGAGACAGGACTTATCAACAGGCCATCCCACAGAAACACAGGACTTCTAATCCATCTTCCTGTTTTTCCATTGGGAAGACCAGTAAGAATTGCCCGAAGTCACCCAGCTGATTAGGTAGTTGACATCTACTACAACTAGGATGGCAATCCTTAATCGATTGGTAGTGGCTGCCTGAAGGGTTCTATTGAGATGTTCTCAGGCCTCATCCCAGGTGAACTGGAAAGAGTGGCGTGATTGATTAATGATGTCTGCCACTAGCAAAGGAATTGCAGAATGGCTTGAGCTCCACCTGTTTGTTGTCTCTGCCCGGGTAAGCCTCTCTGTGCCCCAGGGTGAATATTTCTGTCTTCCCCAGCTTATAAAATACTTGCAGGGATCAACGAGATCATGTGTACAAAAATATTTAAAGGCTAGCAAGTCTGCCTAAGTAGGAGGGGTTGTTCCCATGATTATGCATGCCTATGTTAGCCACCTTGATCCTGGTGGCAGAAAAAGCACACAGCCCCCCAACATCCTCAACAGCTTTCACCCACCAAATGTCCCTAGTATATTGACTTGGTTGTTGACTAAGGAAGGTGTAGTCACAGGTAGCTGCCCAGGGGCTGAGACTGGGGAGCAGATGGAGGCCTGACATATTTTAACAACTGCAGATTGAGGGCTCCGTGAGTCACCCAGCTCCTCGGCACATGGAATTGAGGGCAAGGCCACTTTCATGATCAGAAAGAGCCTGACACTGTGAGAAGGTGCAGCCAGTGAGCTGTTTCTGCCCCATATTGTTTGACTCCAGCCTTCGGGCCACCATGGGCTTCACTCTGTCCCCTGAACACCATGGCATCAGGTTAGCCACAGGCAGGCCTCCTGTCTGTACCTGTGGGTCGTGTCTCCTTACCTGCTTCCAGAACAGTGGATCCTGAGGGCTGGGGAAGACCTTTCCAGTGGGCTCGGATCCACAGGGATTTTCTTTCCATGGGGGTTTTTGTAGGGAGATGACGTGGTGAAGCAGAGACTAGATTCAGACTCACAGGACCCAGATCGTGACCCCAACTCTGCCACCCACCAGCTGTGGGACCTTCAACAAGGCACCTAACCTCTGTGCCTCTGTTTCCTTATCTCTGAAATGGGGATAAAATGATCTGCTCCGCTCAGCTCCGTGGGAAGTGTAAGATTTACCTCTCTGAAATAAACTTGCATTCTCAAAGAACTGCCATGTTTTGAAAGATCTGTCATACCCATTTTCATATTTGAGTCTCACAGGGCTCCTGTGAGGTACACAGGGCAAGTGTGCGTGTAATCCTCATTTTACAGAAGAGGAAATTGAGGCCCAGGGTCAAACTGCCAGTTAATGGTGAAGCTGGGCCTAATTTCAGGTGCTTGTGCTCAGCCTGTTGGGTGAGGGAGTGGTGGGGGCACCCTGTCTGAGAGCTCCAGTCAGGTGTTGAAAAGCCAGAAAGGGGACCGCCACTCAGCCAGGTCTCTGCCACTGCCCTTCTGCTGTGGGGATGGGGCAAGGCTGCAGTCCCCATAATCTCCTCTGTGCCGTCACATACCCTCTCTTCCTGTCACACGCCTTTCCCCTGCCCATCAATCGACTCAGTGAGAGTCTCTCTTCCTTGGAGAGGCAGTTGCACAGTACCCATTGATTGAGCCCAGCCTGGAGTTGGGAGCAGAGTAAGTGTGTATTTATTTGTCCCTGTGGGGTCCCTGTCGACCCCCTCGGTGACCTTTGACTCTTGTGTCTGGATGTGGAACATCTGCCTGAGTCACACAGTCTCTGCCTCTCAGGTCTCCTGGAGCCACCAAAATGATCACATTTCTTGAATACCCGCGTAGTGCCAGGCAGAGCCCTGTGTGGGTTCACATAGGCCACCACTGACTCCTTACAGCTCCACGAGGTGTGTCAGTGAAGGAAGCTAAGTTGTCCTCCAGCAACCTCTCATTTCCATGGCCTCTACCAGGTTTGTCTCTCACTTATGACTTTTGAAGGCTGGTAGGGACTTCTGTTCCATGTCCTCTTTGTTCTTACTCTGCAACCCAGACTGGCAGAGCAGCTGCCGTCAGAAACACGGCTGGTCCCCATGGCAGAGAAAAGGCTTGGAGGGCATTGCATCAGTGATGACACGAGCCAGCCCAGAAATGACATACATCATTTTTGCTCAAAAGCCATTGGCCAAAATGAGTCTCATGCAATCACTCAGGTGCTGAGAAACACTTGGGAACAGGAGCAGGGGAAGAACAGCATTAATTATTCCCATCTTATATTTGTGGGCATGGCAGTTGGAAGCCTGCTCAAGGGCACACAAGGGAGTAGCCACACTGGGAGCTAATGCAGTCATGGTTGTCCCAAAGCTGAGCCCATTCTTTGGCACCATCCTGACGCTGAAGAAGGCTGCCCAGGGCTCAGGAGCAGCCTAGGGATGGTTATAGGGTCTCCAGGGACAGGATGATGTCAGCAGGCCTTTGGGATGGATGTCCTGGCTAGGGCCACTTTAATTTGTGGCATGTTGAAGCAATGATTAATTGACAAAGTGTTTCCAGGTGGGATTGTCAGGGAAGCCTTCCTGGAGGAGGTGGCACTGAGCTGGGAGGACCCTTCTTGGCCAAATCCTTTGTGGAAAGGACACCTCTGTTCAACAAAGAGGTACCAAGTTTCTCCCAGATGTCTAGCCAAAGCCTCACAGTCCAGCTGAGGAGCTGGGATGAACACAAATGACAATCAAAAAGTCAGTCTGAAAGACTGGGGAAAGAACACCCTCTTCAAGAAATGGTGCTGGGAAAACTGGATAGCCATATGCAGGGGAAGGAAACTAGGCCCTTATCTCACCGTATACAAAAATCAAATCAAAATGGATTAAAGACTCAGATGTAAGACCCGCAACCACAAAACTACTAGAATAAAACATGGAAGAAGTGCTTTAGGACATTGGTCCAGGCAGAGATTGTATGAGTAAGATTTCAAAAGCACAGGCAACAAAAACAAAAATTGACGAGAGGGACTATATCCAACAAAAAAGCTTCCGTAGAGCAAAGGAAATAATCCACAGTGAAGAGACAACCTGTAGAATGGGAGAAAACATTTGCAAACTATTCATCCAATAAGGGACTCATATACCAAATACAAAAGGCACTCAAACAACACAACGGCAAAAAACAATCTGATTTTAAAATGATCAGAGAACCTGCATAGATATTTCTCAAAAGAAGATAGGCAAAAGGCCAAGAAGTATATGAAAATATGCTCAGTGTCACTAATCCTCTGGGAAATGTAAATCAAAACCACGATGAGATATTACCTCACCAAGTTAGAATGACTCTCATGCTAAGAAAAGACAAAAAATAATGAATACGGGCAAGGATGTGGAGAAAAGGGAACACGCTGTTGGTGGGAATGTAAATTAGTAAAGCCACAATGGAGAACAGTATGGAGCTTCCTCAAAAACCTACAAATAGAACTACCATATGATCCAGCAATCTCACTAGTGGGCATTTATCCAAAGGAAAATAAATCAGTATATTGAAGAGATATCTGCACCCTCATGTTTATTGGATTGAAGCACTTTTCGCCATAGCAAAGATACGGGATCAACCTAAATGTCCATAGACAGATAATGGATAAATGTAGTGCACACAATGGAATATGTCGAACTACAAAAGAATGGAATCCTGTCCTTTGCAGCAGCATGGATTAACCTGGAGGACATTACATTATGTGAAATAAGTCACGCATGGAAAAATAAATACTGCAACTTCTCATTCATATGTGGGAGTTTAAAAATGAGCTGGTAGAAGTCGAGAGTAGAATTGTGGTTACTAGAGGCTGGGAACAGTAGAGGAGAGGTTGGTTAATGGATATGAAGTTACAACTACTAGAGAGGAATACCTTCTAGGGTTCTGTAGCACTGTAGGATGAATACAGTTAACAATAATTTAGTGTATATTTTCAAAATACTAGAAGAGAGAATTTTGAATGTTCACAACACAAGGAAAGACTAAATGTTTAAAGTGATACATATGCTAATTACTCTGATTTGATCATTACACATTGAATATATGTATTGAAATATTCTGTATCCATTAGATATGTACAGTTATTATGTGTCAAGTAAAAATCAAAGGAAAAAAATTTTTACAAGAGTCAGTCTGTCCTTAGGACTAGAAAAGTAGATGATTGGACAACCACATCTTCTACTTTTGCTGCCTCTCAGAACTCACTAGAAAAACAGTAAATAGTGGCTTAAAATATATCTGTATATCTGTAAAGATTGGGAAGCAGAAGAAACAACAGCAACAAAATATTGGAAGATGGAAAGCAGATGGGCCACTGTATATGAAACCCAAGAAAATTGAATACTTACCCAGTAGTGGGAAAAGCAAGAGTCAACCAGGCTTTACATTCAGAATTTTTAGAAGGTCCAGAAACTGGAGGCTCCAGATGCCTCTGGAAGTGGAAATGAAGAGGGGCTAAATAAGGGAACTGACTGAAAGTCTGTTTAAGGAAAAGACAGACCTCTCTCTCTACCTCTAAAGAAATTGATGTCTACAGCTAGCTCTCTCACTCCCCGCAAAGATTGGAGGTTGTTTTCTTGAAGGGGTAATATAGGAGGGTCTCTTGACAGATGGGTACCAGCGAAAGTTGAGGGCAGAGGTCCCATATCACCTGCTGGAGAATTAAGTGAGTATATTGTTTTGGTGCTGACACCACCTCCGTCCTAGCCCTCCACCCCTAATCTCTACCCAAGCCCTGGCAGCCAGGCTTCTCCTTTCAGTCAGGAGACTGGAATAGTCCTTCCTGAAGAATCTGAGCACCTCAAAAAGACGGGGATGCTGACATTAGGAGCTCCCCAACTAAGTGACCCGGCAGATCTCCTTATAGGGGCACCTGCAGTTGACAACTCACTTCTAGCTAGCTGACTCGTTCCTTATCATCACACGTGAGCCCAGAGCCAGAGATTCACAGGCAGCTGAAGAGAACCTCTAACATGAAAGATTGCTATATATCTACCAAACAAACAAAAAAGCAATTTGGAGGAGTAAGACTCTGCAAGGGAAGAAATTGCAAAATAAACAAAGAAAACTTGTCATTACTCCAGAAATATATGAGATGTGCCATGAGAAAAATCTTCAACAAATTAAACTTAACAGAGTTCAACTGAGCAAGGAACAATTCATGAATCAGGCAGCCCTGGAACCAGAATAGGTTTAGAGAGACTCCAGCATCGTCTTTTGGTCAAAGAAGATTTATGGACAGAAAAAAGGAAAGTGATATACAAACGAAATGAGATACAGAAACAGTTGGATTGGTTACAGCTTGGCATTTGCCTTATATAAATATAGTTTGAACAGTTGGCCATCTTTAATTGGCCAAAACTTGGTGATTGGCACAAGAGTAGGTTATAGTCTGTTTACACATCCAATTAGGCTGCAGTTTACTATGAACAGAGAAACCTGTAGGTCAAACTTAAAATATGTAAGAAGATGCCTTTAAGATACACTTAATTTAACAGATGAGATTATAATCATGAAACAAGAACGGGATCCTATGAAAAAATTATAAAAATAACTCTTCCTTTTCACTTTCTCTCTTCCTTTCAATGGTCCATTAGGTGGAGCAGCATAATGTGGGTGTGCTCTTGGAGGTGGGGGTCTGGGGTGGTCCAGTGTCTGAGTCCATGTTTTGTTGCTTTAACAGAATACCTGAGACTGGGTAAGTCATAATGAATAAAAATTTATTTGACTCATGGTTCTGGAAGCTGGGAGATCTGAAATCCAGGGTGTGCATCTGGTAAGGGGTTTCTTGCCTTGATATAATATGGTGGGAGGCTGCACATGGCTGAGAGAGCACTCAAGAAAGAGAAGGAAGGGGGCTGAGCTCATTTTGATGAGGATACTGCTCCTATGATAATAAACCCAATCCCACGATAACAACGCTAATCCATTCACGACAACAGAGCCCTCATGGCCTCATCACCTCTTAAGGGTCTCACCTCTTAACACCGTTGCATTGGGGATTAACCATATAATTCTGCTCCTGGCCTCCAAAATTCATGTCCTCACATACAAAATTCATTCCATCACAATGGCCCCAAAAGTCCAAAGTCTCATCTAAATCAGATATGGGTAAGACTCAAGACATGATGAATCCTGAAACAAGTTCTTCTCCAGTTGTGAGCCTATGAGATTAGACAAGTTACGTGCTTTGAAAATACGACAGTAGGACAGACATAAGCTAGACATTCCCATTCCAAAAGGGAGACATAGGCAAGAAAAGAGAGGTATCTGGTCCCAAATAAGTCCACAACCCAACAGGGCTCATGTTAAATCTTAAAGTGGAAAATAATCTTGGACTCCATGTCCCACCTTCTGAGCATACTGGAGTAGGGTTGAGCAGCCCCACTCCTACGCTTTGCTGGGCTCAGCCTACAATGCGGCTCTATGGATTGGAGTCTCGTGCCTGCAGCCTTCCTGGGAATGTGGTGCACACTGGTAGCTCCATCATTCTGGGGTGTCAGGAGTGGTTCCACCGTCATGGCTCCAGGAGGCATTGCCCCAGTGGGACTCTCTGTGGCGGCTGTGGCAGCTCTGCCCGTGTGGCAGGTTTCTATCTAGGCCCTCAGGTTATCACATGACATCTTCTGAAATCTAGATGGAGGCCACTATGGCCCCACAGCTCATGCACTCCGTATCTCTGCAGAGTCAGCATGATGTGGTTGCTTCCAAGGATTACTGTGCCTTTCAGAGCTGCAGCACGAGCTGCCACTGGGCCTGGTTGAGTCATTGCCGGGGCAGCCAAGGGGCACTGCACCAGAATACAAGGAGTGGAGTCCTGAGGCAGCCCTGGGCAGCAAGTGCAGAGGTCCCACAGGCGCCTCTCTGGATACTTCGGCGTCTAGGTCTGAGCTTCCCTTGAAGATTTCTGAAATGCCTTGTAGACCGGGACTCCCTGGAGAAATGGCTGATTCAGAACTGGGGCAGAGAAAGTACAAGATGAATGTGGAGCATCTTGTGGGGCCAGAAAGCAAGGAAGTGCTCACAGAATAATGGGGACATGTCAAAAGGGCACAGGCACCTCCCCAAAGGGGCTCCCATTGGTAGCACCAAAATATGTAATGTCGGTAACAGGTTATAATCCATTGAGTAAAATAAGAAACTACGAGTCCATATTCACATGAATAAATAAAGAAATAAATTGAACAGGATACTTACTTGGCATCAAAAGGCCTCCCACAAAAATACGTACCAGTTACAAAGAGCAAAAGAATAAGTCGCAGGGAGAAGTCTGGCAGATGCCACCCTCATCGAGTGATCAGAATGGACATCAACAGGAATGGAGCAGATGGAAACCCTGCCCCGCCTGTGGGCTGCAGCAAGGAGACAGCATCACAGAACCGCCCTGCGGAATTCCCGCCAGAGATGCAGGACCTGAATCTAGTCATGAGAAACATCAGACAACCCCAAACTGAGGGACATCCCACAATCGTGCAGTGGTGGGAACGCCAAGGAAATGCTAAGGAGCTGTTGTAAACGGAAGCCGACTGGGGACTTTACAACTACAAGAAGCATGATTCTGACCTGCATTCTTTGCTACAAAGAACATCATGGGGAAAATGGCAAAACAGTGCAGCGGCTGGAGATTACGTGGCAGTGATGCTTCACTGTTTATTTGCTGATTTTGATGGCTACAGCAAGGTTAGTTAGAAGATGACTTTGTTTACAGGAAACAGGCACTAAAGTATTTGGTGGCCAGGCACGGTGGCTCATGCCTGTAATCCCAGCACTTTGGGGTCAGGCGTTTGAGACCAAAACCTCGTCTCTACTAAAAATACAAAAATTAGCCGGGCGTGGTGGTGGGCGCCTGTAATCCCAGCTACTCGGGAGGCTGAGGCAGGAGAATTACTTGAACCCAGGAGGAGGAGGTTGCAGTGAGCAGGGATCGTGCCATTGCACTCCAGCCTAGGCCACGGAGCAAGAGTCCATCTAAAAAAAAAAAAAAAAGAATTTGGTGAACCTGGAGAGTGATTTCAGCAAGTTACTCTTAATGGTTGGGGGATAGGGGGAGAATTACTTGTACTGTATTGGCAACTTTTCTGCATGTATGACATTGTTTCAAAATGAAAAATAATTAAAACTTAACAGGTAACAAAAAGTGAAAGGGCCTTTGCTTTAGCTTTGGGAGAACGTGTCAAGACATGTTTCTTTGTTGGTGCGAGGGCGCCCTCTTGTGCTTATTAAGGCACAATACAGCACACAGCCCCAAGGGGGGTCTGACACTCCGTTCCTCCTCTACAGCTGTAGATGTCCTCAGAGGTCATCTCATCCAACCCCTTGTCTCTGGCCAGGGTTTCTCCTCACCTAGATCATAAAGATACCTGTGTCTTCAACCTCCAGAGTTCCAGAATCCCTTTCTGGCCCTGCCGCTGAGAACTGCCCTGGTAGGTTCTCTGGACATGAAGTAAGCTATGAGCCAGTGTGATGAGGGGCTGGGCCAGCCACAAGGGCTGCAGAGGACGGAGCCCAGCGGGAGGGCTCCTAACCTCTGCCCCGCCTTGGGCACATCACCTTCCTGCTCGTAACTTCAGTTTCTTCATTTCTACATTGGAAACCATAAAACTTGCCCAGACTTTCATGGGAGCTAATGAGAGAAAAAAAATGGGTCCCAGTTTCCAATTAATGGGTGACCACATGTCCAAGCCGCCTGGGGAAGGCCTGATTTACATCTGCTCTCTGGTGTAATTACTACTGACCCCTCGTTCTCGCTCACAAATGTCTCTGTTTGGAAAATACATCATCTGGTCACCCTACCAAGTGTAGATGATATCCCGGATGAATGATAAATCACACAGTCACCCTGCCACCTGTGGACTCACTTCCTAATGGATTTTCCAATGGTTTATTCCCACCCATTCTGCTTTGGACATGACCCTTGTCAGAGCAATGAATGCAAACTCATGTTAGTGCTGCCATTAACAAATCACAGAGTGAGTCCCCTCTGTGAGGTGAGTTATATCTACCTTTGGGGGCTGGGCATTTGGTGGCCAGCTAGCAGAGCAGAAGCTCTTTCTCTGGAATTCCAGCATCCTGGGCAGGCAGCTGGGCCCCAGGGGCCTGAGTGCATAGGTTACAAAGCGAATTGTTGAAAAGGATATTTAAGATCATAGTTTAGTTTTGTGATGGAGGAAAATGAAAGCAGCATCTCAGTCCCTCTTTCTGGAAAGGGGAATCCAAGGCGTTGAGTGCTAGGGTGGGGCAGAGGTGGGTGAGGGGTGAGCAAGGGTGACAGTGTTTGTGTGTTTTGGGGGCTGCCACCAGATTTGGTCATCCTGGGATGGATCTGGCTTTTCCTGGGGTGGGGGCAGGCCTGGGAGGATAGGGTGCCTTCAGGATCAGGGAGAGGGTGACAAGGTACCTGGAAGAAGATGGTAGCTCTGGATATTCTGCTGAGAGAGGAGATGAGGAGGCTGTGAGTTCCTGAGATGGGGTCCTGTGCCTGCTCCCCAGTGCAGGCAGGTCCTTGTTGGGCTGGTGGTGGGGGTCAGGGGACTGGACAGGGGTCTTTGGTGGCTCTGTGCACAGCCAGCAGAGTGGAACATCTCAGTAGCTGGCTCCATGAAGCAGGGGCCAGAGGACAAAGAACAGGTACTGCAGCAGACATTTGCAGAGGAAGTGGCAGCATCAACGTCAATGTTACAGCTTGGGCTGTGGGCCCGGCCCTACCCCATGTCCTGGGACACCAAGCCCATGCACAGCTTCTCGTAGGATTGAAGAAGGGGCGGAGATATAGGGTGCTGCAGAAATGCTCTAGGAATTGGCCCTTGTGGGCCAGGCATGGTGGCTCACACCTGTAATCCTAGCACTGTGGGAGGCTGAGGTAGGCAGATCACTTGAGGTCAGGAGTTCGAGATCAGCCTGGCCAACATGGTGAAACCCCTTCTCCACTGAAAATACAAAAATTAGCCAGGTATGGTGGTGGGTGCCTGTAATCCCAGCTACTCAGGAGGCTGAGGCAGGAGAATCGCTTGACCCTGGGAGGCGGAGGTTGCAGTGAGCCAAGATCATGCCACCGCACTCCAGCCTGGGCGACAGAGAGAGACCCGTCTTCAAAAAAAAAAAAAAAAAAAGAAGAAGAAGAAGAAAGAAAGTGGCTCTTGTAAAGGGGGTATGGAAGGCATGGGGATACAGATGAGCTAGATTTAGAAAACTGAAGGACTGGGACGTTTCTTAGACCCAAGTGTAAAGAAGGTTTCAGACCAGCTGCAGGAACCCAGTGAGTTCCTCTGAGAGGGACCAGGCTCTCAGGGAGCTGGGCTTGGGGTGCAGCAGAGACTTGGAGTTCAAGTTTCATTTTTTTCATTATTATTTTTAAAATGGACATTTGTGTGCAAAGGGCGTATGTTCTAGAAAACAGGTAATATGAGTGTTTCTACGAGAGGAGGTCATTGTGACGTGTGCGGCTGAGTGGGGCGCCTTCCATGGCCAGGTGCTTTAGGACATGATCTCAAACCCTCACATCCACTCTGTAGACAGAGACTATTACCCTCATTTTTCAGATGGGGAAACTGAGGCTCCGTGGGGCGCCATGATCCCGCTGAACTCTTACAGGCAGGTAAGCGATGGGGCTGGGATTTGTCTGTCTGTGTTGTGGCCGCTACACCCTACAACCTGCCTGCGCCGTACGCCAGCTCGGTCGCTCATTCCCTGGGCCTCTTTGGGTTTCAGGCCCTGGCCTTTGGAGCTGTGGAGGGAGAGCTCGTGAGGAGGCCTGGAAGACCGCGACCCTGTGGAGGCACCTGGTGGTGGCCTGGGGATCACTGATGGGTGGCAGGGTCAGCAGTCAGAAACAGGAGCTCTTCGTTGCCCAGGCGAGGACAAGCCAGGGCCCCAGGACACCTCTGTGCCTGTCCCTGGCCTGGCCCCAAACCCTGCACTTCACTTCCACCTTGCAAATCTTGCCAACTTGAACCCTACAGAGAAGGGGGTTCTGGGAAAAGCAGTTCTGAACCTCAAGGGAGAGCAAAGGTGCCAAGTGACACCCTGGCCCAGCGCAGTGCCCCTAGGGCCTGGCCTCGCCGCTCCGGGTGCCGAGACCTCCTTTGTAAGAGAAGATCCTTCGCCAGCCCTGGCCTCCTTGGGAGACTCCACAAACGCGCGTGTGCAGGGAGCCTGGCAGCTGCTTTGTGCTCAACGCACGTCACTGAGTCCAAATAGAAGGTCTTATCTTAAAACATAACTTACAGAGAGCGCGTGGGAGAGCTTCGTATCAAGGTAGCAGCTGTGTCTTCAGTCTCCTCAGTGTCCTGAGGGTACCGTCAGGCCTCTCAGGGCAACTGGGGGCTCTGGGGGAAGCTGCAGTTGGGAAGACGGCTTGGCAGCTGCCCCTGCCCCTGACACACACTGGACATGGACACAGACCAGCCCTGCTGGGCTCCCTGCCACAGCCTGGAGATAGTGTGGCTCAGCACTGCGGCCTTGACGGGGGCCCTGGGCTCCTACATTCTGAAGGGAAAGAAGGGGGAAGGACGGAGACAGGACAGGGAGGTGGGGAGCCGTTTCCATCCCTCTCTGGTTTCCTCTCCCCATCCTCCCGTCTCCTCTCTGACCATCCTAAGGGGCCCTCAGTGATGTACAGGTTACAGAGTCCCCCTTTTCTCCCTATGGCCCCTGCTCTGGCATTAAGATGTGGGGACAAGAGAGGCAGAGCAGGGCCCTTTCCCTGCCCTGCGGAGCTGGCCATGCTGGGGGTTCAGGCTCCTGACTCTAGAGCAGGCTCTAGTAGCCTGGGCAGTTGCTTTCAGAGAGGGCTCTGTGCAAGTGGCCCCATGCTTTCTCTTCCTGAGGGTAAGCACCACCAGAAGGAAGCCTGGCCTAGGGATCCCGGAATGAAGCCAGACTCCATCACCCCTCTCTCACACCAGTCCCTAACTGCCCCCAAACACCCCCTCAACTTTCCCCACAGAATTAGCCAATTAGAAAAAGCTTCTCTTCCCAGCGGCTGTAGAGAGGCAGCCCCAAATGGGGTGGGCTGTGCTGGGACAAGGTACAAAGATGCTAGTCTGAGTCCAGCCCCTGATGTGGGTGGCTGTGAACCTTTGGGTGAGTTTCTTTCTAAGCTTTGGACCTGAGTTTCTGCCTGTGATGAGCAAGCTCGCCCCTGCCTCCCCAGCCCATAGGCAGGATGGGTGGAAAGTGAGTTCAGCCCCCAGCACAGTGCCAGGTGCATGGTAGGCACGCAATGAAGTACAATGTGGGATTTTTTATCCCCCCCGAGACAGGGTCTTGCTCTGTTGCCCAGGCTGGAGTGCAGTGGTACAATCTCAGCTTACTGCAACCTCCACCTCCCAGGTTCAAGTGATTCTTCTCCCTCAGCCTCCCGAATAGCTGGGATTACAGGCACGCACCACCACTCCCGGCTAATTTTTGTATTTTCAGTAGAGACGGGGTTTCACCATGCTCTCCAGGCTGCTCTCGAACTCTTGACCTCATGATCCACCCACCTGGGCCTTCCAAAGTGCTGGGATTACAGGCTTGAGCCACTGCGCCTGGACTTTTTTTTTTTTTTTTTTTTTTTTTGAGACAGAGTATCACTCTGTTGCCCAGGCTGGAGTGCAGTGGCACAACTGCAACTCACTGCAGCCTCCAACCCCTGACTTCAAGCAATCCTCCCACCTCAGCCTCCCAAAGCTCTGGAATTACAGGTGTGAGCCACTGTGCCCGGCCTACATGTATTGTTTTTTGTTTGCTTGTTTGTTTGGGACGTAGTCTCACTCTGTCACCCAGCCTGGAATGCAGTGATGCGATCTTGGCTCACTGCAGCCTTGACCTCCCAGGCTCAAGTGATCCTCCTACTTCAACCTCACCAAGTAGCTGGAACTACAGGCTCATGCCACCATGCCTGGCTAATTTTTTGTTGTTGTTGTTGTTGTTGTAGAGACGGGGTTTCGCCAGCTTGCCCATGCTTGTCTTGAACTCCTGGACTCAAGTGATCCGCCTGCCCTGGCCTCCCAAAGTGCTGGGATTACAGGCTATCTATTGCTAAAGAAAGAAAAAGCACTAATGGCTGAGGCTAGAGAGAGCTTGCTGAGGAAGAGGGAACATAAATGGGAAATACCGGCCTGGTAAAGAGGTGTGGCCAAAGGACAGCATGGAGCAGAGCCAGGATGAACTGCTCTGGGTGAAGAGGTGAATCTGGGAGCTTTGGAGCGGGTATATGGAGAGTGAGCTATTGATCTGTTTCCAACACCAAGTCCTCTTTGAGTGGTGCCACCTCTGTGATGACATCTCCATCCCCTTAGCTCTGCAGGCCAGAAACCCAGGAGGCGGGTTTAGTACTTCCCCTCATCCCATATCCAATTCATCTGCAAGCCTTGCTGAGTTTGCTTCTTAAAAACCTCTTGCATGTGGTTATTACTCACGCCCTGGCAAACCATGAGAACAGGAGAGGGATGGGCGTGAAGGCTGGGCAGCCAGAGGGGTGGACTCCCGTGGTCCCGAGCCCTTGCTGCATTTGTGCAACACACCCTGGTGTGTGGCCCGGGACGGAACAGAGCCCCACTTTGCTGCGCTGAGGACGCGGGCATCTGATCGAAGCTTGGCCCCTTTGCTTCTTCCAAGCTGGAGGTGGATTATAAGTGAGTGATGAGAAGAAGTAAGGCAGTTCTGTGCTCATCCTCGCAGCAAGGCCCAAGGCCAGTGGTGGCCACCTCACCTGGTAGTCCCTACAGTGTGGATCCAGCTGGGGACAGAACGCCTGGCTTCCCTCACCCCCATTCATTTCCTATGCTTGAGTCTCCCACCTTCACATCAGCCCTGAGCACTGCTCAAGAGCCTTCCGATGTGTTCCCTGTTTAATACATGGTTGGTTTCTGTTAGTGTCTGGCTACACAATGAGCTGCAATCGAACCCAGGAGTTCAGAGACAAGGGGAATGGATCAGGATTTGGGTGGAGGGCTTCTGGAAGGAGGTAGGACTTGAACAGAAGTTTAAAGGGAGGGAGAGGGCTTTCCAGGGGAAGGAAAATCTGCCCACAGTGAAAGGAAAGCTCGAACAGTGAGCAGCAATGAGGTGAGGGAGTGTTTCTGGGAATAGAAGGGAACTTTGGGGGCTCCCTAATTTATAGCCCCTTCCTCGTAGGACCAGCCCCGACTCTAAGTACCTATCACTGTCATTTCACTAAAATGAAAACTGCCTCAAGATTCATTTATGCATATGGCTTTCATTAGGAGGTATGATTAACTCGCTTCATTTGTTCATTCATCAGATTTAATTGGGTCTCTGCTTAGTGGCAGGTGCTGTGTTGCTCACTGGGGACACTGAGATGAATACATATAATCCTTGACCAATCCACAAATTCAGTTCAGAGGGACAGACAGGTACCATTGCAATGCAGTGAGGCAAGGCTATGCTGGGGAATTATACGAGCTTTAGGGGTACAAAGGAGGCAGCAGGGACCTCTGCCTGAGACGAGTCAGAAAAGAACTTCAGAAAGTAGGTTTCAGTTCACACTAACATGTCAGTGACTAATATGGCATGAGATCTGTTCCTGAGACAGATAAGCAAATTAATGTCGGCCTCATTAACCTGGGGTCAGGATTGACAGACAGGTTTTGACAGCCAGGAGGCAAGCAGGATAGTGCTGTAGTGAGAAGCATAAGCCTTAACACCAGAAGACCTGGATTCAAGCCTCAGATCTGCTATATATATGCCCTCTGACCCAAGCCAATGACTTAGCCTCTCCGAGCTTGTTTCCTTAACTGGAACATAGGAATAAAATGAGGATTTACCTCAGATAATTTGGGGGAAGATGAAATAAGATAATACAAACAGGGTACCCAGCACACAGTTAACACTCAGCACTTGTCAAATAAAAAGTCAAGCTCACTCTGAAGAGGGGAGAGGGGAACTAAGAAGAATGAAAGGCCTCAAAAGTAAGGCTGAGAAAATAAATGTAAATAATAGTAACCAATGAATATTGCATGTTGTCATCAGTGCACGTACAGATATGCTTTTCTCTTCATTTAATCTTCCTCACAACTCTGTGAAGGAAGTCTCATCATCTTCATTTTTCAATTCCATATGTTGCAACCGCTTCCTTTTATAGAGGAGAAAACTAAGGCTCAGAGGGGAAGCCATTTCCCCAAGGCCTCACACACAGCGTGAAGATGCAGTCTGGGTCTTCAGGCCACGCACCTGTGCTTTTGTTTGAGCCTCGTAATGTGGCTGCCTGGGAGGGCTGGAGGGGACCCTGGCCTGAGCCAAGGCTGGGAGGCTGCACTGGGCGCTGCAGACTGATGAGGAGACAGAGCTGGCTGAAGTGGAGGCTCTGCACTGGGGAGCTCCCAGAAGGGTTCAGTAGCGATCCCTGACGGAAGATAGACAAGTGGGCAGGGAGGCGAGGCAGACGCCTTACAAATGAAAATGCAGAAGCCAAATGTTGTAGCCTTTTTGGGGCAGAGGGCTGGCCTGCAGGGACTGAAGACAAGGTCTGGTGGCAGAGCTCTGGGCTCCTGCACTGGGGGAATGTCCTCCCTGGGCCAGGCTTTTCCACATATCTCCTCTTGCCCAAGTAGACATTATAATTCCTCCTCTGCCATTCAGAACACAGAGGTTCGGAGAAGTGCAGTCACTGGCCCAAGGTCACAGAGAAAGAAAGTGGCAAACCATCACTCAAACCAGGGTCTTCTGTCTCTGATGCTATATTCCTTCCAAAACATGATCCTAGCAGCTAATGAGAATCATTGACGACTGACTAGGAGCCACAGACAGTGCTGAATCCTTTACCTGGATTACTTGTAAACTGTAATGTCCCTCCCTGGTTTTATGTAATAGGAACCTCAGCCTCAGAGAGGTTATGTGAGATGCCTGAAGCCACGCAGCATTACAACCCAGATTTTTCTTGACTCAGAAGCCCATACTCCTTCCTCTATAGCTTGTTTCCTGAAGTGTGTTCCATGGGATGCCCATTGGCATCCTGGCAGTGGAGGTGCTGGTGAACAAATATTTTGGGAAACATTGGGTTAGACAGTGATCTTCACGTTAAGGTTTCTCAGAACCTGTAATAACCTATTTTGTGACTCTCTGACAGTGGAAATTCGTATACACAAAAACTGATTTGGTCCTTGGAACTCTTTTATCATTAAACATTGCATTTGTTGGAAATGATTTTGTTGAGTTGCAAATAAAAGAACAACCTCCCTCAGTAGTGGCCAGGAACCTGTACAGAAATAAGCAGTCCAGGGCTGATGTGGTGGCTCAGACATGGCACTGGGAACCCAGACTCCTTCCAGTTTCCTGCTCTGCCCTCCTTAACACGTAG
The DNA here is from genome assembly GCF_002776525.5 of Piliocolobus tephrosceles. Classification (NCBI taxonomy): domain Eukaryota; kingdom Metazoa; phylum Chordata; class Mammalia; order Primates; family Cercopithecidae; genus Piliocolobus; species Piliocolobus tephrosceles. Next base: position 140,102,909 of record NC_045439.1, on the reverse strand, counting down.
CTTTCATCCTGATGGTTGCAAAATGGTCTCAGCCCTTTCAGGCACTACAGCCACATTCCAGGCAGGAAGAAGGAGAAGGCAAGGTGCAAAGGTGAGTTTGAACCTTTATATCCTGGAATCATCCTCCAGCTGACTTCTGCTTGCATCTCATTAGCCAAAAGTATGTCACATGATCACTCTAGGCTGCAAAGGAGCCTGGGAAAGTGAGTATTTCTAAGGAGCACATTATCAGTCGGATGGAATCAGAAGTCTATGGGTAAGAAAGAAGGGGAAGATGGATACCACAAAACTCCTCCTGGGATTAGTGTTCTATGAACCTAATTTGGAAAATGTTGCTCTATACTCAAGCACCACCTCCTCCCCTTTATTTTTCTGCCCAAAGTCAACTCACTCTTCAAGACCTACAGATAGTCCCTCCTCTGCCAAGACTCTCAGATTTCCTTCATCTCCTAATCCATACCCCTTCCTCCTTGGCGGTTTATGCACTCCTTATCAGTACATTGTGGGTTGTGCAAGAGTGAGGAACACGGATGTCCATCTTCCCTATTTTGCTACCTATCTGCTGCTGGAGGGCAAGGACATATCTTAGTTGCATAGGTATCTACTGCAGGGCAAGCCCTGGCACAAAAGTCAATTAATTGTATGAACGGAGTGCAGAGGCAGAAAGTGGTTCAGGATGCCTTGCTTGGTTAATTGAAGTAAGCACCAACTTAAGCCAGTACAAACAGAAAAGTAGACTCTTCAAGAAGGATCCAGAGGGCTTTGGGGAACACAGGGCCAGAACACAGGCAGGGCTCAGGACAGGATGGGACAGTCTGAAAGGGCATTAGGATGCCAGGCAGCCTCTTTCCACATGTGTTATTTCATTCCTGTCTTAGAACCATAGGGCTGCTGTAACAAAATACCATAAACTGGGGGGCTTATAAGCAACAGAGATCTATTCCTCATGGTTCTGGAGGCTGGGAAGTCCAAGACCAAGCTGCTGGCAGATTCAGTATCTGGTGATGGCCTGCTTTCTGGTTCAGAGATGGTGCCTTCTCACTGTGTCCTCACATGATGAAAGGGGCAAGGGTCTCTCTGGGGTCTCTTTTATAAGGGCACTAATCCAATTGATGAAGGCTCCACCCTCATGATCTAGTCACAGGCCCCACCTCCTAATACCATCACATTGCGGGTGAAGGTTTCAACACATGAATTTTAGGGACAGGCAAATATTCAGACCAAAGCAGTTTTGCACTGTCTACAGCCCACTTTTCTCTGCATCTCTGTCTAGGAGGCAGGAAGAAGATGGTGGTCCCTCGGTTCCCAGTGTAAATCAGCTGCAGACCCAACTGACCCACTTGGTCCAATTCCTAAGCTTAGGGAATGACTCTGAGTAGCCCAGCTTGGATTGGGTATCACCACCTGTGTCTTCCCAGTGTGGGCGAATCAACTGAGTCCACCAGAGTGGGGTGGGGAGAAGATAGTAGGGCTCATGAAGTGCAGTGGGTGAGGGACAGTTAAAGCAGATACCCCAAGATGTGACTACCTCAACTTCAGATATTGTCATATAGCAGGGGTCAGCAGATGATGATCCATAGGCTAAATCCGGCCTGCCACCATTTTGGTAAATAAGGCTTTATTGGAGCACAGCCATGCTCATTCATTTATATATTGTCCATGGCTGCTTTCACACTGCAACAGTGGAGTAGAAGAGTTGTGACAAAGATCATGTGACCTGCAAAGCCAGATTTTTTTTTATCTGGCCCTTCATAGAGCCTGTTTGCCAATGCCTGTATTATAGGGAAGAAGAATGTCTATCTAGGAGATAGGGGGCAAGGATCTGTCTTTCAGATCTGTATCTCCAAAGGCCACGGCAGGGGAAGCTGGATGGACTGATGGACAGACAGACAGATGGACAGATGGATGGATGGATGGATGGACGGATGAATTAGAAAGGCAGAAGCTGGAGCCGCTGCGAGTTCTCAGACCACTTCCTTGGATTTTGAGCAGCACAGAGGGATGCTGGGGAAGGGTGTTTTTTCCTCCTCGTTCGCTCAGCCCCACATCTGCTCTTAATTGAGGTGTAGTGGTACAAGCCTGATTGGGAATAGCAGGGGCTGGGATGTGGTGAACATTAGGGAATAGTCACTTGGCGGGCTCCGGAGCTGCCAAAAACGAAAGTGTGCCGCTCGGCCAGATGTTCGCTCATTACCATCCGCTCTTCCTCAGAAACGTTTTAAGGGAACATTTGTTTGTTGAGGAAACACAGCTGTTCCCAGGGAAATGGGTTTCCCTCCTTTGGGCAGAGAAGCGGGGGAGGGGACTGTCGGAAGAGGGACACTGGGGACGCCGTGGGTGGGTGGCAGTGAAAGACTCTCTGTCCCGCCAAGGGCAGGGGTCTGTGTGGACCGCCCTTCCTGACGGACATCCATCCATCCTTTAGAGACTGTCAAGTCCTGGGGCTCGCATTGCAGCCTGACTTTCTCCACACTCGTGCCAAGGAGGGACTGCTAGCTGGGTTTCCCAAAGAAGGAAGCAGAGGCTGAAAGGTGAAGTGACTTGACCAAGGCCACAGGCTCATCAGTGGCTGAGCCCAGTCCTGCAGCTGGACTCTGGTCACTAAGACTCTGGCCCATGCACTGGACCCTCATGCTCTGGCTTAGAATGGGGTGTGTCTCCTTTGGGTCTTGGCCTTAGAATCTCCACTTTCCAGCCTGCTTGCTCTTCTGTCTCTGCATTTCGCTTTTAATTTCCTGTATCTCTTTGTCTTTTCCTTCCCAACCCTGGGCTTCTGTGTTTTCCACTTGATTCTGCCTGCCTTCCACTCTGCCCTTCTCGGGGGACCATGTCAGCATCTGTGGGTGTGCAGCTCCGGCTAAGCAAGGCTCTTCCTCCATCTCCGTCTCCCTGTTTCTCTGACTCACCCCCTGAGTCTCTCTCCACTTCTGTCTTTCTTTGTGCCCAACCAGTGCCTGAAAACACCATCTCGGTGTCTGGGGCAGGATCTGTATGATTTTGCCTGCACTGGGGCAACTTACTTCTCTCTCTCACTGGCAAATATTTCTGTTTTTTTTTCCAGATTGTGCTTTTCAAGTTGTGTGTCATGACTACTTGTGGATCATGAAATCAATCAATAAATGCTAGGTTGTGACCAGTAACTAAAAAAAAGAAAAAAAAAAAATAGATAGCAAATATCCGAATGTGTTGTACATACTGTTTTGTGAATTATTTGTTTCAGTTCTCTGTATGGACCTGGATTCCAGTGTAAAATATTTGCACAATGAGATTTGATTGAAAATGTTTGAAAATCATTGAGTAAAGGTGCTTTGGCCACAAGTAGCAGAAAAGTCTGACCCAAAAGGCCCCCAAAGAAGGAATTAATTATCACCACTACAAGAAGTCCAGGGCCCAAAAGGCCCCAAAAGAAGGAATTAATTATCTCTACTACGAGAAGTCCGGGGGGCGGGGCTGGACAGCATCATCAGGGAGTCAAGTTCTTTCCTGTTTTGCCCTCGGCCCTCCTCACTGAGCCGGCTTTCTGCCCTCATGGTCACAAGGTGGCTGCTGTGGCTCCATCCACTCTGACAGGTCCAGGAGAGAAGAAGGAGCTGTCTCCTCCCCAACACCCCTTTGTAAAAACCACGAAATCTTTCCTCTCACATTTCACTGGCCAGGACATACGCCCATCCCTTAACTCATCACTGGCAAAAGAGGCAGGTTTACCATGAATAGCTTTCACTAACCAGAACGGAGCCCTTCCCACAGTGGGTGGCTGTGCAGAGGAGAGTCTGCAACAGAGGCCGGGGGCTTCTCTTGCCAAGGAGAAGATGGAGAAGCCTGTGGGCTGCGCTGCCACCATCTGCCCCAGCCTCTCACGTCCCTTCTGCCTGGGTGCCTGCCTCAGTGTCCCTTTAATCCCTCTTTTGGTCTGTCTTGAGGGGAGGCCATGGCATGTGTGGGGTATCATTTAGGCTCTCTGTGTTCATTTCCTGTGGCTGCTGTAACAAATCGCCACAAACTGGGTGGCTTAAAGCACAGAAATCGATTCTCTCACGGTTCTGGAGGCCAGAAGCCCCAAATCAAGGCCGGCAGGGCTGGGATTCCTCTGAAGGCTGTAGGGGAGAATCCTTCCTTCACTCCCCCAGCTTCTGGTGGCCCTGGGCATCTTGGTTTGTGGCAGCATCACTCCTGTCTCTGCCTCTGTCTTCCCATGGTGTGAGCATGTGAGCCTGTGCGTGTGTGCGAGTGTGAGCACGTGCATGAGTGTGCATGTGTGAGAGTGGGTAAGCCTGTGCATAAGTGTGTGTGTGAGCATGTGAGCCTGTGCATGTATGTGAGCGTATGTGTGAGTGCGTGCATGATCCCCAATTACATCTGAAAAGACCTTTTATTCCAAATAAACTCACATTCACAGATTCCTGGATGTGGGAATATATTTGGGGGTCACCCTTAAACCAAGGCAATAGGGACGATGGGCTGTTAGAAAAACATCCCTGACCCCCCATGAGGGTTATAGGGCCCCATTGTTTCTATTCACTGTGAGCCTCTTAGACCACACTTGGTAGCTTCTGCTGATGAGGTGACTCACGGTGGACCCGTCCATCATTTACACTAATGAGATAATTCAGGATAAGGATTGGCTATGTCAGGAAAAGCAGTCATGGCATTAGAGAGCTGGGGCTTTGAGTCATAGCATATCAGCCTGACCTCTGGGGAGGGGAGGTGTGCTGGAGATTGAATTCCATCATGTGGGCAGTGATTCCATCAATTACGGCTATGTGAAACTCCAGTAAAAACTCTGGACACTGAAGCTTGGGTGAGCTGCCCTGGTCGGCAGTCTTCTGAGTTGGTCACATACAAAGCTGAGAGGGTGATGTGTCCCTGAGTGTGTGGTGGGTGCTTTGCATTTGAAATCCACCCATACCTTGTATACATGTCTCTCTCTCTGGTTGGCTCTGATTTGTAACCTTCTGCTGTAATAAAGCTATAATGGCCAAAAAGACAAATGCTGTAGGATTCCACTTATACGAGGCACCGAGAGGGTCAAATTTATAGACACTGAAACTGCTTGTTCCAGGGTGGTTGCCAGGAGCTGGAAGGAGGGATGGGGAATGGTTGTTTGATGGGTACAGAGTTTCGGTTTTGGAAGGTGACAAGTGTTTCGAAGATTGGTTGCACAACAATGCAAGTGTGCTTAGCACTGCTGAACTGGACACCTAAAAATGGCTAAGATGGTAAATTTTGTGCTATGTGTATTATTAAAAAAATTATAATCTTAAATATAGTGCCTTTCTGAGTCCTGTGAGTCTTTCTAGCTAATTATCAAACCTGAGGGTAATCATGGGATCTCCTAAATTTGTAGCCAACTGGTTAGAGTGTGGGTGGCCTGGGGAACCTGTGAGCTTGCAGCTGATGTCTGGAGTGAGGACAGTCTTGCAGAAGACTATGCCCATTGCCTGTGAAGTGTGGCCATGCTCCACATAGATAAGAAAAGGGGAGGAAGAAAGTGAGAGCTGACTTTTGCACCAAGTGGCCTTTGGAATCCCACCCAGCCCTGAGTTTCTATCATTCCTTTACCAAGACCCCCCAGCTCCGGAGCACTGCCCCCTGCCCACCACCACCTATCTGTTCCACTTACCAGTGCTGGGCTCCTTCCCCTTGATTCCCTTTTTAGGATGTGTGTGTGTATGAATGTGTGAGTGTGTGTGTGAGTGAGTGAACATGAGTGTGTGTGAGTGGGAGCGTGTGTGACCCTGTGTGTGTGTATGTGAGCACATGTGTGACCATGTACATGAGTGTGCATGTGTGTGACCATGTGTATGAGTGTAAGTACATGTGTGTGAGCGTGTGTGTGCAGGAGTGTGCATGTGTGAGTTTGTGTGTGAACATGTGTGAACATATGCGTGTGTGAGCACTGTGAGAGTGTGTGTGTGAATGTGTGTTTGTGTGTGTGAGCATGTGTGAGCATATGCATGTGCATAAGCATGTGTGTGTGCATGAGTGTGCATGTGTGTGTGAGCATGTGAACATAGGCATGAGTTTGAAGCACGTGCATGAGTGTGATCGTGTGAGCGTGTGCATGACTGTGCATGTGGGAGAGTGTGTGTGAGCCTGTGCATAAGTGTGAGTGTAACCACGTGCAAGCATGTGCATGAGTGTGTGTGTGAAAGAGCATGTGAGCCTGTGAATGTGTGTGAGAACATATGTGAGCATGTGCTTGAGTCTGCATGTATGAGCGTGAGTGCACGTGTGAAGGTGTATGTGTGAGAGTGTGCGTGAGTGTGCATGTGTGAGTGCATTCTCTTCCCATCAGGACTGTGAGCTCCTCTAGGCCTAGAACTAGACTTTCTACCTTTCTGTTACTTGCACCACCGAAGTGTTTCCTGATGAAGGGATCCAGACTTCTCTCTCTTCCCAGCCTGAAGGGCTGCCTCTTTGGTGGGCAGTCACTGCCCTGCTTCTATCGTAAGAGTTTGTTTCTTTGAGTTTGTGCTGGATTGCTCTTTGGAGTCCTTGTAGACAACAGGAAGGAAGAGAGCTGTTCAGCTACAATCCAGCACAGTCACTAACAAAGCAAACAAAACGCTGCCTGGCTGCAACCTGAGCTGGCCACCCCCACCTGTGGTCCTGAGGCCACGAGGAGGGATCAGACCCTCCTTCCCTAGGATGACCTCGCAGCCCCTGGGGATGCGAACTGTTTAATTAGAACACCTTCAGTCGGAAACGCTCATCCATTTATAGGGAAAACAGCAACAGGCTTTTAAGGACATGCCATAAGTTTTACAGTTATTGGATTTTTCAACTTGTTTACAAAAGCAATATTGTTAAATGGCCAACGGCCAGGCCCAGTTGTTTTTCCTCCTGTGCCTTCTGACGACAGGAAAGCACATTATCTCCCCCCAACCAGCTCCCGGGAGGTGTGTGCAACTGCATTCCATTTTGCTATCTGTTTAATTATCCATTCAGCCCGGCTTACACTTAAGCTCTTTCTCGTTTGTTCACAGCCAGATTTGCTCTGGAATGCAGCAAAGAGCTCCTTCCCGCTTTCTCAGCCCCTGCAGCAGCTCCTGCTTCACTCCGAGAAAATGCCAGCCCCCTAAGAACCTGTCCCTTTGGAACAGTAGATCCAAAAGCTGACCCAAGAGACCTTGAACTTAACAACTCTGTGTCATGGGCTCCTTCTTAATAATAGAAAGAAGATTGCTTTAGAAGGCTGGTTTGCAAACCAGTCTGCTGGGCACTAGAAGCCTTGGGAAGATTTGAAAAATAAATCTTATTGGCCTCACCACTTCACGTTCTGACTTAGAGGGTGTGGGCTCTCTAATCTGATTGTGTTTTTTGTTTGTTTGTTTGTTTTTGTTTTTGTTTTTGAGACAGAATCTTACTCTTTTCACCCAGGCTGGAGTGCAGTGGCGCAATCTCGGCTCACTGCAACCTCCACCTCCGGGTTCAAGTGATTCTCCTGCCTCAGCCTCCTGAGTAGCTGGAATTACAGGCGTGCACCCCCATGCCTAGCTAATTTTTGTATTTTTAGTAGAGACAGGGTTTCACCATATGGGTTTAGCTGGTCATGAACTCCTGACCTCAAGTGATCCGTCCACCTCGGCCTCTCAGAGTGCTAGGTTACGGACATGAGTCACCGTGCCTGGCCTAATCTGAATTTTTGAAAGTTCCTGCAGGTAATTTTGATACCTAGCAGCTGGAGCTGGAGTCCTTTGGCCTTGATCACCTCTGCCTGTCTTTGCCCCTGAAGTTCTGTGATGCTCTCTCCTCACAGGTGGAGGGTGAGGGTGGGAGGCCAGGCCTCCTCCCACTCTTCTTACCAGCACTGGGTAGGAACTCCACACCTGTCCAGCTGGCTGGGCTTGAGTGAGCTCACACCTGGAAAAGTCATCTCAGGGAAATATCCAGGTGGACAGGGCTCAGAAATCATGCAGCTGTGAGTAACTGGGAAGCACGGATGAGCTGATGTGAGGGTTTTGTGAATGGTCTTCTCATTGAACATCTGTACTGGCTTAGCAGTGTCTGCGGGACCTGGGAAAATGCATCCCTGGCCCAGGTTTCACTGGGAAAGCACCTCCAGATGAAGGTGGACTTGACCACTGCTGCTGGCTTGGCTGAGGGCTGTGGAGAGGAGGGTGAGGGGCAGGGAGTCCAAGGTGGGAGCCCCTGCTCTTAGCAGCCCTGGTTTGTCCCCAGAGAAGTAGGCCACAGGGAGAGGGGCCAGGAGCTCCTGCATTCAAACTTCCTCATCCCTCTCCTCTGCAGTAGTTGGAGTGAGGACATTAACAACAGTAAAAATCAGACTAATGCTTAACCTCACTATTGCGTTCTACAGTCTATAATGCACTTGCACATCCATTATCTTGCTCTGTCCTTAAAATATCTCTGGGATATTGGCAACATAACTGTCAGATGGGGTCCCCGTTTGACAGCAAAGGCGACTGAGAGTCCAAGACAGGACTGAGTGATTTCATGAAGATCACAGGGCTGCTAAGTGGAGGGGCTAGAATTTGTCCCCAGATCTTCTAATTCCAAGTCCACAGCCCCGTGGGTCTCCTTTATCACAATACACTTAGTCATGCATGGGGCTTTCACTCTTCTCAAAGTACGTCCATATACAGGACTCTACATGAATAACTGAGCTAAGCAGGGTTAGGTTTTGAGTCCTCAGTTGAAAACTTAGGAAACCAAAACTCTTTTAAATTCTCCTTTGAACTATCTTTTAACACCTTATTGGTTCCTTCACTAATTAGTGAGTTATGACCACACAGTCATAACCCTTGTGAATCAGAAGCTATAAGAAGGAAGGCTGTAAAGCTGGGTATGGGGGCAGAGAGCAGAAAGAACAGGATGTTGGGACTTAGTCTGTAGCTTTTACAAGCTATGACTCTGGGCAAGGTACTTAAACATTAAGGTTTGTTTGTTTGTTTGTTTGTTTGTTTGTCTTTTAAATGGAGTCTCGCTATATTGTCCAGGTTGACCTCAAACTTCTGGGCTCAAGGAGTCCTCTTGCCTCAGCTTCTTGAGTAGCTGGGAGTATAGGCATCAGCCACTGCACCTGGCTTAAATTTTAAGTTTTGGCATCTATGTTAAAGGATAATTGTGTCCCCATCCAAATATCTTGACTGTGGTTCCTATAATCCCCACATGTTGTGGGAGGGACCACGTGGAGATAATTGAATCATGGGGACAGTTTCTCCCATCCTCTTCTCATGATAATTAATTAGTTCTCATGAGATCTGATGGTTTTATAAGCGACTTTTCTCCCTTTTGCTCAACACTTCTCCTTGCTGCTACCATGTGAAGAAGGACATGCTTGCTTCCCCTTCCACCATGATTGTAAGTTTCCTGAGGCCTCCCCAGCCATGCGGAACTGTGAGTCAATCAATCTTCTTTCCTTCATAAATTACCCAGTCTCTGGCAGTCCTTTATAGCAGCATGAGAATACACTAATATGGTAAAGAAGTCACTTTAATACAAATATAAAGATGAATAAGTGTCAAAAAGATTTTATTTAATTCACTAATTAATGACGGAACCAGTAAGGTGTTAAAAACTAGTCCAAAGGAGAATACAAAAGAGCACACATACACACATATAGGAAATTTGAAATGAATCCATAAATAGTTGCAAAATTGGCCAGTATCCTTAGGGCGATAATCAATTGCATTCCAACAAACAACATTTATTTGCTTCTTTATGGACAAGAACATTTTTATTATCATTAGTTTTCTACGATGTATAGAGTTGTAAAATGGCTCAAAGACAAAAAGGTACAGATAACCCAGAAAAGTCTACTATTCAGGACATCCAGTAATATTTCTTTTCTCCCTCTTTCTTTTCTTTTCTTTTTCTTTCTTTCTTTTCTTTTCTTTCTTTCTTTCTCTCTCTTTTTTCTTCCTTTCTTCCTTCCTCTTTCTTTCTTTTCTTCCTTCCTTCATTCCTTTCTTTCTTCCATCCTTCCCTTCTCTTTCTTTCTTCCTTCCTTTCTTTCTTTCTTTCCTCTCTTTCTTTCTTCTCTCTTTCTCTCTCTTTCTTTCTTTCTTTTCTTCTTTCTCATTTCAAAAACCTTCATATCTTTTCCTACAATTTTATAATAGGGGCAATCCGAAGAGCCTGTGAGAGGGTTAAATGAGATAGCATATATTTATTACCTGGCATGAAGTCATGAGGCAGAGGGAAAGCCTCTTTCTGTCTTTTCTGATGTTTTGCTGAACTGTCTGACAGCAGACAAATAGGAGAAAAAGGCTTAACAATTTATTTACATGTATGTGAACATAGCAGTCCTGAAAATGTGAGATTCAAAGAAGACCCAGATGGTTGAGGCTTCAACACCCTCTTGATAGGGGAGAAAGAAATGGGGGGAATGTAGGTGATTGTGAGGGATGGTAAATGATTTTCAGGGGGAAATGGATGAGCCCAAAGGACAATGGCCTGAGACAAAGTTCATCTGAGCTCTGGGGGAGGTGGCAGGAAAGTGAGGGGCATGACTTCACTGTGAGCAAAGATTGTCTCATCATGCAGATAAAGACTCCTGGTAGCCTTTTGGAGGTGCCTTCAGAAGAACAGATGAAAAGCCTGTTTGGGCCTGGTGATAACTTTTAGTTTCTTCTCCAGTGGTTAATCTTTCCTGGTTATTTGATGAGATTCCTGGGGAGGGGGTCTTAAGACAATTGCATTTCTTTTGGAAAGAAGTTTCCTTAGTCAGATAAGAAAATTTCAGAAACAGCCTCCCTCTGCAGTGGGGTTGTGGGAAGAGAAACAAGAGAAGGTTAGAAAGTTAGGCAGCTATTAAGACCTTCCTATTTTTCTTACTGCAAAGTGTTCAGCTTGCCAAAAAGTCATGCTTTGTGGTATTGTTCTCTGTGCCCCAACAAAGTTTATATAGTTTATATCCTGGAGACTTTTCCCTTCCCTTCCCTAACTAGGCCAGAGTTCTTCCCTTCTGGATGAGCTTCCCTGATTTCCCAAGTCCACGACCTTTCTTCTCCCTGGAGTATGGTACAGAGGAAAGGGGTTGGGCCTTGATGTCACCCAGAGCCAAGGGCCGGTCTTGGCTCCACCACAACCTTGGGCAAATAATTTTTCTGCTGTGGGCTTCCGTCTACTAGCAGTAAAAATGAGTAGCTGGACTAGATGACTTTGAAATTATCTTTAGCTTGATAAATCTTAACCTCACATTGACTTACATCACACAACCACAAGTACATATTTTCTGAGACTGATTGATGGCATAGTTGAACAAACATGAATCTTGAAGCCAGACAGATGAATGTTCAAATCCCAGCTCAGTGCCTTACTATCTGTGTGACCTTGTATAAGTTGCTTAATATCTCTGAGTCGCTATTGCCTATTTGTCAGATGGGATTATAAACAGAGGTCCCAAAAAATTATCCTGAGGATGAAGTTGGATAATATATGTTATGTGCCTAATGTAAGTTTAATGCTCAGTAAGTGTTGGTTTCCATTCTCCACTTTGCTATACCCACTGGCTGCTCCCCTGGGTCACTGAGTCAGATACTCCCTGCCCCTGTTGCTTTGTTTTCCCTGTTGAGGCAATTGGTGAGTGAACAAACCCTTGCTGAGCTTGGCTGTGGCCATGCATTGAGAGGGCAATAACACTCAATTGCACTTAAGTAGTTTTAGCCTTGCCGTGGAGCTAAGTTGAGGACGTGGCATGGACAGGGGTCTGGCTGGCATCTGAAGGCCACAGATGCTGCTAAATATCCTCCAGTTTATAAGAAAGGGCCACAACAAAGGATTATTCAGCCCCTGGTGTCAATAGTGCCTGGTTGAGAAACACAGGGGATATTCATGGGGCACTGATAACGTCTGCTACAAAAACCAGGACCCAAAGTGGGTGTGTTAATCCGTTTTCACACTGCTGATAAAGACATACCTGAGACTGGGTAACTTGTAGAGAAAAAGGGGTTTAATAAACTCCCAGTTCCACGTGGCTGGGGAGGCCTCACAATCATGGCAGAAGGCAAAAGGCGCGTCTTACATGGCAGCAGATGAGAGAAAATGAGAGCAAAGTGAAAGGCATTTCCCCTTATAAAACCATCAAATCTCATGTGGCTTATTCGCTACCACGAGAACAATATGTGGGAACCGCCTCCATGATTCAATTATCTCTACCGGGTCCCTCCCGCAACATGTAGGAATTATGGGAGCGACAATTCAATGTGAGATTTGGGTGAGGACACAGCCAAACCATATCAGTGGGTGAAGTGACTCTGTCTGGGTCACACCAAGAGTTAGCAACAGCTGGAAAAGAGAAGCTGGATCTTTGGACTCATCAACTAGGGCTCTTCCTGCCACCATGCCCCTCATAGCTCATCACCCAGGTTGTCAAGTCTCAAAATTATCCTTGCCCATCCTCCTTGACATGGTTTAATAAGCAGAAGTGAACATGTCATGAAAAATACCAAATGGTTTCAATCTACTTTTTTTTTTTTTTTTGGTGATAGAGTCTTGCTCTGTCACCCCAGGCTGGAGTGCTGTGGCATGATCATGCTTCATTGCAGCCTCAAACTTGTGGGCTCAAGTGATCCTTCTGCCTCAGACTCCCAAAGCGCTAGGATTACAGGTGTGAGCCACTGTGCCTGGCTCAAATCTGTGAAACTTTGAGCCCTTCGCTGACAGAGAGACTTAGCCCTTTCCTTGGACCTGAAATTATGGAAACATTCCCACGCAAGAATTAATGTAAGAAAAAATTAAATGTCAAATAAGAAAAGGCAAGCAACAGTGAGCTAGGAATAAAACACTTTGGGATGTTCATTATGCTGGATTCCCAGACAGTTAAAGTAGTTCATGCATTTCCCTTTGGCCTGTGGATCCATCTCAGTGGAGGTCGGGGATATCACGCATGGCCTGTTATACATTACAGCCTAAATGCCTGGGTGAGGCCAGTGGAATCCTGCTCTCCAGGTGAGGGCTTGATTCCTGGCCAGCAGAATCGAGGACGCCAACAGATGACTATGTCCACCGTTTGAGCTGCGGGGGGCTCTCTGTCACACTCTCACACACGCATGCATATGTGGAGCCCCAAAACAAGTGGTTCCATACAAGTGAAAGGAATTTATTCTATTAATTCCTGTAATTATTTAATTAATTCTGTAAGTGTATTCTGTAATGGGTGGGTAGGTGGAAAATCATAGCATCCTGTCTCTGCATGGGGAGTTTCATTTGAAATGTTGCAACCAGTTGGCATGGCCCAGGGAGAGAGTGGGCAGAGAGGGGAGTAGAATGGTTTGGGGCACTACCTGTGAGCAGCATTTGTGCAACAGATGTCTGAAGGGGATGCTTCCTCCCCTTGTAGCCAGCAGTGAGCTCAGAGCTCAGGGAGCATCACAAAAACCCAGGCTGGGCGGCAATTCCGTGGAATGAGATCAGCTCCACCCTCAGTTTCCCTGTCTGTGAAATGGGGGCTAACACCATCTTTCACGTATCTTTTCTTCCTTCCATTAATAACGATTCCCTGAGGTCCTGATGTGTGCCAGACTCTGATGGAGGCCCTGGGACTGTAACTGAGGAAGAGAGAGAAAGGAGGATGTGGGAGAGGCCCTGGAAAGCAAGACCTTGGAAAGGGTCTGCAGGTTGGGCAAGAGTTGGTTGGGAATATTGTTCCGTTTTGACAAGCCCTGGGGCCAGCCTTCATCTGTGAATTCATGGCCTTCCCCACCAGCACACAACACCCATGACCTGCCCTCCCCTTTCTTGGCCACATGCCCCCTTCTACCAGGCAGTGACCAAAGCTGAGCTTGCCCCCAAGGTTGCCATGGGATACCATGTCCTCCAGGATCTGAGGCATCCTTCACCCCTCCCACACACCTCGTTTCCATTATGTGCTCAGTCCCTGTCTCCCCCTCATGGTTGCTGATATTTTAACTGCTTTATTATTGGTTCATTTTCCCATGGCTTTGCCTTGGCTCAAAAGCTAAACTGTACCACGCATGTCCATTAGGATGGCTATTATCAAAATAACAGAAGATAAATGTTGATGTGGATGTGGAGAAATTGGAACGCTTGTGCATTGCTGATAGGAATGTGAAATGGTGTGGCTGCTGTGGAGAACAGGATGTTGGTTCCTCAAGAAATTAAACATGAAATTTCCATACAACCCAGCAACTCCACTTCTTAGTATGTATACAAAAGAATGGAAAGCAGGGACTCAAACAGGTATATGTACACCCATGTTCATAGCAGCATTATTCACAGCAGTCAAAAGACAGAAGCAACCCACGTCCATAGATGGATTAATGAACAAGATGTGGCATATCCATACAGTGGAATATTACTCAGCCTTAAAAAGGAGGAAATTCTGACGCAGGCTGCAACACGGGTGAACCTTGAGGGCATTACACTAAGTGAAATGAGCCAAACACAAGAGGATAAATATGGTATGGTTCCACTCATATTAGGTCCATAAAGTAGTCAAACTCACAGAGCAGAAAGTAGAATGGTAGTGGTTGCCAGAGGATGGGGGAAGAGGGGATGGGGAGTTTGTACTTAATGGGTACTGAGTTTCAGTTTGGGATGATGAAAAAGTTCTGGAGATGTATGGAGGTGACGGTTGCATAATAATGTGAATATGCTTAATGTCAATGAAATGTATACTTAAAAATGATTATGATGATGCATCATATGTATATTTTACCATAATAAAAATAAGTGAAGGGGGAAAAGGCATTAAGCTCCTTGTGGGCAGAGCCTATACTTCCTACGTCTTTGGTTTCTGTTTGGTGATATCAACAAAGGCAATGCCTGTGTGAAGAGAAGGGGAGGGTGGGAGGAAGGAAGGGATAGGATCAGAGATGGGGGCTGTGGGGTCCTTATGTTCTCTGCCCTCAAGGTGCTCAACTCCCATAGGCCCTCATTCCAGATCCGCAACCCTGGCTCCATCCTCTACAGACCTAAAGCAGGAGCTGTAGCCACCTACCAAGGCCTCTACATGCCCTACCCGGCCTTCTTTGTTCCATCCCTGCTGACTCTGAAGGCCACATCCCCTGTGTCCCACTGTGCTCAAATCACACTCAACCACCTTCTGTTCCCAGTTGTGTCACATTCTCACCACCCACCTGTGACTTCACACAGGCCTTATCTTTTATCTGGAAAGTCTTACCTCACCTGTTGCCTGGGAAAGTCTACCCAGGCTTGGAGTGTCAGTTCACACCCCACCTGATCTGTGAGACCTTCCTGGATCTCCTGCAGAGCTCATGCCCGGTCCTCTGCTCCTAGCCCATCCTAGCACGTAACACCAGGATCTGTAGGTGCCAGCGTCTCCCACTAGAGGGCGGGATGGTGGAGCAGTCACAGCAGATCAGACCCATCCCCATCCTCTATCTTTCTTCCTTTCTTGCAGAGCCTGGCCAGCCTGTTCAGCTGGTCCCCTTCTGCCTGGCTATAGGTGTGACCACAGCCCTAGCCCCAGGGAGATGGATCCTGATTCGTCTAAGCTGATCACAGTTTCTCATTCCCCTTGCTAGGGATTGACTGAGGAGAGGGCATGAGATCTGATTCTGGCTGGTGAAATGCGATGGGAAATTTGCTAGGATAACTTGCAGGAGTGTTTCTTTTGTGCTTAAAAAGACATGGGGCAAGAGGAAAGAGGTAATATTCTGCCTCTGGACCTGTTCAACGTTGGTCCATTGGGATTGCTGCAGTCACCATGTGACCATGAGGTGTGATGTCACCAGCATATTGGGGAGGGCAGAACCAGGCAGGGGTCAGAAGCCATACCAGTTATGTTAACAAGGAGAATTTATTATGAATCACGTTAACTAGGGACAAAGCATGTCAACTAGGTAACTGGCTGGGTGAAAAGGGAGGTAGCAACTGCAAGAAGCAGATGCTACTTGTAGGGCTGGGAGAAACAAGAAAAGGGTGGGAGTCACTAACACTTACTTAGAGAAGGAGACCTCTGAGAAGGAGGTGCTGCACGGTTGGTGTGGGTGTCCCTGAGCTTAGAGGATGAGCCCAGCAGGGCAGACCCAGACTCTGAGGCAGTGTGCAATGTGGCTGTGTGTTGAAAAAGCAGCAGATTAGATTTAGCCGTCTATCAGGAGGAACTGCTTCTGCCGAGGTGAAGAAGCATTGCTGGAGCAATGCTGACAGGAAGAGTAAAACCCTTGAGAAGGCACAGGAAGTCCCTCTCCCTCCTCCAGCCGTGCTGGAGGGATCCAGCTCCCCATATTGCCAGGATTTAACATGGAGCAGCTGGCAAAGCAAAAATGTGGTTTGTGGAGTTCCGGTCCTTGTGTTACAAAGCAGTGTAGAAGGGTGAGTTTGGAACTGAGATAATAGCCCAGTAACTGACACAGATGGAGAGTGCCTGAGTCATGGAAGTCATCACTAAGCATTGAACTAAAAACGCATGGAGCTGCCTGACTTTGGTTTCTTGGCATGGGAGAAAGTAGATATCTCCCCGTGTGAGCTGCTTGTTCCCGGTGTGCTTTTCTGTTATGAACCAGCCTCTGTACTGACACAGCCTTGTCGTATTCAGCTCTTGTCCCCCACAGTGTCGTGCACAGGGCTGCTACATTGGTCAACATTAATCAGATTGAACTGAAGCCCCCCTCACAGCTAGTGTGGTCTTGAGGGACTGGGACCCTGGCTCAGATTCCTGGGCATAAGTATCTGCTCCCTCACTCAGCATACTAATTCAGGCCAGTTTTCACCTCTCCTATCCTCCGTTTCTTCATCTACAATATAAGGGTATCAAAACCAGTTATCTGGGCCAGAGACACAGTGACTCACGCCTGTAATTCCAGCACCTTGGGAGGCTGAGGCAGAAGGATCGCTTGAGTCCAGGATTTCAAGACAACCCTGGGCGAAATAGGGAGACCTCGTCTCTACAATAAATAAAAATAAAAAAATTAGTTGGGCATGGTGGCATGTGCCTGTAGTTCCAGCTTCTCAGGAGGCCAAGGCAGGAGAATCCCTTGAGCCCAGGAGTTTGAGGCTGCAGTGAGCCGAGATCATGCCACCGCACTCCAGCCTGAGTAGAGTGAGACCCTGTCTTGAAAAACAAACAAACAAAAAACCAGTTGTCTCATTGGGTTGTGCTGATGCTAGGCCTGCTTCACACACAGTAAGCATTCTTCTAGCTACCGTTATTAGCCATCAACTTGCATGCTGCTTTTCTGACAAACAGGCTTTGAATGCTCCACCCAAAAAAACCCAGCTGCACCCTGTGCCTCACAGAGAGAGCCAGGCTCTGCACCTTACCTCCCTGAGCTCAAGCCACCAGCTCGATAACATGCTTAGTACCTACTCCCGGGCCCCACAGCTCCTCCCTGTTTCTCTGGGTTGGTCGTTCTTGATGTCTTTGGGTTGCCTGAGTAATTTCCTGTTGCTACGGCTTTGTAGCCTCATGCTGTGCGTGCTACGGGTGCCATGTCCTGCCGCCAGCTGGACTTCCTTTTCTTAAAGCTGGCTCTAGTTCTACTTCTGCATTCTCTCCCTTTTCAACAGTTTTGTTCCTCTGTCTGCTCCTTGAGCCTTTCCATGGCCTTCATAAGACGGCCAGGGATGCTCATTTCTGTGGGGCTACTCTGCAGCAGACATTCTTTTCCTGTGGTTGCTGTAACTTGATGGCTTAAAACAACACAATGTACTGTCTCACAGTTCTGGAGGCCAGAAGTCTGGCATCAAGGTGTCAGCAGGGCCGTGCTCCCTCTGAAGGCTCTAGGGAAGAATGTTTCCTTGCCTGTGCCAGCGTCTGGCGGCCTCGGGAAAGTTCCTAGGCTTGTGGCAGCATCACTTCAATCTCTGCCTCCACCTTCTCTCTGTGTCCCTGGGTGTCCTTTCTGTCTTTGATGAGGACACTCTCATTGGACCTAGGGCCCACTGTCATCCAGTATGATCACACCTCAATTCTTACCTGCATTGTACCTGCAAAGACCTTGTGTCTAAATAAGGTCACATTCTGAGGTCCTGAGTGGACATACATTTTCGGCCAACACTGTTAACACATAACACGTGGCAAGTTGGAGAACAGGACCCTGCCTCCCAAGAAACTCCTTAGTGATCCGTAAAGACAAGCTGAAGACAAAGCAGTGGCTGTCCCCATTCAGACTCGGGGAGCCACTGTCACCTCTGAGGCAACCCCAACATTTCAGCCCCTGTGACCACCCAGCCCCTGTTGGGCCCCCTCAAGGGGTTACTTTGCCCCATCCCTTGTGTCTCACCTACATGTTATTGGCAAGGGCCCATTGTCAAAGCACACACTGTAAGAGAACCATTGCAGTTTGGGAACTGGTGGTAGAGTGAAGAAAATAGGAAGAGAATTAAACAAATAAAGGCAAAATCTTCACCATCCACAAAACAATATGCAAAAACCAGGGCATTCCTCCGGACCATCAATAAATAATCCAGACCACAAAAATGATACATTAGACAGCTGGTGTAATGGTAGCATGTGAAAGACTGTGGAATTCTCTAAAATGAATTTTCTTCATTTTGGTTTATTAAAATTGCACTCATCTATCTACTCTGTTAAATATTTTATTTTTTCATATTAATGGCTGCAATTTCAGCCTGTGCCTGTTTCTGTCATTAACACTGTACAAACTTAATATCATTAGTAGTTTTTCCCTTAATTATGTGACTAGAGAAGAAAAACATCAAAGTTTCCGTGAAATTGGAATAGTATATCTAAATTGCCTCATGTTTATTTTAACATTAACAGTAAACGAAGCTAATGGGCTTTTATATTATTAAAAGCACTCATTTGTGTCCTGCCTGTTCTAATATATAACAAAGCTTTAAAAGATGTTAAATAATTAGTTATTTAATAGGGATGGGTGGAATAGATCAAAAGAAAGGAACAGTTGAGAGTAACCAACGTACGCCGTTGAGGGATCTGTCCCTTTTAGAGCTTGCAGACGGGATTCCCTCTCCCCATGTCCCCTGACCCACTGTTAATGTGTTAGCTCTAATTTATAATGACCCTGGAGTGTTAAAGCAACAAAATCTATTGCTGTAGCCCCGCAGAGGACACACGTGTTGGGGTGACAATAATGTTCGCAATTATTTCTGGGCAACATCCATTCATAATTCAATACCTGCTCACGGCCAGTGGTTGCTGGAGCAGCTCAGGCCTGTGCTGGGCTGGGGCCTCGGAGGCCCTCTGCGGGAGGGAGGAGGGCTAAACCAGCCTCCCTGACTCGCAGTCTCCTTGCCGTGTGGCTGAAGTCTCCTGGGAGGATGCCAGTGAATAGAGGTATTTGTCTGAGTTAGGAATGCAGTGAGACCTGGGAAAGGACTGTGACTGCTGGCTCTCGAAGCGGTACTAGATTATTGTCACTCTTCTCCTGAAAAACCTGTCCTGACTCCTCATGGCCTGCCCTGCCAAGGCCAAGCTCCTTCCTGGGCATTTGAGGGCCTCCCTATTCAGTGTGAGCTGCTACTTTTCCTGACATTTGTTTTCTGTTCCATACAACTGGTTCCCTCGCTGTGTCCAGCGCATGCCAAGTTGTCCTGCCTCGTTACCCCTGCTCACGCTGTTGCCTTTCCCTGAAATTGCCTTTGCTCTTTCTTCTGTCCATCCAAGCAGGCATTCTTTATGAATCAAATTCCAGATCCTGCAGTAGGCCTCTCCTGGTCCCTCTGTGTCCTGAATTCCCAGAGTAGTGCTTCCCAAACTTGAGCATGCATCAGAGTCTCTGAGAGGGCATGTTATGACACGGTCCTAGAGTGGTAGAGTCAGAGGTCTTGGGGGAGGCCTGAAAATTTGCATATCTCACCAGTTCCCCGGTGATGCTGATCTGGGAACCCCCCTTTCAGAACCCCTAGAGCATATCCAGTTGCCCCAGATCGTTAGGCACTGTGCTTGTTACTTGTACTTGCTTGAAATGTTCTCTGATAGTGTCATATAGCCTGTCTCCTCAAATAGACAGCAAGTTCCTCAAAGGCAGGGACTCTAGGCCATTTCTTTCTATCCTCCAAAACACCACTAGCTCAAGGACAGGCTCATGGTGTGTGAGCCAATGACTCTTGATGCACTGGTTGGCTAGTTGCCATGTTTCATTCAGTTGGAGAAATCTCCATTTTATAGCTGAGAAAGCTGAGGCTTACAGATGAAATAAATTGCAGGAGGTCACACAGATGTGAAGTGAGAAACAAGATCTGAACCCAGGTTTATCCCCAGAGCCCTGGTCAATGCTCCTTAGTTAAGTGATGTCAAACATGAGGGCTTGGGACGACAAGGCCCCTGTGTTAGAAGGAGAGTGGCTGCTTTTGCCACTGATAAGGTAAAAAAGCTTGGGTTGACAAAAGAATTCTATCTAGTCAAGGAGGGAAACTGAGATGCTTTCCCCTGAGTTTCATGATTCTTCCTTCAGTCTGGGTAAAATACACATGGGAAGTAAGCTGCCAGGCTCCTGCTCCCCGGCTAATCAATTGCTGCACTTTATAACTCTGACTTTAGGTTCAGTCTAAGAACCCTTCTAACTGCACCAATGCATTTCTATGACAAGATGAAGCCCACTTGCCATTTATAATCTGTCCAACTTATCCACTATGCAGGTGAGAAAACTGAGACCAAGAGAGGAAATGCCAACATCTGTAAAAGGCACTGTGACTTCCTCATTCTTTTCTCTTGATCTCTTGCTCTGAGGGAAGCCATGTCTTGAGGCCACTCAATTGGCCAGTGGAGAGGCTCATGGGGTGAAGAACTTAGGCCTACAGCCAATAGCTAAGAGGGTGAATTTCCCTGGAAAAAGATCCTTAACCCCCAGTTTGACAATCTGGGGTGTTTTAAACAGGAACATTTAATCCACTTACATTTAATGTAATTCTTGGTATATTTGCATTTATTTCTTCTACATTATTTTGTGCTTTCTACATGACTCACCTTGCCTATGTTTCTTTTGCTCTCCTTTTTTGCCTTTTTTATATTAATGAAATATTTTTGACCGTTCAGAATGACTTCCTCAATTTGAAAGATATATTTTCTATTTCTATTATTTTAATAGTTCACCTAGAAATTACAACACATGTATTTAAAACTTATCAATAGCTAATATAAATCAATACCCTTCTCTTTCTCCTAAACTATAAAAAGGACTTAGAACACTTTAAATCCATTTAACCCCTGACTTATGTGTTGATGTTTTCATATTTTAGATTCTATCTTTTCTTTTAATTCCACATAACATTATTAGTAGCGCTTAAAGCAGTTAATGCTTACTTAGTCTTTTCTACGTAGTTCCCAGTTCTCCTGTTCTTTGCTTGCTTTTATACTTCAGCTCCTCATCCTGGAATCATTTTCCTTCTCTCTTTAGTCCAAACTTTGGCATTGCCTTTCCTGAGGCACTTCTAGTGGAAATTTTCTTCCTCCTTTTTATCTGAGAGCCTTAATTTTACTTCGTTCTTGAAAGACACTATCACTAGCCACAGAATTCTAGGTCAGTGGTTATTTTTGCTCAACACATGCTAAAATTTTGTCTTATGGCTCCCAACTGTTGCTTTTGAAAGTAACCTGCTAATCTAGCTTTTATCTTTTGAATATGTTGTAATCTAGTTTTCCCCTTTCACTGACAGTTTTAAAAATATTTGAATCTTCTTAGTCCTATATATTAAGAAAAAAATGTGAGTCCTATATGCACTGTTCTATATCCTGTAGAAATAAATCACTTTCTTGTAGAAAACAACATTTCTGTTTGTGTTTGGTGTTCTCCAGTTTCACTCTGACAAATCTATATGTGTATTTCATTTATTTAACCTTTATAGGATTTATTGATCTTAAAATTATAAATTGGTTTCTTTCTTCAGATCTGGAAATTCTTAGTCATTATTTTCTGAATTATTAACTATGTCCAGTTCTCTGACTCTTCTCCTTCTGGAGTTCTAATTTGATGTATCTCATATCTTTTCATTTTTATCTCCCATATCTCTTAACTTTTGTTTTCATATTCCCTATCTCCTTTTCTTTCTTTGTTGGATTCATCTAGTCCACTGATTCTCTCTTCAGCTATATCTAATATGCTGTTTTACTTATCAATGGAGTGTTCCCTGTGATTATTTATCATTTCTAGATGTGATATTTCCTTCTTTTTAGAATCTGCTAAGTCTCTCTCTCTCTCTCTTAAACACTTTCCTTTTCCCTGTAGATATTATCAATCTTGTCTTTTTCCTCCTTCTGAATAGTAAGCATCATTGCTTTATATTCTGTACCTGATAATTCCAATATCTGAAATCTTGCAGATGTTTCTGCTATTGTTTCTGTTTTTCTCACTTGGAGCCTTGTTTCCTTGTGTACTCAAGTTCTTGGTTACTTTTGGCCTGAGTTGTTTGTTCATTTTCCTCAGGAAAATTATTTTTGGTACTTCTTTGAGGTTTGGGATGAAAAGATCTGAGTAGCTTCTGCCAGGTACCCTAAAGACAGTTCAAGACTACTTTAAATTAAATTAATCATAATGGTTATTCTGACCTTTGAGGTGATGTAAATTTGGGCTGTAAATCTAATTTTCATGAATGGTTGTTTTCCTTCCTGTTCTTCTGATAACTTTTCTTGAAGCCCCTGGGTGTGGGAGGGTGAGGTAGTCTTCCTTCTGGTTCACACTTACCTGAGACTTTCCCTTTGCAGTCCCACCTGTATTTTTTTTTTTTTTTTTGCATGCACCTGTATTCCCAGCTGCTCGGGAGGCTGAGGCACAGATCACTTGAACCCAGGGGTTCAAGGCTGCAGTGAGCCATGATTGTGCCATGACACTTCAGCCTGGGCAACATAGCAAGACACCATCTCTGAAAAAAAGACAGCAGAGTCAGATGACAAAGATAGGATAAGAGAATTGTAAAAGGTCAAAATAAAGAATGAGAATAAGATGAAAAATTTTCCAAAAACACGTTACAAATAATTCAAGAGTAGAAAATAGTGAGTTTATAAATAAACTCAACTTAATCTAAAAAAAGAACCTGTGAAATAAAAATACACAGTTATTAGTAGGTTTCACAAAATAACACCCTTATATATGATGCATATATTTTTATTCATTTTTTTTTTCCTGAGACAGAGTCTCGCTCTGTCACCCAGGCTGGAGTACAGTGGCGCAATCTCAGCTCACTGCAACCTCTGCCTCCCGGGTTTAAGTGATTCTTACGCCTCAGGCTCCCAAGTAGCTGGAATTACAGGCATGCACCACCATGCCTGGCTAATTTTTGTATTTTTAGTAGAGACGGGGTTTCACCATGTTGCCCAGGCTGGTCTCGAACTCCTGGACTCAAGTGATCCACCTGCCTCGGCCTCCCAAAGTGCCAGGATTACAGGCATGAGCCACCATGCCTGGTCTATAATATTTTTATTCTGTTCTACTTCCTTTTTAAAAGAAGTTATTCATGACCCACTAAATTGTAACCCATTTTTGAGACTCAATCTCTGTTTTGGAAAACACTGCCTGCTCACACCGCCATGTGAGAAAGTCTCTGTGTGTCTTCTCATTTGACCATCCTCCCTGCCCCGGAAGGTGGGTAGTGGTGTGCCATTGTACAGGTGAGGAATTGAAGTAGTGATTTGGCCCCAGTCCCCAAACATCCCCATGCTAGTTTCACATAAAAATATGTAAAGTGAGAAGGATTCACTTGAAGCAACTAAAAGGGTTTCTCCCATTCAAAATGTTAAAACGATAATAGAATACTTTTTTAAAGTATTAAAAATGTGATGATTGATTAAAAGGGATCCAAATAGGAATGTGAGATTTAAAAAAAAAAAAAATAGGTAGATAATACAAACCTAAAAATAAGAGGAAGAGGCCGGGTGCAGTGGCTCACGCCTGTAATCCTAGCACTTTGGGAAGTCAAGGTGGGCAGATCACGAGGTCAGGAGTTTGAGACCAGCCTGGCCAACATAGTGAAACCCTGTCTCTACTAAAAATACAAAAAATTAGCTGGGCGTGGTGGCGCGTGCCTGTAATCCCAGCTACTTGGGAGGCTGAGGCAGGAGAATCACTTGAACCAGGGAGGCAGAGGTTGCAGTGAGCTGAGATCATGCCACTGCACGCCAGCCTGGGCGACAGTGCGAGACCCCATCTCAAAAAAGAAAAAAGGAAGATGGAAGGAGAGAGGTGACTTTAAGACAAAATTAGGGAACAAAGAGGGAAAATCCAGTCAACAGCAGACCACAGAGAAGAATCTGGAGGGCTCCTGCAGGGAGTGAGAGCCCCTTGCGTGGCATTCTCCTCTCCGCCCTCCGGATCCCTCTGGGCTGCAGCAAGAAGGGGACAACCCGAATTATCACATTTTATAGACAGGTAAACTATGACTCAGAGCACTGAAATAACTTGCCTAAGGTCACCCCGTCATGAAGAGCCAAGGCCAACGTGGGGCTTCCCCTCATGGAGCTTATGGGGGCAGAGGGACAGCTGAGACCTGAGCACTCACGAGCTGCGTGGTTGGTGCTAGCATGGGGATGTGCAGGGGCCAGGGCCAAATCACTAGGCCACCCTGAATCTCAGTTCCTCACCTGTACAATGGCATACCACTACCTGCCTTCTGGGGCAGGGGGCATGGTCAGATGAGAAGGCACACAGAGACTTTCTCACATGGCGGTGGGTGCAGGCAGCATTTTCCAAAATGGGAGTCTCAAAGCTGGATTACAATGGAGTGGGTCATGAATAATTTCTTTGAAAAAGGAAATAGAACAGAATAAAACATTATATGCATCATATGTAATAACAGTATCATTTTGTGGAACCTACTAATAACTCTGTGTGTGTGTGTATGTGTGTGTGTGTGTGTGTGGTGTGTATGTGTATGATTTTGGGTCTTGTGGAAAAGTTTTTTGTTGTTGTTGTTGTTGTTTTTGTTTGTTTGTTTGTTTGTTTTTTGAGATGGAGTCTCGCTTTGTCACCCAGGCTGGAGTGCAGTGGCGCAATCTCGGCTCACTGCAAGCTCCGCCTCCAGGGTTCACGCCATTCTCCTGCCTCAGCCTCCGAGTAGCTGGGACTACAAGCACACACCACCATGCCCGGCTAATTTTTTGTATTTTTAGTAGAGACGGGGTTTCACTGTGTTAGCCACGATGGTCTTGATCTCCTGACCTTGTGATCCGCCCGCCTCGGCCTCCCAAAGTGCTGGGATTACAAGCGTGAGCCACCATGCCTGGCCGTGTTTTGTTTTTTTTACTGTGGGTTGTGTTCAAAGAATTTTGAATGCCACTGACCTTCTAAATGGTCAAGAGCAAGCATTCGAAGTCACGCATGTTGGCTTCAAATCCCAGCTCCATCACTTCCTACATCCTGTGACACTTCCTTCCCCTCACAGGCTGCTGTGAGGACTGATGAGATAGTGCTTGCAAACAAGTTGCTCAGAATAGCACCTGAGACATCCTAGGACCTCTAAATATTGGTACCTGTTCATGTTATCATTGTCCATATCATACGACAGGACCTCAAATAAGAGCTGTTCCTGATTGAAAACATGACAGGTAAAAAGAAGATCATATTGTTGTTGCTGTTCTTTTTATATCAATGACTATCATTTTTAGGCATTTGTGTGTCAGGTACCAACCTCATTTAATCCTCATAGCAGCTATGTGATGTAAATTCTATTACTGTTTCCATTTTACAGCTGAGGAAACTGAGGCGAGGGAGGTTGAGACTTAAGAGTGAGTTTCTTAAGTCTCAACCAAACTCACACTCCTGCCCTGCTCTGGGGTCTTCTCTGCCCCTCAGGCCCCTAGTAGCTCCAGCTTCGAGCCTCTGGGGGCCCTCCCTTACTGCAGGTCTGGGGTCTCTTCTGCCCGGTCTGCAGGTTTTCCATCCTCACTGCTCTGCCCGGCTGTCATCAGGGCACCAGCCCTTCCTCTTGCTAGTGCACTCCCGATGTTTCTTATTCAAAATCCTCCCCACCCCCAGGCTTCCCAGAAGGTGCCTTAAGTGCTGGCAACGGCCAGGGAGCTGGTCACAGGTGGGTGGGGAGTTGGGGAGAACCTGTCATTGAAGCTGGAGCCAGGCCCGGAGGCTGAGGCTCTGTCTACCTCTGCTCCAGCCTGTGTGGCCGGGAGGACGAAGTTCAGCTTCTGCCACAGTCCCCTGGACTGAGAAAAGGGGTCCTTCCCCGGAGCTTCAACTTGGGAGATGACCCCAGGTCTGGAAGTTGAGAGCCAGCGCAGAGGCCTACCGGGCCAGCCCACGGTGCCATTGTCACTGGAGCAAGGCGCACGGGCAGCCTCCCAGCTCAGTGTCAGCCGCTGGCTCTTACCACATCGATCATCCAGTCCTTAAGACATATTAAAATGGATTTAAAAAGACATTTTGCATTTTCTCTCCTTAACACCCACATTATTGCCACACATTGGCTTTTGTTTTAATTAAAATTGGTTTTGAAATCCTCCATGAAACTTCAGTGGGATTGTTAAAGGCGGCAATTTCCTTATCGGCAGTACGTCCCCACAACATACTGTAATAGTTATTTTGCAACAAAGCACAAGTCTTATTAATTTAGCTCAATCAAATCAGCACCACGTTAATTTACGGGGCTGTAAAAATCTGGCAGTACCGCTCTAGATCAAGGAACTTAGGGCAAGCAAGACACCAAGTGGGATGTTTATTTTGTACAATGGTCCCTAACTGCATTTCTGTGATTTAAAAGCTTTCCGAGGCGTGCGATGATAATATTACATGCATATAGAATTGTGTGTTTGCCATGCCTCATTACTCCCCACAGAGACCCAAAATCATTTGGTATTCAACTCCTACCTAAAATATTTCCTTTTACATACAAATATTTTTTCTGCTTTAAATGGCTTCCCTATGTTAACTTTTTTTTTTTTTGCTTTTTCTTTCCAAAGCTGTGAAGCAAGATCGCTTCCTACACGGGATTCTATTTTGGTGCAGTATTGATCTTTAGTGGTAGTTGCTAAGTGGGTTGTTGGCTTTTTCCCCCTTCTTTTCCTGTAGCCGGTTCCTTCCCAATACAAACAGGTGCAGGTTTTCGTGGGGTTGATTTTGAATTTTCTGCTCATTCTTTCCCTTCCATTTCAGATTCCTGCTTCCTGGTTTACTTTTACTAATGTCTTCCTCAGCAACCAGGAATGTTTCTTTCTCACTCACTCACTTCTTAATAACAAAGCTTCATAATAATGATTGTCCTGCTTTGCCAGGAGAAGCAAGCTTAACAGCCAGTAGAGGATTTGAAAGGCAGTGTGGGTTGGGGAACTGCAGCAGATGTGGGGTGGAAATGAGGAGATGGAGACTCAGAGAGGGCAAACGACTTGCCTGAGGTCACACAGTGAGTTAGGAAGTGCACTGGACTCCAGGACTCCTCTAAGATCCTCTGGGATTCTCTAAGCCCCAGTTTTCCTCCTCTGGGATCCTCTGAGACCCAATTTTCTCATCAGTAGAACAACGACCTTAAGAGTTGCTGCTGGGAGTTTAGCACAGGGCTAGGTATAGAGTGGCTGTTAAGCAATGTTGGATATGACTTTAGTTGTCTTGTCCTTCCTCAGCAGGGGTAGGCCTAGCTTTTCAAGTATCCGACTCTGAATTGCAGAACTGGACTATACTCAGGTGCAAGCTAAGAGCAACTATCATCTTAGATCTGCAGACAGAGACTCTCAGCATACAAACATGTTTCCATCTGCTCCAGGAGGACATACACCTGCTCTAGGGATACAGGGTGGGCCCTGGAATCCTATTTATTAACTCATGGATACATGACAACCTGTCTCAAGATGGGCAGGCATGGAAGCCCATTTCATGAATGAGAAAACTGAGAGTAGCATAGAGTTTCAATGACCGACCTAGAATCAGACAGACAGTCGATGGTAGAGGGGAGATTCCAACCCAGGGCTATGGACTCCAAGGTCAGTGTACTTTCCAGTGAACTGGTAGCCTCTGGTGCCCTGGCCAGTCTGCAGGAGCTTGGGTGGATGGTGGTGAGGTTTGTGTGGGAAGCGTGTTTCCTGGTGATGGTATAAGCGGCTGCTGATGTGACATCATTTGAAATGCTACACAAGTACCCCCGAGCCCTCCGTGCCCATGGCCAGGCCTTAGAGAGGACTGTTCTTTAAGTTAAGTCTTGCTTCTTTCCCACATATGTACTTATCTGTTTTAATTCTATGACCCGCATGGTCCATGAATGTTCCTTCTCTGCCCCATTAGTGAGAATGAGTTTCCGGTTCACCCAGGCAGCAGGATAGCCCTCAGTGCTCAGCAGGGGCTTTGTGTTAGTTAGGGGTGGAGAATCTTCTGTGTGACTCTCAAATGCCACCACATCTTTAGTGACAACAACATGGGACTCACTGACTCACTCCAGAGATGGGGTCCTCACCATTGATGGACAAAGCTCTTGTTTGAAATTCATCTATCCCGGTGTGGAACCCAAGCCAATATCTTCAATAAAGCATTATCACTTCATTATGAATGTCCAGACATCCTCCCCGAACTGCCCAAGGCCAGGAGGTTCCAGAGCCTTCTGGTGATGGAGGGTGAGACAGTCATACCAAGTACCAACTCAAACCCACATAAGTTAGCTGAGGCCAAGAGAGCTGAATCTGTGGGCCTGGGCAAGCAAGGTCCCCTTTCCTAGGAGGATGGAGAAACAGTAATGAAGTGTCAGAGATGAGAAGACAGGGAAGGGGGGTTCCAGGCCTTGGGCAGATATAGCACCTTGGGCAGACACGGCAAACACAGCTATGCATGGCTTTGAGGCATGGGCTGAGGAATGCAGCCAGAAAGGTCACAGCTAAGAGGATCAGTTCTAGGCAAATACAAACCCTTTGGCTCTGTACCAGGAAAGGACCACTAAAATGGGAAGATGTGAGCTGAGAGTGTCTACCAGATAAAGTTTCAGAGGAGGCTTCAAAGCTCGACAGTGAAGGGAAGGCTGCAAACTTCGCTGTCCACTTAATTCAACAATTACTTTGAGAAACGTGCTGTGTGCCCAGCACTGGGGTGGGCTCTGAAAAGAAGAGGAAGCAGAAACTACTCTCGAAACAGGCCCTGTCCTCCCAGAGCCTGCCAGCTGCTACAAGTCTGCGAGGTCCAGGCTGGCAACTGTGTCCTGGCGAGAGCTAGTTCCCACTTCTGACTGCATTTGGCTTCTCCTTACACGGTCTGTGCTGGCTTTGGGGCCTGGGTGCAGGAGGTAGTGGAAAAGGCCACAGAGGAGGCTGCTCTTTGGACAGCTTAGCTCAGCCTCTGCAAGCAAATGCTAAGCCTGTGCAAAGCTAGGTCCCACTGTAGAATGACCACTCTGGGAGATACCATTTGTCACAGAAAAGGTGGCAGAGACTTGTTTGCTTTCAAAATGGCTTCCCTCAAACAAGGCTCCAGCTAGGTATAGAATGCCTTTTGTGTGCATTTGAAGGTGGCCCCTTGGGGCAGACATACTCCACAAGGACCTCAGATGGATGAACAGATCACAGGATGGACTTCAGCCTTCACAATGCCTTGGGTTGGTTATGTTTGTACAGTGAACAACCTGTACAACTGTAATTGGTGGCTTTGATGGCCAGTTGCATGGCCAAAGCTCCCAGACCCCTTTCAGCTGTCACCTGTGGGAGGATCCAGGCCTAGGCTCTCCCTTGACATAAAGATAATCCCAGATCTAAGCCAAGATTCCTTCCCAAAGGTGGAGGAAGCTGTGTTCTAACACCCCCACCCATACAACCAACTCACTCAGAAACTCAGCTTCACACACCATGACCTCCTGACACCTTCGCTTCATGGAGGGATGGGTGGGCATGGCAGAGGCAGGAAAAGACCCCCGAGACCCCTTCCACAGTCAGCGCCAAGCCTTCCCCTGTTCTTGCCGCTCTTTAAGAAGGCTTTCTAAAGAAGAGGAACCTTCCGTGGTGGCAGATGGCGGATAAGTAGGAATGGTAAATAGTTTTAATTACTGCATAATGTAAGTGAGACAATAAAGGAGAGACAGTGGAAGCAAGCTGCTGCCGCCGAGGCCCTGAAACTGTTGTGGGGCCCAATTTGTCTAGCATGTGCTGTTCTCAGTCTTGGGAGGGCTTTAAAGAGAACGCTGAAAATATTAATTGCCTGCCTCACTGGCCCATCCATCTTCACAACCGAGTAACACGCTTTTTTAATTTCAGGGGAATCGTTTTCAAATGGGAATCATGCAAATGAGTATTTTAGCTATTCATTTGTTTTACTGCGAGCGCTTTGTGAGCAAATGGCCTACAGCTTGCAATGAATTAAAAGACATGGGCACTGGAGACCGATTTTTAATACAAAGTCTTGACTCGGAGACGACCCCGACCAGCAGCACAGAAAATGTTGGCATAGCAACTTTGGGCATTTTCATGCAAATTGGCTTCTATATAGATGATACGAATGCAATGTTTTCCTTCAACTAATCATCATAAAATTAGTTTCACTATATTTAAATGCCTCCACTTAATGCATTATATCCATATGCATGAAATTGCCTCCGCTAATGCAGTACATAAAATGCCAAAGATACAATGAATAGCCAAATTGCAAGCAGTTATGTTATCTCCCATAAAAACGACTCCCCTCCCCCCTTCTTTTTTTGTGAGTGTGGGTGTTATTGAATGTGTGGGTGCCAAAGGCATCTATCACAAGTTACTATTAACACACAGACTCTCACACACGCACAGCACGCACACTCCAAAGTCCTCTACAGTTAAGTAACAGTAAGGTTGTAACACAATCTAACAAAAGCCAGACAAGGGAGGGGCTGGCCTGGTGGTGGCTGGCAAAACCAAAACTCCCCTCACAGAGTCTGCACCCAGAAGAAAGAGTATAGTAGACAGCACTTGGCTTGTGTGGCCTTGGAATTGGCTCTGGGAGGGGTGGTTTCAACCCCCCATCCCCAGTCACACTTTGGATAGGGAGGAGTGAGAAGGATGAGTCTGAGCTACACACGGGGACCCAGAAACTGACATGAAATAATCAAAAGTGGAGCCACTGTTGCTAAGATCAGCACCCAAGTCTGCACCTGGCAGCCTGGAGAGAAGACAACTGGGAGAAGATGATCTAAGTCAATAATTGAGAAAGGACTGGCGAGGAAGGAAGAAAAGGAACATCCGTGGAACACCTAAGTTCTCAGCACTGTGCTTGACGCTGTCCATCTGCTATGTCTTGTCACCTTTCTTTACAACAAAAGTGAAGAGCTTGACATGATCATCGCCAGCCTTGAGGACTATGAAATGGGTCTCGAAGTGGAGGAACACTTGAGGTCACAGGACCAGTAAGTAGCAGAGGAAGGATTTAAACCCAGCTCTCTCTGATTCCAAAGCTGCACTTTCCTCTGTGCCAGGCTGTCCCCTGCAGGTGGCATAAAGTAATGGCAGGACTGGGTTCCAGCATCCTTTTTGCTCTGAGAGGTGCTAGCTGTCCTGTCTGCAGTGAGGCAAGGCCAAATGTGTAGAAGGAGAGACTGGTTTTGTGTCTTTCCATTACCTCTTGGCTTGTACTCTCCTTCCATATCTGATCAGTCTTCAATCTGGATCCCAGCTACCTCCAGGGTCAAGAGGACTAGGCTTCCCGTGGACAGAGAACAGTGGCCCCCAACTCGCTACCTGGCCTCAGCCTCCTCCAATCTCACCATGAAACTGAGGCTCTTCACTCCAGCCTTGGGAGTATTTAAAATTTGGCTTAAATATATGGGTTCCACTCGTGTTCAGGGTGGGGGGTATGAAGGGGAGAAGCAAAAGGTACAACTGGAAAAATACAAGCCTTTCCTTTCCAGCTGGAGATGGAATTCCACCTCGGGAACGCTCTGCCTCTCATTTCTTGGAGGACTCTGTGTTTGGCTTAAGTGGAGGGGGCATTTCCTCACAAAGAGGCATGAGGTAGCCTTGGAAAACAGTGTGGCAGTTCCTCAAAAATTAAAAAGAGAATTACCATGTGGTTCAACAATTCTACTCCTGGGTATATACCCAAAAGAAGTGAAAGCTGGGTCTCAAAGAGTTATTTGCGCAGCCATGTTCCTAGCTGCAATGCTCACAGGGGCCAAAAGGTAGAAGAAACCCATGTGTCTACCAACAGATGAATGCGTAAACAGAACGTGGTCTAGCCATACAATGGAATATTATTCAGCCTTGAAAAGGAAGAAAATTCTTTCACATGCCACAACATGGATGAACTTTGAGGACAATATGCTAAGTGAAATAAGCTAGTCACTAAAAGATAAATCCTCCAGCCTAAGCAACATAGCAAGACTCTGTGTCTACAAGAAAAAAAAAAAAAAAAAATCCAAGTGTGGTGGCCTGTGCCTATAGTCCTATCTACTTGGGAGGTTGTGGTGAAAGGATCTCTTGAGCCCAGGAGTTCAAGGCTGCAGTGACCCATGATCGCACCACTGCACTCTAGCCTGGGCGACAGAGCGAGACCCTGTCTCTTAAAAAAAAAATGACAAATGCTGTATGATTCCAATTATACAATGTACCTGGGGAGTCAACTTCATAGAGACAAAGTAGAATGGTCATTGCTAGGGGCTGCAGAGAAAGGGGGTGGGGCGTTAAGGTTTAATGGGTTCAAAGTTTCTGTCTTGGAAGATGAAAAGTTCTGAAGGTGGATAGTGGTGCAGCTGTACAATAATGTAAATGTATTTAATGCTACTGATCTGGGCCGGGCGCAGTGACACATGCCTGTAATCCCAGCACTTTGGGAGGCCGAGGCAGGTGGATCATGAGGTCAGGAGTTTGAGACTATCCTGGCCAACATGGTGAAACCCCGCCTCTATTAAAAATACAAAAATTAGCTGGGTGTGGTGGCACATGCCTGTAATCCCAGCTACTCAGAAGGCTGAGGCAGAGAATTGCTTGAACCCAGGAGGTGGAGGTTGCAGTGAGCCAAGATCATGCCACTGCACTCCAGCCTGGGCGACAGAGTGAGACTCTGTCTCAGAAAAACAAAACAAAACAAAACAAAACAAAAAACAAAAAAACTACTGCTGATCTGTACTCTTAAAAATGGCTAAACTGGTACCTTTTTTGTTCTGTATATTTTACTACAATTAAAAATAATGTTTTCAAAATGCATTAAGTAGGAAGACATCTTTCCTACCCAAAGCATGTCACAGAAGTCAGGGGACAAACTCTCTGACGGGCTTGATGAAGAACAGACTCTTGGGTCGCTCAGGACTGGCCACCTCTTGAAAAACACTTCTGTATTCAATACAAGCTTGTTGAACTAAATGAAGTGGCAAAGTGAGGGAGGCCCTAGGAGTGACGGGATTAGCTGGGTCTGATGCACGGATCAGAAACTCCTCTAATCTCGTTAAGATGACCCATTTGCTTTTCCTTCTAAATCTCTGCCTTTTGTCATCCGTCCTGTCTGAATAGCTCCTTCCATCTATCCCCAACACATAAATACTCCTATTTAATTTCTTTCCATTGGTCTTTTTTGTTTCTCCTCCACAAGTGGCTTTCTCACCACTCAGAATTGTTATGGCTACTGTGAATTTACAAACATTAAATAAGGTGGCACACTCTTATACAAACTGAATGATTTATCCTAGGCATTAACCTATGTGTCATCCTAACCGATGTGTCTCCTCTAAGCATCGGTCCTGTGGTTCCAATAGCAGCCACCAGGTGGCAAGTTTTGGAAAACTCAACCTATAATCAAATATGGCAAATGCCGCCTCTGGTGGTTGTATTGAGATTTGCAGGCACGATGCATAGGGAGCAGTTAACCAGGATTTGAGGGGTATATCTGTATTAAAAAGCCAGCCTTGGCCCGGCGTGAGCCATGCCTGTAATCCCAGCACTTTGGGAGGCCAAGGCGGGTGGATCATGAGGTCAAGAGTTCAAGACTAGCCTAGCCAAGATGGAGAAACCCTGTCTCTACTAAAAATACAAAAATTAGCTGGGCATGGTGGTGAGCGCCTGTAACCCCAGCTACTCAGGAGGCTGAGGCAGAGAACTGCTTGAACCTGGGAGGTGCCTGGGTGACAGAGCGAGACTCCATCTAAAAAAAAAAAAAAAAAAAAAGCCAGCCTCTTTGAGTGATTGCAAGTCTAATGGCTCTGAAGATGTCCCCCCCGCCCCCCCGCCCAGCTCCAGCTGCTGTCACACTCTCTGGTGTCTTTAGCTCCCAGTGCGCCCATGTCTTGTGTCTAACCTGCTTCTGGTCCAGGGGTTTAGCTGCTTCTGGTTCAGGGGTACAGCTCTAGCTGTACTCAACGGACCATTCTCTTCCATGGCCTCAATCTTGAGGTAGGACCAAAGGTCCCAGCTCATTCTGTTTCTACCATCTTTTCCAGATTCGGGATTTTAATTGTCCTCTCACAGAACGCTATTGTGGCTTTGTTCCTGGCACACCCTCCCTGGTGCAGCTTTCTTTGCAAGTTTCTTCCAGATCTGCACCTCCTGCACCTGGAGGAAGCTGGGTCTCCAGCTACAATGGAATCATGTCACCCTTGACCTGCAAAGGGGTTGCTGCCCTTTGGAGAACTTTCTTTTGCAATTGATAGTGCTCTTCTAGTTTACAAGCTGTTAGAAAAGAAATGGTGACTTCTAAAAGTCAGTGGAGATTCACTAAGAAAAGTTACCCCCAAACTCACCTGGCTTCCCTTCTGATGAGATGCTTTAGGCCTAATGCAGTTTTATTTCTGCCAAGCATTTTGTAAGTCTCTCTTGTCAGACTGGTGAGAACAAAGTGGAGAGGTGAGACAAGAAGAGAGTTTAAACATGCAGATACACAGCTGGTTAATCAACCCTGCACACAGAATATGGAGCAATTGATTAGAGGGAGGTCTCTGGTGAAACTGTGTAGACCCATCCTTATCTCTGTTCTATTCTGCTTTTTACTCTGTTTTATGAAGACTCTAAAGGCAGACTTTCTGCATCTCCAGGCATGGGGCAGAAGCACTTGAGTGACAAAATCTGGTTAGAAAAGTGTTTAATAGGCTACAAAAAATGGGCTGAATGCAATAAAGTGAAATTGAACTGACAAAAAATGTGAAGTTTCCCATTTAGTTTCAAACAATCAATTGCCAGAGCATGAGCATGGGATGGCGGACACTGGATGTGATATAGCAGGTTCTTATAAGATGAGGTCAGGAGATGGAGACCATCCTGGCTAACATGGTGAAACCTCGTCTCTACTAAAAACACAAAAAATTAGCCAGGCGAGGTGGCGGGCACCTGTAGTCCCAGCTACTCGGGAGACTGAGGCAGAAGAATGGCGTGAACCCGGGAGGCAGAGCTTGAAGTGAGCCGAGATGGCGCCGCTGCACTCCAGCCTAGGCGACGGAGTGAGACTCTGCCAAAAAAAAAAAAAAAAAAAAAAAAAATCCCTAAGGTTTTAGTAATCCATAAACGAATTTCTAACTAAAGATGTGATATATCTTGCAAGGAAGAGAACTAAAACAGAAACTTAAAAAATAAAGATGTCATATAGCTGCTAAGAGAACTAATGTCAGCTTAGCAAGCAAGTGTGGGGTAAAGATGGTGGTGGTGCCGGACCCGCTGTCATGGTGCCCATCAGACACATGGTACCTCTGGGGAAGCAGCCCTGCCACCCTTGGAAGCCGGGTTGCTGCACTGAGCTGGTCAGGGATCCTGCAGTCATTCCATATGAGTGACGCTTGAGCCGCAGAAGGAAGTAGGCACCTCTACACCTCCAATAGTTACTGTTGATGCAGAGAAGGTGCTGGCTGCATTTGTGGGAAGAACAAACATATGAATAATTAGAGGGGTCAGGAGACTTTCTGTGAATATTTCAAAGAGGGAGATAGGCCCAACAGTCGCAGTGGCCCAGAATATAATTGACCCTCTGAACCCCCTTTCCTATGTGCCCGCCTATGAGCCTTCCCTGAAAGCCTATTCCTGGGAATCCACTATGAGCAGTTTGCATATCTTAGAGTAGAAAGACACATCTACTCTGGTTCAAATTCCTTCTCTACCATTTCCTGTGTGAACAGGCATGACGTCACTTCTCTGGGCCACTTCCCTTAACTTCCAAAATGAAAATACGATGACTGCCTCCTTAGAGGGTTGCTGTGAGGATTAAAATAAATGACACATACAGGAACCCAGCACTTAATAAAGGATCAGAAAATGTGTAGAAGGAATGAGTTTCCTCTGACTCCTCTTATGCACCCTGACTCCCCACTCAGCATTACTATTGATAAACATCCCTTGGCCCACCAAATTCTTTTCCTCCTTCAGGCACAGAGCCTCCACTCTCCCATCAGAAAGCCTCCCTGGCCACACCCTGCCTCTTCTGGTTCCCCAGATCACTTACTGTCCATTCTCACCTTGTTCCCCATCTCATATGAGGGACCAGAGGACATCTGCCAGGGCTGGCCATCCAGGTCTGGCCTCACTGCCTCCCAGGTCAACATCTCAGTGCTGTGAACTGGACCGGGGCAGTGTGGAGTGGGGAGCGGCACCCTCTCTGGGGACTCTGGAGACCTGGACTCTAGCCCTGGCTGCTCTGGAACTGGGCAGTTCCTGTGCCCTCCCCGGGCCTCCTGGAATCTTCCCCAGATTGCCCCTCACACTCAGTAATTCTCTGAAGTACTGGGACTCGCGGCATTGTCAGTAATTACAAGGTAAAGACGGAGATCCCAAGCAGAAGGAGGCACCTATGTGGTGGCCATTTTTACCTTCCCAGGAAGACTCGGGTCCCTGGAGACAGTGACACACAGGGTAATTGTCTCAGTGTTTCCTCACCTGGTGAGGACACTGGGGTCTGTAGCCTTCTTCAGGATGCACTGATGTCTCATCTCAGAAGGACGCCCTCGGGCTCCTTGACCCTCTTGCTGGTTTTCTTGCAAGTAGAAGCACCCTGGCTGGAGTCTCTAATCCCTGGGGACCTTGAGCAGCTGCTTTTCCTCTCTGAGCTTCATTTTCTCCATGTATACAATGAAATGATTGAGTTAAATGAGTTCCGAGGCCCCTATCAGCAATAATGTCAAAATTATTTATCCTAGGGGGCCCCACCCCCAATAATCGAGGCAGAAATATCAAAACAGGACCTGGTGTTAGTAAACAAAGCTTATTAAATGGAACCCTCAAATAATTATTCTTCCAATCTCAATCAAGAAACCCAAATAATCTGGCTTCTCAATTTGCTCCAGCAATTTCCTTGAATTTCTGCTGTTGATTAGTTCGGGTAGCCAGTTAATGGAGGCTGGCACACCGAACCCATTCATTTTGTTTTCTTAGAGGCAGGCTGCATTTTGGAAATCAGAACCAGGAGGTAATGGGTTTTGAAGTATTGCCAACGGGGCAGGAGGGAAGTCCTCATACAGTGTCCTCACTGCCTGGGATCCCACAAGGACGATGACACTGAGGATAAGAATGAAGAAGGATGGGGAAGGATGTCCCTAGCAGAGGGTCCCCAGTCATAACTGGGGATGGAGATGGCTGGGTGTCTGGTGAGACAGAGCTGGTGGCAGCAGAGCCCGAGGGCAAGCTGACTGGGGTCTGCAGTGTCCAGGCATGTCCCTTGCAGGGGAGCACAGGGGCCAATAATGGGAATTCACATTTAAGTACTGAGAGCTTGTGCCAGAGGAGGCAGAAATTCTAATTCTAGGGACAAAGCTAACTGGCCACCACCGAGAGCTCGCAGATGTCAGAGGCAGGAGTAAAGGCTCAGGCATCCAGTGGCTCAGAGTACGTCCATTCATTTAATAAATATTTATTAAGGACCTGCTATGTGGCAAGCACCATTCTAGACCGTGAGGATATAGCCTGAAACCAGACAGACGAGCCCTACCCACGTGGAGCTCATTCTTATGGAGGAGGAAAGTGCAATTAATTACATAACATAATGGCAGAGAGGGATTGATAAGGGCCATAAAATATAAGGCAAGAAAAAGAAATGGAGGCTGGGCGTGATGGCTCATGTCTGTAAATCCAGCACTTTGGGAGGCAAGGCCAATGGATGACCTGAGGTCAGGAATTTGAGACCAGCCTGGGCAAGATGGCAAAACCCCATCTCTCCTAAAAATACAAAAGTTAGCCAGGTGTGGTGGTGGGTGCCTGTAATCCCAGCTACTCAGGAGGCTGAGGCAGGAGAATGGCTTGAACCTGGGGGAGTGGAGGTTGCAGTGAGCTGAGATCATACCACTTCACTCCAGCTTGGGCGAAAGAGTAAGACTCCATCTCAAAAAAAAAAAAAAAAAAGAAAGAAAGAAAGAAAGAAAGAAAAAAGAAAAAGTGGTGGAGAGTGATGGGTTGCTATTTCAGATAAGATGGTCAGGGAAGGCTTCTCTGAGGAGGTGACAGAGAGCAAAGACCTGAATGAAGCAGAGAGTAAGCAAAGGGCCAGAAAGACGGCTCCGTTAGCTGAGTCTGTCTCCGTTTGCCACACTCAGTGACTTCTGCTTATGTCTTAATGGCCACAGCTGGGTCACTTGGCCGCCTCTGTTCAGTCACTGGAAGGGAAAAGAGGGTTTCACTGGGGGTAGGCAGGACAGCCAGTCAACACTCTGTGCCTGGGTCATCTTATTAGAGCCTCCCAGTATGCAGGGTGGATCTGTGGGGACGTTCACCCTGGGTCACCTGAAAGGCCTGCCTCTCCTCCCATGAGAAATAGCCCTGTAGGGAAATAGGAAAATCCAGCTCCAGCTTGAGCTGTGCTGCAAACCGGCTGTGTGACGTCAGGCCAAATGCCTCTGGTCTCAGGGCCATGCTGGAGCCATCATGAGACTGCTGTCTGCTTGAAGGGTCTCGAGTTCCAAGTGCCACCCCCCTTTCAGCCACCATGAAGTCTAACATTTAGAGCCCTAAGAACCCAGCTGGGTCTTGGAGGGGCACACAGAACGAGCACCTTCCCGAAAAAGACACAAATACTGAGGGGCAGCCTGGTGGCAGGTGTGGGGCGGGGGCGGAGTGAGTGAGGCCTCACCCCCCAGAAACACAGCTAAGGCTCAGTAATCAAGATACATCCTATTTTAATGCAATCTTTTTAAAAATCAAGATTAATGCACAAAATCCATGATGAACAAAATATTAAAACTTTAAGTAAAGACAAGATCAGTATTACTTACAGACGTTTCCGTTGGCCTGAGGCTCCAATACGGCTATGATGCGTGGCAGTGTTGCTGACCTTGTCTTTATTTAAAATTCTAAAATTCTGTTTATCATCTTTTTAAAAAACATATCAAATTAAAGTATTGTTTGATTACTGAGTATTTGGGTGCCCCCTTAAATTTTGCTCTCAATGCAGTCGCCTCACCCACCTTGCCCTAGCCCTGGCCTCCATACCAGCTGCAGGCATCCCAGGAAAGCCCCTTGCTGCACATTGGTCAACCTGCCCAGCCAGGCACTTGCCATGTCTGTGGACACCAGGGGCACCCAGTGGATATGTGTAATTTTTAGTCTTTTGCCATGAAGTGTTTGGATGAAAGTCCCCGCTATTTCTTTAATAAGACAACATGCTGTAGCCATTAAAAATTTAGTCCTACAAATTAGTAACTCCTCTCTAAAGTGCCATATTTATCTAATCATAGTAAATTCGGGCCAAACCCTCTCCTGGGGCTTCCAGCACCTGCCTCCATATCCCTGAGGAGTTCAGCCCCCAGGACCACGCTATTCATGCAAAGTACCTCTGCCTATGGTCCCCCTAGCCCGCTGGCTCACAGAGAGATAAAACACCTTAGCCTCATTACTCAGATGGCTAATTGCAAACTGATTTAATTAAAGTATACAGATATTTCCCCGAGTTAGTTACATTTCATATCACTCCATTAGGAGTAATTGGCTGGAATGGGAAACTGTGGAGAGGGAGGCTGGCCAGGTGGGCAGGGGGCTGGGAGCTCCCTCAGTTGATGTCAGGCTTGTTGCCCAACTCTTCGGGGCCGACTAAAGGCATTCCTGACACTACAGAGTCACTGAGAAAGACCCACCTCCACTCAGCAGCTTACTGGGGGTGTCCCTGGATCATTTTAATCACAAGCCCTCACTGCTCACAGCCTGGATTGGGAACCTGGGTTTGAGGCTTGCTTCTGCACTTACCAGCTCTGTGACCTGCAGCAGACATTAGCTGAGCCTCAGTTGATTCCTCTTTAAATGGGAATTGTGTAATGCTCACCTCAAAAGGTGTTATGAGATTAAATGAAAACAAACTTCGAAAGCCTTTATCATAGTACCTGGTGCATAGTTAATGCTTAATGCTTAATAAAGAATAACTTTATTGCTTGGGGCCAGGTGTGTGGCTACAGAGTGAAGAGGTATAGATAGTGGATGAAGCATCAGTCTCAAAGGCAGCAATTTTGGAGTCTGATCTCAGGTGTGCCCTTGACTATCTTGGACAAATTCCTTCCTTCCCTGAGCCTGTTTATTCACCTGCAAATTATGGGAAGGAGGCAGAGACTGTGGTCTGTTCACCCCATATCTATGATTCCCTTCTTCCTTATTCACACAGCCCTGATTGGGGCAGCCATGAACTAGCTACAAAATCTGCATTTCCCAACCTGTCTTATAGCTATGGCTGGCTGCATGATCAATTTTGATCAATGAGACAAAAGCCAAAGTTGTTCCCTTCTTGGGTGGGGTTCCAAGAAGTCTCCTTTAAAAGGAAGCTGACTCCGCTGCCAGGCGCCCTTCCCCCTCCTGCTTTCTCCCACCTAGAATGTGACCCTGATGGTTGGAAAGACAATGGCCACCTTGTGATTACAAGGTGACCTTGAGGGTGAAAACCACTAGCAGAGGCACTTGGCAGAGAAGAAAGCTAGGGGACGCTAGAGTCTTTGGCGGTACCTTGGAGTTGTGGCCCCAGTTCTGATCACCCCTGGATTTCACAGTGCAAGAGAGAAAGATACGCCTCATCTTTTGTGTTTTGCTTTTGTTAAGCCTTAGCTTTTTGAGTCTTGGTTACCTGCTGCTGAATGCTATCCATAACTGATAGTACTGGCTTGCCTGCTCCATCAGATTAATAAAAACTTGACCTCTGAGCTAGTCAGAGCTATCTGCTCATCTCCTTTCTGCACCAGAAGGGATCGCTCAGCCTGCAGCAATGTTCTCCCACTCCTATCTGTCTCCGGCCCCGATCTACTCCCCAGCTCGGGGTCTTCACTAAGATCCAAGACCCCATGTTCCTAGCCCCTTCTCACAGATATTTGGCCCTAGATCTGCCTGCTTCTCCAGTGCCTGCACAGCCAGTCCATTTGCTGATGCCCATGGCAGTGCAGACAGACTGGGGAGGAGATGTGTATATGACAGCTCTGGTATGTCGGAAATACAAGAATGTGCTTCTGAAATATCTGTCCCTTTGTTTAATTGTGTGACCTTGGAACATTGTGGAAAATCTCCAGATCTCTCTGGGCCTTGGTTTCCTCACCGGTAGTGAGACACATTTGTAGTTAATTGCCTTTAAAGGCATCTGCCTGCCAGACACAGGTGACAAGGCTTTTTTGAGTCCCTGAAGCAGCATCCCAGAAGGTCCACTCCCTCCCCTGCACCTTCTTATAAGGTAGGCCTCAGGCTTAAAGCTGTGGGTGAAACCACCTTTGCAAAATTATGACTGAGACAGTGAAAGAGATCTAACTTAACTGACTCCATCTTGCTTCTAATCTCCAAGCTGTCCTTGTTCATTCCTGGGCATAGACAGAACTAACTTTGGGAGAAACTTAGTTTATAGTTTAAACAGAGACAGTAACAATCCTTTCCCAAAGCAGACCTCCTTCTTGCCTGGGGACTAGATTGCCTTTGTAGGACTAACATTAGCCACAAGATTCAAAATTATGGTTTAGGAGTCAT
The DNA here is from genome assembly GCF_002776525.5 of Piliocolobus tephrosceles. Taxonomy (NCBI): domain Eukaryota; kingdom Metazoa; phylum Chordata; class Mammalia; order Primates; family Cercopithecidae; genus Piliocolobus; species Piliocolobus tephrosceles. The sequence continues at coordinate 140,061,283 of NC_045439.1, read as the reverse complement.
GCAACTGGTGATGACAAGATTCTGACCCTCCCTGAACTCCTCCTAAGATCAGTGCTTGAGATATTTTGCAGACCCTGCACTTGAGGGATCAGCAGGCACCACCTAGATCAATAAACTGGCTTCTCTAATCTTGTGGGCCCCACCCAGGAACTGACTCAGCACAAGAACACAGCTTTGACTCCCTATGATTTCATCTCTGACCAATCAACACTCCTGGCTCACTGGCTTCCCCCTACCCACCAAGTTATCCTTAAAAACTCTGCTCCTCAAATGCTTGGGAAGACTGATTCGAGTAATAATAAAACTCCAGTCTCCTGCACAACCAGCTCTGTGTGAAGTACTCTTTCTCTATCGCAATTCCCCTGTCTTGATGAATCAGCTCTGTCTAGGCAGCAGGCAAGGTGAACCCCTTGGGCAGTTGCAAATTTGGGGGCTCATCCAGGATTGCCCTTGTGGCCCTGGTTCAGTGGCCCCCCTTCAGCGATGGATCCAGAAGCCAGCCCAAGAGGCCACCTAGTTCTCTTGGACTGGAGGCTGACTCTGGTACTATCTCTACTGGCAGTGCACTGCTGATCCAATGTTCATGGATTTAATTGCAATGGAGAAATAGTCCTGGGGAGTTGTTCCTTAACTGTAGCCCTATCACAGGATATCTGTCTGTAGCCCCATTGTAGGATGTCTGGATTGGTGAGTATCCTAGGTGCTGCCAGTGCCTCCTTTCCTCCCCAACTGGTTCTGTAGCCCTATGGTGTGGTGTCTGTAGCCCCACTGAGGGTTGTCTGTTTGTAGCTCCACCATGGGGTGTCTGTGTCTGTTGCCCCATTGTGGGATATCTGTTAGGCTCCTGGGGGTGCCTCAGTTGGTTCTAACTGGTAGACTCTTGGCTTGGGAGACTTCTCAATCAGGAAGATTTCGAGGCGGTTTCTCAGACGGAGAATAGGAGGATAGTTTGGGAGGGATACTAGTGGAGTTCTTGACTAGGGATCTAATTTGGAAGGCCTTCTGTCTGTCTCATCTTTATGTGTGTTTGTATATGTGGAAGGGATCTCAGAGGGGTTGCTGATGGAAGTCCAGCAGGTCTAACTCAGAGAACACTCCTTATTTGTCTGGTCACATTCGATAAGCCCTAAAGGCCTGTCTCTTGGGGTGACTATCTGCTTTTCACCTTGCCCAGAGACCCCATTGTGAATTACCTTTCAGAGGTCATCCCTCTCCACCTGGAGTAGATCAAAGACCACAGGGACCAACGGGAAAAAGTTTGAGCTTTCCCAGGCTGATATTGGGTACTGAATGAGGTGACTAATGTCTGTTTTGTTATGTGTGTTTTGCTGGGATGGAAAATGTTAATTCAGTTCCCATGCAGCCCGTTGGGCAGCAACTTGCAAATTAAGAATCTTGCCTATGGCCCATAAAACAGTAAAGGGTGATTTTTTCTTGTAAAGTGGCTTGAACCCCACAGCTATAGCAGAAGCGAGCAGGGTCATCAGAAGCCACTCCGTTCTTCTGGAAGCTGCAGAGAAAGGGAGCCCAGAAACCTGATATGCCACCAAAAAGGGTAAGAAATTCTTACCAGCCAAGTTTCTAGTCTCTCTCTTTCTTTCTCTGTCTGGGTAAACAGTAAACGTCACTATTTGTCTCTCTGCAAGGGTTTGATTAATAGAAAAAGGATTTGTAAGACTAGTCTTAGGCAGTAGCAAATCTGGTGTACTTTGTGCTAAGAATTTGTCTTTCTGGTACTGTAATGGAGAGAGGGGTATCACAGGATAGAATGTGGGTTTCAGACCCCTATAAGCCCACTTTTCAAGCCAGCCCAGCAGGCTGGTCAGTTACAAACTTTGCTGCAGGTCCCTGAAACCAATACCGGATGAAACTTCTTTGTCTTGTTTTGCCTCCTTAAGAGTTTAACCTTATGACCATGTGTGGATATTTCTCTTGGTTTCTGCCATCCAGAAGACAGGAATTTTGAGATTCATGTTAGCCCTAAAAATTATCTTGAGCAGTTAAAAGCCTTTGCAAGCTTGAAATTGGCTTCTCAAGGCTCCTCCTGAGAAGAGCAATAGAAACTGCTCAATGCTGTAACTCAGTAGCTAAGGTTTTGCTTTTTGACAATGGCGGCCTGAGTTCTATTCTTGGCTTCCAGAATAATTCCTTTCTGGTTTTTTATTTATGTAACTTTGCCATTTATTGAGGTTTCCCTGCCTCCGCTGCCCCACCATGGATAGCTTCTGATTTCCTGTCTTGAATTTTCCTTTCTCTAAACTACCTTGGGGGAGATTCTAAATCTAGTAAAAAAAGAAACTGCTTACCATCTCTTTGAGACATCTATGTGTCCACGGTTAATTTATAACCTTAGTTAAAACTGATAAACATGTGGGAAGTTACCTATGATAGAATTCAAAAGCCAAAAATTGGTCGCTTAGTGTGGCTAAAGTCTGGTAATAAAAAAATTTTGAAGGATGTTTTTTAAGAGTGCTATGGTCCAAACTCAGCTTAATTTAAAGTGGATAAACAAGCTATAGGAATCTTTAAAAGGCCCTTATGTATTTCTCTTCTTGGAATTTGTTTTTCTGGAAAAAGATTTTTTTCTTCTCAGTTGACTGAATTATTTTTCTCTATTTTTTTTTTTTTTGTCTTGCTTCTCTTAATGCACACAGGAGAGGCCCTAAGATAACTTCTGGTAGCCTGGGACTCCTTGGGAAAAACAGAGGATGCGCCACAGACCCCATTTTGGAGGAAAAAACACCCTCTGTTTTCCTCATGGAGCCCCAGGAATTAAAAGCAGATAGATCCCTCTCAAAATCAAAGGCTCTGTTCTGTTTTGCACTGTGTTATCTGACAGTTTTCAGTTTTGGGGGTATCAGAAATTACTTCTCATTATGAGAGAGCTTCGGTGTGTAATGACTAGGTAGGAAATGTACTTTAGGGGATGGCTAATAGTAGTTATGGAGGGGTACTTGACTCCATAACTACTCACACTTGGATCAGAGACACTTGCTCTTGGCCACCTGGAAGATAAGGAGACATCCCTGCCCCCGATTGGGAGATGAGACTCCCGTGAGAGATGAGCCGATTACAAAATGGGCTGATTGGCTTTGGGCTGCCTTGAATGGAATGCAGGGTAGATGCACTGCACGGTCTTCTCCCACAGTATTTCCCTCCTCTTGGGGATCCAGGATCCAGTATAAAATGGCACCCTTAATTTTGGGATCTGTCTTTGCCTTCAGCTGCTCATTTGCTGCTTATTTGGCCCTAGAAACGCATGCTTTCCCGGCCCTGTTCCTCCAAGGGCTCCACCCTGAAGCCAGTCATCCAATTAAGAAACTGGCAAATGAAAAATTTTACAAGTGCTGAATCTTCTGTCTGTATTTATATGTGTTGTGTGTGTGTGTGATGTGTATATATAAAAAAGTTCTGATTAATTGGCTTAGAAAAATAAGTGCTGATTTTGTCAGAAAAATAGAAACTTTAATGCCTTTTGGTTCACGTGACTTCAGTAATTTTCGGAAATAAAGACAGTTTTAAAGATTATCAGTCAAATAAAATGTCTTGAAAATGTAGACATTTGGTCTAACTTCAGGTCAGATGTCAGACTTGCTAAACGCTTTAAGGTCAAACTGTTTCTTTGACTTTTGAAAATTGTTTGATTTACCTACTTTGGAGCATTGATAAGGCCTGGGGACATATGGAGAGCCAGGCCCACCAGCTATGCTAAGGGCCAGACCTTATCTTCGTTTCCATCTGATATCCTACGCTCCACCCCAGTACATAATTAAAATCGTTTACTTACCAGGTTTTTCACTAAAAATAAAAGTTGCTAAGATTTAACATTGTAACATGTAGTTGAGACAGTTGGAGAAACAGTTTAACATACAAGGTGTGTGGGGAGTGAGTTTTTGGTAAAAGATGATATGAAGGCATGGGAATATGACTTTTGTTAAAGGGAATGTAATTTTGTGTAGTTCAGAGGGTTTTAAAGATTGTCTTAACCTAAAAGAGTCATGGAGCAAAACTGAAGGTTTAAGCAAAGGGAAAAGGGTTTGTAAAGGGTTAATCTTACAAGAAATTCCGTGAGTATACACAAGTTAGCTAATATTTAAAAGAAATTATTTAGCTTTTTTCTGTAGGTTAAAACATTAAAATGATACTGTTGTGGGGCCATAATCTGGGCCCATCTGTCCGAATAACAGGGTGTTCTTAGAAAACTGATCTGCTGTTTGATGGAAAGTTGTAAAGGGTTCTAAAACGTTTATGAAATTCTTGGCAGGGCGTGGCGGCTCATGCCTGTAATCCCAGCACTTGGGGAGGCCAAGGCAGGCGGATCATGAGGTCAGGAGATTGAGACCATCCTGGCTAACAAGGTGAAACCCCATCTCTACTAAAAATACAAAAAATTAGCCAGGCGTGGTGGTGGGCGCCTGTAGTCCCAGCCACTCGGGAGGCTGAGGCAGGAGAATGGCGTGAACCCGGGAGGCGGAGGTTGCAGTGAGCCGAGATCACACCACTGTACTCCAGCCTGGGTGATGGAGCGAGATGCCGTCTCAAAAAAAAAAAAAACTGGATAGAGGTATAAAATTTTATTTAAGAAACTGCCTTTAACATTAAAGATGTACTAATGCAAACATGAAATTTGGTTTTCTCTTTTGAAGATGATTTTTATGTAATGTTAAAAGATAATGAAAGGGTTTTGTTTTCTCCTTTGGGTAAACAGCAGGGAAAAAAGGGAGGAGAGAGAAGAGAAGAGACAAATGCAGTTAGCCTCATGCTATCATTATTGGGTCTTGTTTGGAAAGCCTAAGTCTTCTCTATCAGAGTAAAGGTTTTTTGGGGCTTTTTTTTTAAATGTTTTTGGAGTTTTTTGGCCAAATGAATGACTTATAGTGACCTGGGATTCTATTTTGTGATATCCAGTGTTTTAAACCTTTGATATTTGACAAACTTTCCCAAATCAAATTATAAATTGTGTCTCTTTCTAACTTAATATTTTAAATATTAGGTCCTCTAAAGAACAAAAAATGACGTTTGGTTTATTTGGTACAAAAATCATACAAGAAGCATTGTCAAGTATGAAATGATGTTTGGCTTTCTTTGGTCTATATTTGTGTAAATGTGTTATTGGTATATGTTCCAAAATTATGTAAAACTGCTATAATTCTAATATGGCTTAGTATATGTTATCAGTAATAATTATAATTATTATGTTAAATGACTGCATGCCACAGAGGTAAATTTCCTTGTCAATTGTGCCTTTAACTGTGGCTGCCCTAAAATGTTTTTGTCATCCACAGACAATTGTTGTCTCACTTTGGTTCTGTTTAAAAGATGATTTATAATCAGCTATAAAATTTAACAGGTGCTTTTTTTTTTTTTTTTTGAGATGGAGTCTCACTCTGTCGCCCAGGCTAGAGTGCAGTGGCACCATCTCGGCTCACTGGAAGCTCCGCCTCCCGGGTTCATGCCATTCTTTTGCCTCAGCCTCCCGCGTAGCTGGGACTACAGGCGCCTGCCACCACGCTCAGCTAATTTTTTGTATTTTCAGTAGAGATGGGGTTTCACCGTGTTAGCCGAGATGGTCTCCATCTCCTGACCTCATGATCTGCCCACCTCGGCCTCCCAAAGTGCTGGGATTACAGGCATGAGCTACTGCACCTGGACTTTTTTTTTTGAGATGGAGTTTTGCTCTTGTTGCTCAGGCTGGAGTGCAATGGCACGATCTCGGCTCACTGTAACCTCCACCTCCCAGGTTCAAGTGATTCTCCTTCCTCAGCCTCCCAAGTAACTGGGATTACAGGCATGCACCACCACATCTGGTTAATATTGTATTTTTAGTAGAGAAAGGGTTTCACCATGTTGGCCAGGCTGGTTTCAAACTCCTAACCTCAGGTGATCTGCCTGCCTTGGCCTCCCAAAGTGTTTGGATTACAGGCATGAGCCACTGCACCTGGCCCATGTGCTCTTAAATGTGGGTTTCTGATTAATAACTCTGGGAGATTGCAACATTAGGCTAGAAAAAAACCTTTCAAATAGAAGAGTGAATGGTGTTTGGTTTTCTTTGGACTGTATTTGTATAAATATGTTATTGGTATGTGTTCCAAAATTATGGGAAACTTCTATAATGTTAATATAATTTAGCGTACATTATCAATAATTATAATTGTTATGTAAAATTGTTGTATTCCACAGAAGTAACCAAAATTCCTAGTCAATTGTAGCTTTAATAGTGGCTATAGACTTTTGTCACCCACAGACATTTTGCCTTGCTTTGGTCCTTTTCAAAAGGCAATTTATAATCAGATATAGGACTCTGCAGTGCAGGTCTCAGATAACTTTAAAAATTGTGCTATTGGATTAGAGGTAAAAAACCAAACTTCTAGGACTCTCATGGAGAGCTATTGTGTTAAACACTGGTAACCCTTTTGTTTTCAGAGTCAAGAGAACTTATTTCTTTAGAGCTATTTGCAACTTTTAACAAATGAGTAAAATACACTCCCATGAACAAAATTTGGAGCATATTTGTTCCTCTCTACCTGATTTATCCAGAATTTGGAAACTATTTGTGAGTATTCTTGATTTATGGCAGTATAGCTAATTGCATGAGTGCAATAAGAATCTGTTTTCCTTTATAACAGGGCACAATTGGAAAAATTGGTTATTTTACCAAGGCTTTGACTGGAATGGCCTGCTTCCTTTAAAGAATCAAAGTTGACTTATAGAACCCATTAAAGCCCATTGGGGCATCTGGCCTCATACCTTGTCCACAAAGAGTCTCTGTACAAGGTTTCTGACCTGTGGTAAGTAAAGAATATCACTTTCTAACAGGCCCAGAAATCCCAAGTTATCTTGGAACCTCAAAAGGAGAGGAATTTGCCAAACTCATAGGTATTTGAGGGTACAAACCCATGGCTGAGCTCAGCTTTTAAAAAGTCTTATTTGAGATTCTTCATGGAACAGAGTTCTATCAAAGCCAACTTAAAAAGCCTAAGTGAAAAATAATTATTCTTGCTGAACTTTATGCAAATAGTCAAGCCAAGTATAGTATTATTTTGTAAACAAATCAGTCCTACCATGATTTGTTTTTAATAAAAATGGGGACTGGAGAGAGAAAAATTATGCTTCAAAAGAAAACTATAGTACACTGTTGTTAACTGTTCTTGAGGTTTTTTCCTGCACTTTAGACTAAATTCTAAATTCTTTGTGGGTTAGAAGTCCCCACACTAATGCTTTCAAATCTTTGCTTTTAAAATTGGGAATTGTATTTCTAATCCTAGGACTCATTATTACCTTATAGGAGGCTGTTCACTTAAACACTGTAGTAAAACTATAGATGAAAACACTAATGTTTTTCCCACACAAGCCTTGGAAGCCCAGCCAGGCCTGCATGAGTACACTCAGACAGTTACAAAGCGTTTCCACTCTTCTCACCTTGGGGTTCACTCCCATTCCCACAATGTCCCTTGTCAGCAGGAAGAAGCCAGAGCGATTGACAGCCTTTTCCTATCCTCATAGCCTTCACCTTAAGATTAAGGTGTTATAAATCCCAAAGGGAGGGACTGAAACCACCTTTGCAAAATTATGACTGAGACAGTGAAAGAGATCTAACTTAACTGACTCCATCTTGCTTCTAATCTCCAAGCTGTCCTTGTTGATTCCTGGGCATAGGCTGAACTAACTTTGGGAGAAACTTAGTTTATAGTTTAAACAAAGGCAGTAACAATGCTTTCCCAAAGCAGACCTCCTTGTTGCCTGGGTACTAGATTGCCTTTGTAGGCCTAACAGCCATAGTATTCGAAATTATGGTCTAGGAGTCATGCAGCAGGAGGCCTCAAGATTCTGACCCTCCCTAAACTCCTCCTAAGATCAGCGCTTGAGATATTTTGCAGACCCTGCACTCGATGGATCAGCTGGCACCACCCAGATCAATTAATTGGCTCATCTGATCTTATGGCTCCCACCCAGGAACTGACTCAGCACAAGAAGACGGCTTTGACTCCCTCTGATTTCATCCCTGACCAGTCAGCACTCCTGGCTCACTGGCTCACCCCACCCACCAAGTTATCCTTAAAAACTCTCTCCCCTGAACGCTCAGGAAGACTGATTTGAGTAATAATAAAACTCTGGTCTCCCACACAGCCTACTCTGCATGAATTCCTCTTTCTCTATTGCAATTCCCCTGTTCTGATGAATCAGCTCTGTCTAGGCAGTGGCAAGGTGAACCCCTTGGGCGGTTACATCAGGTGGGCAGTAGGGGACTTGGGAGCCAGGCTTCTGGTTTGCCTCCACCTCCAAGACCTTGGTCTAATCCTTCCACTTCTGGCCAGGCGCGGTAGCTCACACCTGTAATCCGAGCACTTTGGGAGGCCAAGGCGGGCAGATCACAAGGTCAGGAGATCAAGCTCATCCTGCCTAACACGGTGAAACCCCATCTCTACTAAAAATACCAAAAAAAAAAAAAAAAAAAAATTAGCTGGGCATGGTGGTGGGCACCTGTAGTCCCAGCTATTTGGGAGGCTGAGGCAGGAGAATGGTGTGAACCCGGGAGGCGGAGCTTGCAGTGAGCTGAGATCATGCCACTGTACTCCAGCCTGGGTGATAGAGCAAGACTCCATCAAAAAAAAAAAAAAAAAAACCTTCCACTTCTCTGAACCTCAGTTTCCTCTTCTAAAATAAGAAAATGTTGGCCAGGCATGGTGGCTCACACCTGTAATCCAGCACTTTGGGAGGTCGAGACGGGCAGATCATGAGGTCAGAAGATTGAGACCTTCCTGCTAACATGGTGTAACCCCGTCTCTACTAAAAAGACAAAAAAATTAGCTGGGCATGGTGGCGGGCGCCTGTAGTCCCAGCTACTCAGGAGGCTGAGGCAGGAGAATCGCTGGAATCCGGGAGGCAGAGGTTGCAGTGAACTGAGATTGCACCACTGCACCCCAACCTGGGCAACACAGTGAGACTCCATCTCAAAAAAATTTTTTTAGATAAAATAAAAAAAAAATAAAACAAGAAAATGTTGAGTTAGTGAGTGTTTTCACCCCAGATCATGGTGCCTATAAACAAACGGGGTGGAGAGAAAAGCTGGGTTTCACAGACACAGAAGACAGAATGCTTAGGACAGGAGTAGGCTCAGGTGGCAGCTTGGACTCTTGAGTGCTGTCATCACTCACCTGAATTTTCACTGTCCTTGTCCACACATCCTCCCTCCCCACCCTAGGTCTGTAGCCTGGACCAGGCTTCTCACTCCTGATCAAAGACACAGGTAGCCCAGGAGAATCCCCAAGGAAGGAGTTCACAACCCAGGTCTTCTCTCACCTCCCTCCTCCATCACCCAGAAGCCACCTTGACTCAGCTGACTTGTGGGGCATTGGCCCTGGGCTCTGCTTGAGGATGCTGGATCACCTAGTCCCACCTTCCTCCACCCCCGACCTCCTGCACTTTCCAGGTCAGGGCAGATCACCAGGAGGGCTACTTTGCTTAGCACCCAGCTCCCCAGCCCCTGTCCCGGCCCTTCTGCCCCCACTCACCTCGCTGGTGTGTTTACTTAAGGCTGAATTCTGTATCTGCAAGTTCATTAATTTTTTGTGGGTGCCAAAATGCGGATCATTTGTGCTTATCCTCAACTAAATAAGTCAGGTCATAAGAGGTAATGCCATGGGTAGTGGAATGTAAACAGACACATTCTACCTCAATAAACATGCTAATTTCCAGCTATAATATTCACAAGTAAAAGATCCATCACGCCGACCCTATTTGGCAAAGGCAGCGGGCCTCATCCGTCAATGAGGGAGGCTCCCGCCAGTTCGCTGCGGGAGGGAAATAGTACAACTTAACTTGCTTGATGACGCCCTCGGGGAGAAACATGAGCCTCATAAATGAGTCTGGAAATGTGATAAAAGGATAATCTTGCATAAATGAGCCTCTATCATCATTACCTGCACCAACCAAAGCCAGGCACTAGGTTTTGAGTGATGTAGTCACATGTCATATAAATGAAGGCTGTGGAGTCAGTACACCAGCAGGAGCCCTTTGTCCTGCTACGTCCCACTGGCCACCCTAGCCTGAGGCTTCCATGCAGGATTCTGTGGGGCCAAGGGAGGCTTCAGCCTTGGCTGGGCTGAGGCTGGTGGTGTTGGGACAGAGGGCAAGGACAGCCCAGGCCCTACAAGAATATGAGTGCAGCCCTTGATGAATGGGTGACATCAGAGAGGGTCTTACCCCATTCCATAGAAAAACTAAAGAATCTAGTATTGTACTTACTCAATAATATATATCGGACACCTATTGTAAGCCAAGGCACTGAGCTACATACTTGGAAACCCCCTTGCCAAAAAAAAAAAAAAAAAAAAGAAGTTCTTGTTTTAATAGTTCCCAGTCAGCTCAGGGAGGCAGAGCACGTCTTTGCAGCCGGGTGGGTCTGTGCCTTCCAAATGCAGAAGGCGCTCAGAGGAGGGTGGTGTGGTGTGCACATGTGTTCCCCCAAATTTATATATTGAAATCCTAAGCTTCAAGGTGAAGGCGTCAGGAGGTGATTAGGTCATGAAGATGGAGCCCTCATTAATGGGATTTAGTGCCTCATAAAACAGGCCCAAGGGAGACACGTTGCCCCTTCCTTCATTTGAGGTAACAGTGAGAAGACAGCTGTCTACAAGGATGTGAGTCCTCACCAGACGCCAAATGTGCCAGTGCAGATTTGGACTTCCCAGCCTTCAGAACTGTGAGAAATGAACTTCTGCCATTTATTAGTTGCCCCGTCTGTGGTATTTTGTTACCACAGCCTGAGTCAACTAAGACAGAGGGAACGATGTGCTGGGTCTGGGAGGGGCAGGGAGGTCAGTCTCCCCCGGGGGGATAAATGACGGCAGGACACTCTAGGTGCTGAGTGGGGAAGGGCCAGGCCCCCTCTATGCTGCCCCCTCAGACCTGCACCTGTCTCCCTAAAGCCCCCTCAGTCCACCTTCCCTGGACAATGACCCTGCCCCACCCACAGGTGTGTGGCTTCTGCTGTGTTCCTTGGTCCTTCTCAGTATGCTCAGCAAAAGATGGAAAGATGGGGACAAATTTATACAACCTTATATACAGCTTGGGAAAAAATTGGTGGAGTTCTTGATGCTCCTTCCTAATCTTTCCTTGCCCCCCTCCACATAGTGGATGCTGTGGGTGCCCTTCCTAGGCCCCCTACACAGGACATGGCCAGGACACCCATCTCTCCACTGCTGCGAGTGTTGGTTGCTAAAGTTCGCAGCCACCCTTTTCTGCAGAAAACTGCCTTTGGTCGAAGAGAAGCCACCTCACCTGGAAAGGTACCCCTCCCTGCCCTCTCTGATATCAGACTCAGTGACAGAGGGATACAGAGGCCAGCTCCCTTGACTGAGGGATCCTGGGGTTTGAGCTCGGAGGGGCAGTTCCTGCCCCAACATTCCGTGGGGTCAGGCTGAGCTGGACTCCAGCTGAGACCATATCCTCACTCGCCATCCAGCTCCCCACACTCCATTACCCTGAGAACCCATCTGCAGTAAACCACCTTCTTCGGAATCCCCCTTAGCCCATCTTCTCTTGGCTGGGCCCTGCGTGCTCAAGGTGGATGAGATGGGAAGAGTGTTCGAGGAGGAGGGAAAATCATGTCTTTTAATTTCCAAAGCACTATTATAGATCACTTCACAGCAAATAGAACCAAGGATGTCAAACAAAAAGGGCTTCCTTTAGAAGCCCCCAGACCCACCACCAGGGGTGAGGGGTGGCCAGGCCCTCCTCCTGTAGTAAATGCTTATTTTGGAAATGAAGGAAAATGTATAAGTGGGTGAGTAAAATAATTCTGGACACCTCTCCAGCTGACAACATGTTGTCCATCCTTTTGTTTCCCTCACAGTGCCTGTTCCCTCATTAGACCGGAAAATCCTTTGCAGCAGGGACTGTGGTTGTCAGTGAGTCTGTGAGGCCTAGCTCTGCTCTCTGCCTGGAATGATGCTCAGTGGTTATTTGATGCAGACCCTTGAACTGTCGACTTGAGAGAAGTAGGGGATCATCAAGAGCAGGGAGGATTTGGCTATGTCAAGGAGACCTTCATTCATTCATTCACCAAATAATGTTGTGATGAGAAAGTAGAACTTGTGACCAAGAAATAAGGAAGAGAGAAAACTAGTGTGCATCTACCGTAGGCAGAAATCGTATTAGATGCATTCATAGGGGGCCACCTAAACCACCAAATAACCTGGAGGTGGAGATTACTATTGCCATTTGCAGATGAAGAAACTGAGTGGAGACAGAAGCGCAATTGACTTCCAGGTGTATCTAGGTTCAGAGTCTCCAGTCTTTTCGTCCTTTCTCCCTTCCTTCATCTCCCCGGGAGGATATTTTTAAAACAGAGTTGCAGAGACCTGAAATGGGTTAACCAGATCTTTATGGAGGCAAAAGATGGACGGGAAGATCTCTGGGTGTCCCTTTCAGCAGAGAATCCTCTGACTCAGGCCACGTAGGCCCCTGATGAGTGCTCAGAGGAGCCCTGTGGGGCAAGCCAAGGCCAGCCCTTCTGAGGTCGGTCTGAAACCATGCCTCCACCAACAAGGGAGCTGTGCTCCTAAGGATTGTATGATTCAGAATTTGTTGTAGGGTTAATTTTCTGAAAGAAAAAAAAAAAGGTATAAACACTGTTGGAGGACTGGGCTGATGAGCTCACTGGAAACCTGAGCTGCAGAAGTCTTAGTCAAAAATGCTGGCTGAGAAATTGCTGGCCCCTGCCAAGCCAGGCGAATGGAAGTTTGCACATTCCCAGGCTGCGTGTTTCAAATACTTTCCGTGGTTTCGCCAGTGGAGGGCGAGGAGGGAAGAATTTGTCATTATCGACTTGGGTCTGCAAAACAGCTTGGCTGGCAGGGAGCTTTGAAATCGCAGGAGGTGGAAAACCTGACTCATGATCTTTGGGGACTTGGGAATGTGGGTTGGCGGGGGAGATGGGAGGAAGGCGAGAGGCAACCAGCCAGGAAAGAGGTGGATCTTTTGACTCAGAATGCATTCTTGCGGGCTCACCTCGGCAACTGCCCCACTCCCTCTGGAGTGAAAGCCCTGTGCAGTTTCCCAAATGTTTTTCATAAGTGCAAACGCTTGCTGAGCACCTACTAAGTGCCTTCCATGCATCCTGCTGAATAGCTGATACAACAACCCAAGGAAGTTGGCAGAATGGGCATTTGTACCCATTTTTCTTTTTCTTTTCTTTTCTTTTTTTTTTTTTTGAGACAGAGTCTGGCTCAGTCACCCAGGCTGGAGTGCAGTGGTACGATCTCGGCTCACTGCAACCTCCGCCTCCTGGGTTCAAGCGATTCTCCTGCCTCAGCCTCCCAAGTAGCTGGGATTACAGGCAAATGCCACCATGCCCAGCTAATTTTTGTATTTTTAGTAGAGACGGGGTTTCACCGTGTTGGCCAGGCTGGTCTCGAACTCCTGACTTCAAGTGACCCGACTGCCTTGGCATCTCAAAGTGCTGGAATTATAGGTGTGAGCCACAGAGCCTGACCCTCCACCCATTTTTCAAATGAGGGAACAGGTAAGAAGGTGTAGGAATTGCCCATACCACACAGTAACTGGCCAAGGTGTCAGTTCATCTGCGTGTTGAGGGCCTACCTTGTGCTGGGCACTGGGTCAAGAACTGAGGTGGAAACATGGAGATGACAAGGCCTTTTTCTGTGAAGGGCTCAAAGTTTCACAGATTTGAATCATTTGGTGTGTGTGTGTTTTTTTTTTTTTCCCCCAAAACATTCATATCTGCTGCCAAAGTGCTATTACTAAGCCATGTGAGGGAGGACGGGCAAGGAGGATGCAGAGCCTGGACTCTCCCAGGGGAGAGGAGACAAGAAGAGAAACACGGTGGCAGGAGGAGTGCTGGCTGATGACTCAGGGTACTTGGCTTCTCGGTGTGGCCTATTGTTAACTGGTAGTGCGACTCAGGAAATGCCACTGGTGCCCCTTCAGGTCTCAGTGTGTGGGGAGTACACTCTCCTTGCCAGGCCGGCCTCCCTTTGGAAGCACTGTTCCCTGCGCACAGCTGCCCTCATGGCAATGGCAAGCCCCTGCCACTCTCTGCCTGAACACCTTTCCTGGCTGCAGAAGGAGGCTGCCCCCAAGGTGGGGCTGGCCAGAAATGCTGGGAAGTTCATGCCCCCGAGAGCAACCGTCAACAAAAGACAGATGGGAGTTGGGGGCTAAAGACCCCATTCTCCTCTCCCTCGGGCGGGATGACTCTGAAGACGTGTATTCCACGTGTCCCGGGGCTCCCTGGAGGCACGAGCCCCAGCTGCTCATGGTGGCACCTGCTCCTGGGGCACCCTGCGTTCTCTCCTCGCCACCCCTCGCTCACATCCCCCCTGGGACTTCCTGGGACCCCTCCCAGATGAACTCCTTGTGCTCAGATCCTTGTTTCAGGCTCTGCTTCTTGGGGAGCCAAACTGATTTGGGGAGCCAAGTTATTTCTTTGTCTGTAATGGGGAGTCCAGTCTGGAAGGGGCTTCAGCCATCTCCAGCTACCACCCCGTTATTGTCTAGAAAGTGCGACAAGAGGCCCAGAAAGGAGAAATGACTAACTCCCTTGTTGTGACTCTCTCCACCCTGCCCCAGGCCTCCAGGAGAGCAGCGCTGAGCCCCATTGCCCCGCCTCCAGCCAGGGGCAAGGCTCAGGCCAGGTGCTCAGGGGACAGGAAAACACAGATTGTGGAGCACCAACGTGGGGTGCTCTGGGCTGTAAGTCCCTGTTGACCCCTACCCAAAGCCTAACTGGCCCCTCAGGTGCCCCAAGGAGAGGGGCTTTGGAGGGGAACCGCAGAGGAGAGCAGGAAACCAAAGAGCCCTCACTTGGCCTGGCTGCCACCCGCCTCCCCCTGCCCCACTCCTGCCACGCACATCACATATTAGGACTAAGCCATCAACTGCCCACTGCTCTCCTGCTCATGCCATTCCCTCTAGCTGGGGTGTGCTCCCGTCCCTTCCCTCACAAACTCCCTCAAAAAGGAGCTCCGGCTTCTTCAGTTCTGCGTGGCCTGCCCTGACATCTCCCCTGCCGTCCCCATCAGGGCCAACCCACCTCCTCCTGTCCCTTCCTGAGCTCCAGAAGACCCCCAGCACTGCCCCCAGAACATAGTCTATGGGGGACCATTGTCGAGCAGTCTGTCTCCCACAGGTGACCCAAAGCTCTCCGAGGGCCGTACTCAGCCTCATTTATCTTTTTATCCTCAGATCCTAGCTTATATAGCCCTGGAAATGTTTGTTCAATGAACACGTGCAGGAAAATGACTCAACTCTTGTTGAGACCCCAGCATCACTGTCATTCCCCACCCTTGTTGTCTCTTTTTCCTTGGCCAGTCTCCACAGAGACAATAGAGTGAACAAGAGAAGGGCCCACCCAGCCAGGCCCAGTGGGAAAAGCAGGGGTCCCACCACCAGGGAAGGTGCCCGTCGGACAGGAGAGCGCAGACATAACTGGCGGGGAGTCTGCAGGGAGACCAAGGTCAGAAATATGGGACCCCAGTGCAGACTGGGTCTCAGTTCCGCTGGGTTGTGTAGTCTCAGGGACCTCCATTCACAAGTAGAGGCGTGTGATGAAGCGGTCCCATGACAGAGACCTTCTTGGGACAGGCTTGTAGAACAGTGCTTTTAAAAGCTTTCCTAGGTCGGGCGCGGTGGCTCAAGTCTGTAATCCCAGCACTTTGGGAGGCGAGACGGGAGGATCACGAGGTCAGGAGATCGAGACCATCCTGGCTAACATGGTGTAAACCCCGTCTCTACTAAAAAACATACAAAAAACTAGCCGGGTGAGGTGGCGGGCGCCTGTAGTCCCAGCTACTCGGGAGGCTGAGGCAGGAGAATGGTGTGAACCCGGGAGGTGGAGCTTGCAGTGAACTGAGACCCGGCCACTGCACTCCAGCCTGGGCGACAGAGCCAGACTACGTCTCAAAAAAATATAAATAAAATAAAATAAAATAAAATAAAAATAAATAAATAAAAGCTTTCCTAGCCAATGGGATGCAAATAAAATCCTTCTTAAAAGTCCAATATGGAAATATTGTCCTAGTTGATGTGAGGAACTATGGGGGAAGGCTTTCGGATCTTTTCAACAACCCCTTATTCAAACTACACTGAGAGTCCCCTGGGGTTCCATGGAGCTGCTTAGAAACCCCTGGCCAAGTGGGGGAGAAGCTGGGTTCTGTCTGGGGATCCAGGTTCTACTTTCCCTCTGCTGTGTAACTCTGGGAACCTCACCTGTCTGGGCCTCGGTTTCCTCATCCCCACAGTGGAGAAAACAGGCTCTCCCTCCCAGGCTCAAAGGTACAACCAAGGTTGTACCTTTTTATGGTCAAACATAGATTTTTATCATCAGGAGGCACGGAAGGACATGAGACATTTTATGTCATCTTGAACCAGGACTTCTTGGAGGCACCAGGGCCCGGGCTGCGGAAAACAAGAGGCAGCCTCGCGATTGTCTTTCTTCTCAGGGTTTCAGGCCCTGAGTGCTCACGAGGCACCTCCTTGCCCCAGACCTCATTACCCAGCCAGCTGGGCCCTCATACAGTCATTATTCCTCTTCCCTGGGTGTGGAGCTGCCACACGCCAGCATGGAAAATTCCTTCTTTCCCTGCTCCGCAGTCAAACCCAGCCAAACCCCAGTCCCACCCTGGGATGGCGGACCCCTAAAGGGAAATGGAGGCAGAGTGTTCTGGCTCCAGGAATCAGCTAATGGAACCTTGTTAATTACTATGTAAATTACTTTAATAGCCTGGATCCCCCTCAGACAATTATTTAAGGGCTTGAGGCCTGAGACTGGGGAGTCAGAGGGAGATGGGGGTCTCCTCTGAGGGAGGGGCGCAGCATTTCCCTGGCCCAAGAGCTCCCTTTTATGGTTCCCCATGGGTGGGGGTGGAGGCACAGTGGCAACCTGAGGGAAGGACGACCTCCAGCCTGACCCTAGCCCATGGGGATCCTGGATGTGACACGAGGTGCAGGCGTTAAGTCCATCATCAAAGGCTAGAACGGAAAAAGACCTCAGATGATCTCTAGCCACTCCCGCCCCTCACTGTGTCTAGGGAGAAACAGAAGCCAGGAGCAGGTGAGTGACTTGTCCAAAGTCACACAGCAGGGTAATGGCCAAGCAGGGGCTGGAACCCCAGTTTCCTATCTCCGGCCCAGGAGTTCTCAAACCGGGCACCCGTGGAACACATTGCCCCTGGGTGTCCTGCCTGGAGCATCATATGGTGAGATTTCGCCCAGTTTATAGAGAAAAACTTACAGTGAAAGGGAAGCATTGTCTTGATTTCTGTGTGTAATTTTTAAATAAGATACCCCACAGATATGATATATAGTCATATTTTCTTCCACACATTTGTTCTTTTTTAAACTATGGAATTAATTATGTAAAATGTCATGGTGTTCTATGAAGGACACTGTGACTTTGAGATTCTCTAACCTGGGAGAGACCCTCAGCCCTAAGCACTTATTTTTATCTCCATTTTCCAGATAGGGGAAGAGAAACAAATACTAACAGACTTGCCCTGGGACTCTCACGGATCAGGGCTCTTTACGCCCTATCACTTGTTCGAAGTGTGTGTAAACCAAGAGTGAACAGTTCTGAGACAGAGGAGAGCAGGACTCAGAAGGGAGGTGGGGAAGTGAGGCTTATGAGGCTCATGACATACAGAGTTGTTGCAAGGATGGCACGCGCATGAGTGAAGCCCTTGAGCTGTGCGGAGGGGGCCCTATGATGCCGCTCCTGGCTGCTCACAGGTGCAGCTGCAGACAGTGGGTCAGCTGGTAAGACGGGCACTGGCCTAGAGTGGTTTTCTGTAGCCTGGCATCTCTGTAGCCACTTACCAGCTGTGTGACCTTGGGCAGCAGCACTGCTCTCAGAGCCTCGATCTCTTATTCTTGTGTGTGTGTGTGAGACAGGGTCTCACTCTGTCGCCCAGACTAGCCTCTAACTCTGGGCTCAAGCAATCCACCTGCCTCAGCCTCCCAAAGTTCTGGAATCACAGGCGTGAGCCACCTTGCCTGGCCTTGATCTCCTCATCTGAAAAAGGAGAATGAGGATGCTTCTCTCACAGGATGGCTGAAACAATGAAATCAGACAGTACTACATACCTGCCTCGCACAAAGTAATCACCCACCTTCTCCCACTTTGTCCCTGCCTCTCTCTATATGTAAATAAATCTAAATATAAATATTTTTAAATTAGGGTCAGGTGCACAGATGTGGGATAAATGCAGTCAACCATCAAAGTTCCCCTAGTCCCCAGCGTCTTCCTTGCACCCCCAGTTTAAGATATCCTCCCTGAGACCCAGAGTGCCCAGAAGGGCTCCACCCAGACCGCCTAGACTTTGCCTGGCCTCTGGGCAGTCCCTGCTGTCCTGTGCTTGCGTGCCCACTGCTTGCTCCCCTCTGTCAGCCCCTAGTCCTCCCCTCAGCACCCTCCCCTGGGAAGCCTTCGCTGCCTCCAGAATGGTGGTCCCTGAGGCCCTCATTGACTCCGTGGAGGCCTCAGGCCCCTCCTTCTCCTCTTCTTTCTGTGGCCTCAGATGGATGTTCCAGTGCGACCTCAGCCTGGGGTTACTTCCTGGAATCTGCTGGAAGGAAAAGGTAGGGCTGTCTGAGCCTCAGCTTCCTCCCCTGGGAGTGGAGGAATAATACTGTGTGCACCAAGACCATGTGAGGGGAAAGGCATGGGGGCTGTGAGCTCGCCCAGCAGCAGGGATCATTAATGCTTGTGATGGGTATAACGTAATCAGAGCTGATGTGTAAAATATGCCAGGCTCTTGGCTTGGTGGGGTCTGGCAGGCTGCTTCTCTGCCCTGGCTGCCATCTTCCATCCCTTCCTGTTTGACCTTGGAAAAAGCCCCTTTCCGTCCACCTGGGCTTGAGTCAGCTCCTGCTGTGTGCTCCATGCTGCCCACCCTCCCTGTCCCAGCACAGCTTGCAGGGGACTGCCATGGGCTGCCCATCTGCCTGTCCTGTGCTGGACTGGGCTCCAGGAAGGGAGGAGCTGTGCCTCATTCACCTGGCTCTGGATTGGTTTTGGCTGCAAGGAACAGAAACCACCTAATACTCCTTAATCAAAAAGAGGAGTTTGCTGGAAGGCCATGAATGTGGTTTAAGAGGAGCCAAGAAGATGCAGCTGGCCTCAGGAAGGGCTGGAGCCAGAAAGGGGGTGCACTCTACACTTCCCCTTCCTTTCATCCCTCCTTCTTTCTTCTGTCTCTGCAGGATTTTAAAGTGGAAGTTTTTGCTCAGCCCCTAAAATGATAGATATGCCATTAGCAAAGTGACAAGTGAACAGCTCACAGCGCACAATGTAGAAGTAAGCGGTCAGCACCTTTCGGATAGCCTTAAGGCCCCCACCTCTCAGGTGTTTATGAAGGTGTTGGGTGTTAGAGATGGAAGAGTTGGTGGAGGAGGAGCCTCTGGAGCTGTGCTGTGTGGTGTGTGTCCTTTCTAACAATGATGAGAAACAGCGATACCTGACACCGAAGGAGGCTATGTGTGCCAGCCCTCGTGCCAGGCCTTATGCATTGTAAACTCCCTCAATCCCCCAGTACCATCGGGGGGAGGATCTCTTATCAGCCCCCATTTTGCAGATGAGAAACCAGCACTGGGAAGGTTAGGTAACTTACCCAGCAAGTTGCAGAGCTGGGATGCAAACCCAGGTCGCCTGACTCCCACGCCCCTGCTCCTAGCCCCAGGTTGTGCTGCGTCACGTGTGTGTGGCGCACAGTGTACTGTGTGTGTTAGGCACTATGTGTCCACCTGATGGTGCTGATGTAGGTGTGCACATACATGCATGTCTGTGGACACACATGTGTGCCCCCAGGGGTGTTATGCACGCATGCATGTAGGCAGGGTAGCACACTGCTTGCTGTGGAAGACTGAGGAGGGAGGCGCTGGCACGCTTGTCTGGCTCATTCATCTGCCACAAGAGCTCTGGTGAAGCTTTACCTCGCCGCTCTTTGGTGACCATTTTTCTTACTGAAAAATTTAATGAGCAGAGGAATGGTGGCTGAGCACTGGGGAGTCCTCTGCGTTGAGTAGCTTTGACAGACGAAGCCCCAGGAAGAGGAGCAGCCCCCCAGCACTCTCTCAGGGTGAACCGCAGCCACCACACAGGGAGAAATCCGAGACTTCTCAAGACCCGGGAGACCTCGGAAGGCCTCCTTGGCTGGCTTCTCTCAGCCTTCCCCATCCCAGGGGCAGGGCCACCGGCTCTTCCCAGCCCTGTTTCTAGCCTCACTCCTCCTTGCTCCCACCCGAGTTGCCTTCTGAAAGCCCATGCCATCCTGATCACAGTCCTGCACCACAAACGTCCATGGTTCCCTTCTACCCTAAACACACAACCCAACTTCTGTGACCAGCTATCCTCCACCACCTGGCCCCTATCTGCCTCCCAGACACCCTTCAAGGTAGGTGCCAGGGCAGAGACCAGGTTGTGGGGAGAGAAGCCTAGACTGCAAAGTTTCTGAAGGCCCTCACTCTTAGGGTCCAGCTTCGATCTCCCCACCTTGGCATCCCCGCCTCCACTGGCAGAGGAGTGGGCATATCCTCCTTAAAATTGAACTTGGAGGTGCTGAGGAAGTTTAACTCAGAATCAACAAAGGCTCTGAGTGCCAGCTTGATGCCAGGCCATTCCTCGCACATCCTGCTGCCCACTCTCACAGCACACTTTTGAAAGCAGGTGCCTCAACGCCCCAAGTCTAATCGCCTGAAGTCAGAGAACCTATAAGGAGCAAAACGACCGCAGTAACGATCCACATGGACTGAGGATCTGCTATGACCACTGTGCTAAAGGGCTCTGGCTGTCACTGTCACCTGTGTGACAACCCGAGGGATAAGCCTACACTAGACCCTCGTGATTCATGGACTCCCTATTTGTGAGTTTGCCTACTCACAAAAATTCACTTTCATTCCCCAGTCAGTACTCACACTGCTTTCAGGGTGATTCGTGGACACGCACAAAGTGGCGAAAATTTTGAGTCACCTGATATAACCTGATACCAGCTGAAGTAGAACAAGATGACACTCTGCCTTCTTGTTCCAGCTCTCATTTGGCAAACAAGTGTCCTTTGTGTGGTCTATTTAGTGTCCTGCTCTTCACATGTTTGCACACTTTGTTGGTGATTTCACTATTTCAAACTGTCCCCATGCAGAGCACAAGGTGCCGTCTGGGGTGCTTAAATACAAGAAGGCTGTAATATGCCTTTCAGTAATATGCCTTTCAGAGAAAATGGTGTGTTAGATGAGCTTTGTTTAGCCATGAGTTACGGCGCTGTGGCCGCAGGTTCAGCGTTAATGAATCAACAATATTAAATAAGGTGTCTTTAAACAGAAACACACCTGAAACAAGGCGATGTACTGATCAGTTGATGAAAATGTGACCAGGGGTTCACAGAAACCTAACTCTGTTTTTCCCCTAGGAGCAAAGGTTCAGTATTGCTAATTCAGCATTCTTGGTGACTTTATAGAACATAATTACTGCAAATAAGAATTGATTGTAGACCAGACTGACCAACATAGTGAAACCCCATCTCTACTAAAAATACAAAAACTAGCCACGCATGGTGGTGTGCACCTATAATCCCAGCTACTCAGGAGGCTGAGGCAGGAAAATCGCTTGAACCCAGGAGGCAGAGGTTGCAGTGAGCCAAGATTGCACCACTGCACCCCAACCTGAGTGACAGAGCAAGACTCCATCTCAAAAAAAAAAAAAAAAAAAAAGAGAGGGAGAGACAGAATCGATTGTATTTTCCTCTTTTGCCACTGAAGAAACTATGGCACAGAGAGGTTAAATCTCCCACCTGGGCTTGCACAGCTAGTGAGTTGCAGGTTCTCTTAGAAAAGGAACCAACCCCCCCGCGCCCCCCGACACAAAGACACACACCTTCATGAGAAATGAGATGAATGCTGGTGGCCTGGGACACAAGTGTAGGGGACGAGGTACACAGACTTGGCATTGAATAGCATTATCTGAAGTTCTTTCTTTTTCATTTCTCTGACAATCCTGGTGAGTGAATGTAAGTGAAACCCTGGGCTTGGTGCTCACAGGTCTTTAATGCCTCTCAAACTCCCCCTGCTAATTCCACTTTTTAGTAGAGAAAGCCCAGCCCTCAGACTCAGAGCCTCCGGCAGGTTGGCATGTCTAGCTGGGACCTAGTAACAGTTTAGTTTTCATTGTAGTATTTTTTTTTTTTTTTTTTTTGAGACAGGGTCTCGCTCTGTCACCCAGCCTGGAGTACAGTGGCATGATCTCGGTTCACCGCAACCTCTGCCTCCCAGGCTCAAGCGATTCTCCTGCCTCAGCCTCCCGAGTAGCTGAGATTACAGGCGTGTGCTACTACCACCCGGCTAGTTTTTGTGTTTTTAGTAGAGACGGAGTTTCACCATGTTGGCCAAGCTGGTTTTGAACTCCTGACCTCAAATGATCCTATATTGTAGGATATACCTACACACAGTATGTCCTTCAGTCCTCACACTGGCCCCTAAGGGAGGTATAACTGGACCTAAATTTCAGAATGAGGAGTCTGAAGCTCAGACAGAGAAGTGAAGTGACTTGCCCACCATCCTGCAGCAAGTGGATAGGAAGCCAGCATTTGAGTGCAAGCCTGTCTGGCTCCAGAAGCCTCCTACAGGTAACCCACACTGCTTCCTGGGTATGTGCCTGGGAAGAGAATGCCTGGGTGATCCATTCCTTTGCTTAGGCCTGTGCTCATAGGGAGTTTGCCTCTAAAGTTCTCCTTGCCCTGGGAAGGGAGGAAAAGCAGAGAGAAAAAGTGGTCTAGGTTTGCGGCTGTGCATCTTTCAGGTTCAGTAGAAGTTTTTTGTTGTTGTTGTTTATTTATTTATTTATTTATTTATTTATTTATTTATTTATTTATTTATTTTGAGACAGAGTCTTGCTCTGTCGCCTAGGCTGGACTGCAGTGGGGCGATCCCAGCTCACTGCAACCTCCGCCTCCCAGGTTCAAGCAATTCTCCTGCCTCGGCCTCCTGAGTAGCTGGGATTACAGGCGCCTGCCACCACGTCTGGCTCATTTCTGTATTTTTAGTAGAGATGGGTTTCACCATGTTGGTCAGGCTGGTCTCGAACTCCTGACCTCAGGTGATCCACCCACCTCAGCCTCCCAAAGTGCTGGGATTACAGGCATGAGCCACCATGACTGGCCCAGTGTAAGTTTTACAGTGTCATCGAGGACTTTGGGAAGCCCTGGCTGGGAGCATAAGCCCCTGGGCTGTGTGACCCTGAGAAAGCAACTCGCCCCCTCTGGGCCTTAACTCCTCATCACTGCAGTGGAGGAGCTGGACTCAGCGACTTCTCAGGGTCTGCTAGGGCTCAGCCTGCAGGGCTCCAGGCAGAGGCCTGCTGAGAACTTACTGAATCCTTGGGGTGGTCCCAGAGCCCTGGGTCACATATGTCATCCTCCTTAGGTCATGAGCCCAAGGCCTGGAGAGGGGATCACCCTGAGGGATTGGCCTCCAGCCATCTTTCAAGGATAAGGATAAACTCTTAGGCTAGAGATTTTTACATCTACTTTCTTTACTTTAAAAATATCAATATATAAAATATAATGGTCGAGCTGTCTAAAATGCTACAATCCAAAGGTTCCCACAGCCTTACTGATGTTTTGTCTGAAACACGAAAAGACTGTGATTTCCACTTGCTTCCAGTCTCTTTAAGTTTTGTAAGAGGCCTCCCCGTACACAAGATAGTGGTTATCTTTGGGGAGGGAGACTGGAGGTGGCCTGACACGTTCTACTCTTTGCTTCTATTACATTTTTGTTTTCTTTTTAACACAAGCATGTGTTACTTTTATAATAGGAGAGATGATGCTTTCAGTAGTTCATTAATAAGGATCAGATTGCTTTGGGCTAAAGTATCTGTTATAGACTGAATGTTTGTGTATCCTCAAAATCTATATGTTGATCACAGCTTGCCAAAAGTAAAAGAAAAAGAAAATATATTTTTGACCAGGTGCAGTGGCTCACTCCTGTAATCCTAGCACTTTGGGAGGCCAAGATGGGTGGATTACTTGAGGCCAGGAGTTCAAGACCAGCCTGGGCAACATAGTGAGACTCCATCTCTATAAAAAAAAAAAAAAAAATGGCCAGGTATGGTGGTGGGCCCCTGTAGTCCCAGCTACTTTGGGAGGCTGAGGTGGGAGGATTGCTTGAGCCCAGGAAGCCAAGGCTGCAGTGAGCCAAGATCGTGCCACTGTACTCCAGACTGAGCAACAGAGAGAGACCTTGTCTCAAAAAAATTATATATACAATTTTCTTAAAAGAAAATGTGTATGTTGACATCTTAACCCCCAGTGCAATGGTGTTAGGAGATGGAGCCTTTGGGAGGTAACTAGGGTTAGGTGGGGTCTTGAGGGTGGGGCCCTCACAGTAGGATTAGTGTCTGTCTCAGTTCCAACTGTGTAACAAAATATCATAGACTGGGTGGCTTATAAACAACACAAATTTATTTCTCATGTTTCTGGATGCTGGAAGTCTAAGATCAAGGTGTCAGAATGGTTGGGTTCTAGTCAGGTCTGTCTTCTGGGTTGTAGACTGCCAATTTCCCCTTGTATTTTAACATGGCAGAAAGAGGGTGAGAGCGCTCTCTGAGGTCCCTTTTATTAGGGTACTAATCACACTCATGAGGGCTCCACTTTCATGACTTAATCACCCCCCAAAGGCCCCACCTACTAACAGCATCATATTGGAAGTTAGGATTTTTACATATAAATTTTTGGGGGACATAAACATTCAGTCTATAACATTGTCCTTATGAGAAAAGACATTAGAGAGAGTTCTCTCTCTCTCTCTCTCTCTCTCTCTCTCCCCCCTCATCTCAAGTACAAAAGCCCCCATCAGGAAGTGACTCAGCGAACACCCTGGTCTTGGATTTTCCAGCCTCCAGAACTGTGAGAAATAAACATCTGTTGTTTAAACCCCCCAATCTCTGGTATTTTGTTATGGTAGCCTGAGGAGACTGATACGGTGTCTGTGGTCTTTCTCTGAACCCCCAGAATATTCAATCCAGTACCTCATCACAGAGTCCACAGGCCAGTCCTGACCTCCCACCTCCGTGTCCCCAACAAAGAGTAAGCCATTTGTCCACTGTGAGAGCACTCAAGCAAGTCACTGAAGCTCTCTGAGCCTTGATTCCCTGATCTGTGTAACGGAGGTCATGAGTTTTCACCTCACAGCATTGTTGGGAGACACAGTCTTCCACAGGCCCCAAGTGTCCCTGAGTGTCCATCCCCATACGTTCTTGCTGGGTATAACAGGAGTGCAAGTCCCTGACCTACTGCTCTGTGCCCCAATCTTTGTTCAAGATTGTGTCTGAAGCAAGCAACCCTGGGGAATGAGATAACTTCTTCTCCCAGACAGGGACAGGCTGGCATGACCCAACTCTGCCACACCACCTCTGACCAGAGGTAACTAGACCGGGAATGGATACCTGCCCCAAGGTGGGGCGGTCAGAGTCCTTCTGGAATGTTTCTCTTAAGACTGAGGGAATGAGCGCTTCTCCAGTAGTTGAAGGCTCAAGAGGCAAAACTCAGGACTGTTCAGCAGCTGTGTTTCCTTCCAGGTGAAGAAGGCCAGTGTGCATTGAGAAGGGAAGAAAGTAGTAGGAGAAATAGAAACAAGGTCTAGAAATATCCTACAGTTCCAAGTGTACATGGAATCAACCCAGCCACTTGAGGGGCCTGCCCAGTAGCACCTGAGGCCTCCGTCCCTGGGCAAGAATCTGCCAGGTCCATCTTTGGTGACATGTTCATCACTGACCCAATTCCCTGTGGTCAGGGAATGGGATCCTCTAACACTGGGATCCCTGACCACCCACCTCAGTGGCACCAGGAGGCAGTTTCCAGAGGTGTGATCCTGTGGGTTCGTAAGTCTTCTAAAGGTGCCCACTACTCTGTGTTCAACCAGCCTGGCGTCATTCATTCCTTTTTTGCCTATGTGTGCCTGTTTCTCCAGCTAGATTATTACTGCATTGTTGGCACCTTGTTTCAGACTCCTTGTATGTGGACAGTGAATGGATTGAAGAGTTGAGAGCATGAGGCCAGAGGTTCAATTGGAGGGATGATCCATAAGATATCAGAAGCCATGACGTGCAACTGGGAGCCATGTGGGGACACAGTCATAGCCACTCTGAAGATTGGGAGATGAGGATAGGAACTAAACAAGGGGTGAAGGTGAGGGGCTGTAGATGGGTGTGAATGGCTGCTGGCACAGCCCCTCAGCTTGCCCAAGTGTCTTTCCCATCCAAGATGCTTTTAAATATCCTGTCCCTCACATTCGTGACCTCAAACATTTGTTGTCACCCTGCTCCTCTGTGATCTGGTTGGTAATCTCAGAAACACCAAGAAGAGACATCACAGGGCCAAAGTCTACCCTATTCACCAGCATTTAGAGTAGACTGGAGAAGTTCAATGAAGCTCTGCACGCCGACTCTCAGGCTTTGACCACAGCCAGGGTGGATGGGGCCAGGACCCTGCCCAAGCAAGGGAGTCTGGCCTGGTGAACATTGACACATTTTCTATTCATTTAACAAATATCCATTAAGCACCTTCTATGAGCAGTTACAGTATTCAGGCCCAAATGAATCCATCATAGATAAGAAGCCTGTCGCCTGGTAGAAAAGGTGAGCAATGGGCTGGGCATAGGCTCACGCCTGTAATCTCAGCACCTTGAGAGGCCGAGGTGGGTGGATCACCTGAGGTCAGGAGTTCGAGACCAGCCTGGCCAACATGGTGAAACCCCATCTCTACTAAAAACACAAACAGTTAGCTGGGCATGGTGGCACACGTCTGTAATTCCAGCTACTCTGGAGGCTGAGGCGAGAGAATCATGTGAACCCAGGAGGCAGAGGTTGCAGTGAGCCGAGATCGTGCTATTTATTGCACTCCAGCCTGGGCGACAGAGTGAAACTCAGTCTCAAAAAACAAAAAAAACAAAAAAAGAAAAGAAAAGGTGATCAATGAATATAGGTAAGTGTGAACTTGAAAAGGAAATGACGTGGACCATAGCGGGGAAGGGGGTGTTATCAGGGAAGGCTTCATCAAGGAGGGGCCATTCAGCAGACTCTGGACAGAAAGGTAGAGCCACACACATGGCAATGGGGGAGGAAGGAGGTTCCAAGCTGATAGAACAACTGTCCAGCACCACAAATACTTTTTGAGGACCTACTGTGATCAACTCTAGGCTTCCTGTAACCAACACCCTGTGATCAATCAAGGACTTGCCTTATTTCTCTTATACTCACAAGCAAATTCCTGTTGATCCATTCTATCACTTTCTGGCCTCTTTTCAGCCTCACAGCCAGATTTTCTTTGGCCTCCCTCTCCTTTCCTCCCATCTCCTTGAGGCCCCGTCTAGCTTGGCAGCTCTGGGCTACGACATCCTCACATTCCCAACACCACAGGCCTTTGGAATCTGATATCCCTGAGCCTAAACCAAAGGAGAGCATTACATGGTATGTCCCCTCCCATAGCCCATCTGTCCCACTGATGGATTTGTTCACTGGGTGGGGGCCATCTAAGGACAAGCACCATTGTTATTTGTGCCATCATCCAGCATCAGACAAGCACAACATTGGGCTGTGGATAATTACCCCCAGGAGGGCAATTTACCGGGCAAGGCACTGCTCCTTATACCCAGGCATCAGTGAGGCAGTTTAGTAGTAAGTTCCAAGTGTCAGCCCTCCACTGAGGGGATGACCCTGAATCAGTCAGGCCCCATTGCCCAGCTCACCAGCTTCGAGGCCTTCTCTGACCAAGGCCTCTACTCCAGGAACCAGGTGCTGATTCAGGGAGCAGCCAGAATAGAGGGGTGAGCAGAGGACCTGAGCAAGCTGGAGCTCAAAGAGGGCTTGAGGAGTCAGTCATACCTGCTGCCGAAAATGTTGGTCCTTCCTCTGCATGCTCTGGCATGGTTTGTCTCTCAATATGACCAGTAGACTAGAATGAATGGTGGAGGCCTGATTCCAGCCCAGGCCAGTCTGATTCTAGAATTCTCATCAGGGAGAGGGAAGATGCTCACCCCAAATCCCACCACCCAAACCCAACATAACCCCCAGACATGTGCTTTCTCTTCTCACTTTTACCCGCAAGCTAGACACACATTTTCACATAGCTGTGGTTATAAAATGCAAACAATTGAAGGTTCTTTTTTTCACTGAATAGTTCGTAAACTCTTTCCCATGTTCTGAGAGCATCTGCATTGGGATCATCTCTGAGTTAGAAACCTGGAAGTCCTGGAGCCCAGTCCCACCGGGGACTGCTGGGAGACGGTGTGGAACACACCTCAGCATTGTCCCCTGACCCCGCCCACCACCTAAGGGTGAGAAGCTTGAGTATTTATTCCCCAACTTCCAACCTTCATTAATTGTGGGGCGGGGGTGCTTCCAGGGATGTCACCTTGGGCTGAGCACATTCCTGTAGCCAGAGAGAGCCCACCGGCTGAGCTGCAGCTCCTCACAGGGGGAAGCCTCTGGTGTGCTTGGGAAGAGACGGCCTCCAGAAAGTGGGTGGCCATCAACAGTGTCTCCCGTACTTGGACAGCCTGTGTGATGTCTTCCAGGCTCAGCTTCCTCATCTGTAGAATGCAGAGAAGATCACCTTCCTTCTGGGGCTGTGGTGAGGGGCGTGCAGGAGAAGGGACAGGAAAAGGCTTAAGGGCTGGAAGCAGGTTGGGTGGGTGTGAGTTTCTCATGTACACTATCATTGAGAAAGGGGGCTGGCCTCAGCATCTCTGTGGTGGTGCCTACAGCACGAGGCCCAAGCTGCACCTGCTGGGACTGGAGACATTCCCTAGGCTTCCCAAAGGGGGCTGCAGGTATATCTGCCCCACTCAAATACCCCTTTGCAGACAGTCCTCAGCTAAACGGCCTCCCTTCCATAAACAGCACGCTCTGTCTTTGGAGAACTACTCCCCAGACTCCCGTGCCAAGGGTGCTGTTCTGACGGGGGCTGCACATTTTCTAGCCAGATCAGGAGGGGCTTTTGTTCGAACCCCTCTATCCTGGGGAGACAATGAGACGTCTAGGCAGGGGACAAGTATGAGACTGGGCTCTGGTCCCTGGGCTGCAGTGTGGCAGGGGACTCGGCTCAACATCAAAATGAGGGGTTTTCTGCTGGTTCCATGAGACCTTGGTTGGGTCACTGTGTGCTTCAGTTTCCTCATCTATAAAGGCAGAAAGTTGGAGCAAGTGATATTTCTGACCCTTCTGTCAGAGGCGTTTGAACCAGACTGACTCCATCTTGAATAGCTGCTGGGTGAAATGAGGCTGAGAGCTGCTGGGCTGCATTCCTGGTAGATTAGGCATATTTAGTCACAGGATGAGGTAGGAGGTCACCACAAGATACAGATCACAAAGACCCTGCTGATAAAACAGGATGTGATAAAGAAACCAGCCAAAACCCCCCAAAACCAAGAGGCAATGAAAGTGACCTCTGGTCATCCTCATTCCTCATTATAGGTTAATTCTAATTCATGAGCATGCTAAAAGTCACTCCCATCAGCGCCATGACAGTTTACAAATGTCATGGCAACGTGGAGAAGTTACCCTATATGGTCTAATGGGGGAGGAATCCTCAGTTCTAGGAAATCCCCACCCCTTTCCTGGAAAGCTCATGAATAATCCACCCCTTGTTTAGCATATCATCAAGAAATAACTGTAAGTTTACTCAGTCAAGCAGCACAGGCCACTGCTCTGCCTATGGAGTGGCCATCCTTTTGTTTCCTTACTTCTCTAATAAACTTGCTTTCACTTTACTCTACAGACTCACCCTGAATTCTTTCTTGCATGAGATCCAAGAACTCTCTCGGGGTCTGGATCTGGACCCCTTTCCGGTAACACCTCTGCCCCTGACAGAGTGTCAGTGTGTGTAGAAGTGGAACAAAAGTTAGGAGGAATCAAGAGAAGCAGGCCCTCCCCACGTTGCCCTCCCCACCCTTCTCCCATTTTCACCCGAGTTCCCTTCATTGGAGCCCCTCTCCCAGGTGCCCAGGGTTCCCAGCTGGGCTTTTCCCATACCATGAGAAATTGAGGTATGGCCCCTTGTCACCTACCTGACATCACATCAGTCCAATAGCTGGAAGGGGCAGTGCCTGGCAGAGCTTGGGAGCCTGGGTCCAGGGCCCACACTTTAGAGCACTGAACTCTCCTAAAAACCACCCAAGGAAAGTCATGGGAACTTACGTCAAGTCCTATGTACCAAGATGTTCATCACAGCATGTTTGCCACTGGGATTTAACCACATATTCAATAATAAGAAAATGGGTCAGCAAATTGTGAAGCAGATGCTAGGTGACAATTACACCGCCACAACAATAATGTCTTTTGAAGGTATTTTAATGACATAGAAAAATCATTCATGAAAGTCTAGTGCAGAACAAGGAGGCGTGATAAAAATAGCATGGCCTCAGCCACCTGCATGCCCTTCATTCTGCCCTCTCCTGCTGGAGAACTCGGGACAGTGGGAAGGACAGGGCCCTCCTCCTGGAGCCCACATTGACTTGCTAGTAAGTGATTATTTTCCTATTTTTAAACTCTGACATATTGGAGAACAGAACGCAAACTTTGTACCATATTTAAGGTAAGACACGAGACTTCACATAACTTTTATGCTCATCGTGGCTGCGTCAGCTGCACCCCCCTTTCAGTGCCTGCGTGCTCTCTTCCCAGAGGCTGCTGGAGGGAAGCATCAAGATCTCTGCTTCAGGTGAAGTCCAATCCCCCATTTGAGTACAATGTCCTCTGTGGCCAGTCTCATTTGGCTTCAGGTCTCTCTTAGAAGCTGGGATGGAGCAGGAGCAGCTTGCTCACTTTATGATATAAAACCACATCAGTTCAGGAGCAAAAGACATAAAGTCTAGTTCTAGCACTTGCTGCAATGTGACTTTGGCTCTTTGAGATAAGCAGATACTGAGAAAAGAATCTGAGTGCAAGCAATTGACTTGGGAGGTGATCCCAGGAAGCACTGGAAGGAAATTGATGATGAGTGAGAGGGAAGGAAAGGAAAGCAATACCCATGCATTGATAAGCTGGTCACTGCTGTAGGCAGCGAAGCTCATCCCACTTGGCAACTGTAGGAGAGCCGGTATAAAACACACTTCAAAGTTGTCCCACCTGAAAAGAGAGGAGGAAGGAACGCTTTATCCTTTATCTCCCATTATTGATTGACAGCTGCTCTCAGGATCATGACCTTCCCAGTCCTTTCCTCTACCCTCAGGACAGGCTAAAAAAAAAAAAAAAATCCTCAGGCAGATTCATTGTTATTTGCAGTAGGATGGCAGGTATTCAAATGAGATGTGTCAAGGGCATGTAGCAATTGATCCTTTTTTTTTTTTTTTTTTTTGAGATGGAGTTTCACTCTTGTTTCCCAGGCTGGAGTGCAATGATGCACTCGCGGCTCACTGCAACCTCTGCCTCTCAAGTTCAAGTGATTCTCCTGCCTCAGCCTCCCAAGTAGCTGGGATTACAGGTGCACGCCACCATGCCTGACTAATTTTTGTATTTTTAGTAGAGTCAGGGTTTCACCATGTTGGCCAGGCTGGTCTCCTGACCTCAGGCAATCCCCCTGCCTCAGCCTCCCAAAGTGCTGGGATTACAGGCGTGAGCCATCGTGCCTGGCCAGCAATTGATCTTAACATGTGAGGTTGAGATCCTGTGAAATATTTGGCAGGGAAAAGTCCTATAGGAATGAAGAAGTCCACGAATGAGTTATCTGTTTAACCGGAGCCAAAGCCCTACATCTTCAAAGGTCTGAGAGCTTTACCAGGAAGAGTCAATAAGCCGAAGAGGGAGTCCTGCCCAAGAGGTTAGGCTGGTGATGCTGGCCTGTCACCTGTCCCCCTGGGAACCAATGGAGGCAGCAGAGCAAACCTAGGCTTCACGTTATTCAGGAAGGGCAGTGGCTGCTAAACTGGCTAGTAAGAACCTGCAGCAGGACAGACATCTGGCACCTCAGAACTCCTCTGCTGCCTGCCATCTCCACAGGCTAGATAGGAAGCGCCCATGCTAGACCATATTCCTGGCCACTGCCTCTGAAGTTTGGTGATCACTTATTGTTCAAACTAGGTATTTTAATAGTGAAAGATTATGCTAAAAATAACTTAAATTATGTAATAATTTGAAAGATTTACTATTTTTAAATAGATATGGGGTCTCACTATGTTGCCAGGCTAGTCTTGAACTCCTGACCTCAAGCAATCCTCCTCCCTTGGCCTCCCAAAGTGCTGGGATTACAGACATGAACCACCACGCCTGACCTGAAATATTTACTATTGACTGACATTGTTTTTTAATTCATAGACCTATAAAATATTTCTATTCAAGAGCTATTTTTAAAAGTAAAACTATTCCTAACAAATAACATATCTCTGAGAAACACACTGTTAATGGAATAAAATGAAAAGCTACAAACAGAGAGAAAATGTTTGCAAAACAATATCTGATAAAGAATTTGTATCTAAAATACACAAAGAACCCTTAAAACTGAGCAATAAGACAGCAAACAACTTAATAAAAAAATGGGCAAAAGATCTGGACGCCTCACCAATGAAGCTGTAAGGATGGCAAATAAACATATAAAAAGACACTTCACATAATTTGCCTTTAGGGAAATGCAAATTAAAATAACAATTAGATGCTACCACACACCTGCTAGAGTGGCTAAAATCTAAACCATCACCAACATCAATCGCTGGAGAGGATACATAGCAAAGGGAACTCTCACTCATTACTAGTGGGAATGCAAAATAGTATAGCCACTTTAGAAGACATTTTGGCAGTTTCTTACAAAGCTAAGCACAGTTTTACCATATGATCCAGAAATCATGCTCCTGGGCATTTATCCAACTGATTTTAAAAATTTATGTCTACACAAAAACCTGAATGTTTATAGCAACTTTACTCATAATCACCAAAAACTGGAAGTAACCAAGATGTCCTTCGCTGGGTTCATGGATAAGCATACTGTGGTACATCCATACATCCATGTAATGTAATACTAAATGTATATTGCTAAGTGAAAGAAGCCAACCTAAAAAGCCTAGATATTGTATGATTTCATTTATATAACACTCTAGAAAAGGCAAAACTAAAGAGAAAGGTCACCAGAGGTTTGTAGGAGGAGGTGTTGAATGAGTGAGGCACAGGGGATGGATTGTTTAGGGCAGTAAAACCATCCTATAATATTATAATGATGGATACATGACACTATGCATTTGTCAAAGCCTATAGCACTTTACAGCACAAAGTGTGATTCTCACTGTATACAAAATTTGAAAATAACACTTTAGGAGGTTGGGGAAATCTGAAGATGGAGTGCGATTGTGATAAAAGAACCTAACTGTGTGTATGAAACAGCCTCACTGAAGGGGATGGGGAAAGAGGTTCTGACCTAAGTTACTTTGAGAATGAATGGCGTCTTTAAGATGAAAGGCAAATGGACCTGCACATAAGAACAGTACTTTGGTTGATAAAGTGGTTTCTCATGGGGGTACAGATGAGCAATTCCAAAACTTCTAATGTAACACTGGAATTGAACAATTAAGTAAATGGATGGTGGATGGTGGGAGTCAGGTTTTTCACTGTTGGAGTGAGGAGTTACAGATTAGCAAGGATGGGGGCTAGAATGACCTATGTGGTAATGAATTAGAGCTGAGCACATCAGTATGAACCCATGTTAGCTTAATATAGATATAGATGGTTACATATGAAATATTTAATAACTGCATGTACATAAATATATACACACTTAAGTTTCCTTGCTCTGCCAGCTTAGAGAGCCTAGAAGCAACAAAACTTTTGAAAGGGCCTAGAAGCAACGACTCCTCACCAGCACATGTAGCTCCCAGATCTAGGTTTCTACCTCACCCTCCAATTAAAGGAACCAGGGCTCCTTGGAGAAATGGCTGATTTTAGGACTGGGGCAGAAAATATACTAGAGAAGCCTGGAGCATCTTGTAATTCCAGAAAATAAGGAAATGCTAAATAATAAATAAACAAACAAACAAACAAAAAACACAACGAGGGGATGTGTCAAAGGGACACAGGAGCCAACTGAAAGAGTTCCCAATGACCAAAACTGGAACAACTTAAGCAACAAAATAAAGAAGTGTTTAATTATAACCTAAAGGATAAAATAAATATCCACGAGTCCATAGTGCTCCAGATTAATGATTGAATAAATGAATAAATAGGGAGAAGAGATGCATCTCCCATGCAGGAGAATTTCAAATAATTTCTGTAGATACTCCACCCTCAGAAGGGGTGCATAACTCTCTATTCCTTCAGTGTGGAATGTGCGTAGTGACTTCCTTCCAAAGACTACAGTATGGGAAGGGGAAGAGTAACTTTGCAGTGGAGAAACTGACAGACACTACCTTGGCCAGGTGATCAAGCCTAAGGAAACATGCTAACTAAATGCAACCTGACATCCTGGATGGGAGCCCAGAAGAGAAAAACAATATTAGGTTGAAACTAAGGAACTCTGAATAAGGTATGGGCTCTAATTAATTAAAATGTATCCATATTGGTTCATTAATTATAACAAGTGTACCTAACATGTAAGATGTTAATTATAGGGGAAGCTAGGTGTGGAGTATATGGAAGCTTTCTGTAATCTTCACCATTTCTCTGGAAATATAAAGCTATTCTAAAATTAAGGGCTTATTTAAAAATAACATATCTGTGTAAATTATATTTTTTAAAAATTTTATATTTATTATCCAAGCATTAAAAACAGCGTACGAGAAAAAGTTTGGTATATATTCATGTACTTTAATCAATTTCTTAGCCATATGTGTATAATACTGTGTCACTGGTATTTTTCTAAGGAATATGTGTTTTTTAAAACATGATCTTTTTAAAAAAGCCCCCTCAAAGAATTGCCTGTAACCATCTCTAAGTCACTTTTTATGATTAGTAAAATGTAAACTGTTGACATCCATCATGGACTCTTCTCTATAAATCATAATATTTTTAATGAGAATATAGTTTCTCTACAAAGGTACCTGGTAAATTCAGAGAAAAATCCACTAAATGGAGGATATTCTCAATTCTAATTTCTTTAGACAGAAGCAACCTAACTATTTCAGCCCAAATATTTTCACAGGGAGTGTCTCTTTGCCACCATTTATAATACCTTAAAAAATTTAAAAAAATTTTTTAGAGATGGGATCTCACTGTCATCCAGGCTGGAGTGCAGTGGTGAGATCATAGCTCACTGCACCTTGAAATCCTGGGCTCAGGTGACCCTCTCCCATCAGCATCCCCAGAAAATGGGATTACTAGCGTAAGCCACCATGCCTGGCTATAATACCTTTCTTTAACGAATATTATGAGAAGTTAAAATTCATCACATAAATTGACTTTGTCATTTTGTCTAACATTTTGCCTACTATAGATGATACAAAACCATAAGCCATCTGTCTTCCATTCAATCCAACTACAAAATATAAATTTTCCCAATTAAAAGTAGGAACACCTTCAAAATATTCTCCCTGCAAGTCAAGACATTCCAAACGAAAATGATAAAATCTCTAAATTAAATCTTGCTTACCATTTGAACTGTCATTACTTAATTTATTCAGCTCCTCCCTTACTTTTGGGACGTAAAAATAATTGGTTTCCAGTGTGCAATAAATGACACTTGCTAAAAACCCTGTTTTCAATACCTGAAATTTGATACAAGTTTCAAAAGTTAAAATTTATTTTGGCACACTTGTTGAACACTCTGATTAAAAGTTTTCAATTGCTTTTGAACAAAATTTAGAGGACTCATTTACAAAATATTCAATTTCATTGTACACACTTAAAATGATTTACAAGGCAATTCTTCAAAGACTCAAACATTTAAAAAATTCAACTGACAATAGACATCAAAAACAGAAAACATATTGCTGTGCTGGGTTGTGCCAAGCCATATTGGAGCCTGAGGCAAAAGAAAAATCAATAATACTGATCTTGCCTTTACTTAAAATTTTGATATTTTGTTCATCATGCATTTTTGCATTAATTTTGATTTTTAAAATATTGTTTAAAAATGTTGGTTGTCTTGATTACTGTGTTTTTTGTGCCCTCTTAAAATCTGTACCTGAGGCAGGTGCCCAGCCATGGCCCTGCTGTTGTGCTGAAATATGTTTTATATTCAACATCACTTTTGCCTCAAAAATATTGTAGTATAATTACTCTTTTGTGTATGCATTTATATACATACATATGTCTATAAATTTATAGACAACTACAGTTTCTACTTCAGTTGATACACCATAACAGCTTGTTTTATTCCAGTTTTCAATTACATGTGCACCACCATCAATTTCAAGTTCATTTCTACTATGGATTTCCTAATTGGATGTAAATATTGTTTTGCTGCTATGTTCTACCGAAATGTATATCCATATTTACAAACACAAATTCTTCCATCTTTAACGTTGAACTTTTAAACTGAATTTACAAGAATATTCTCAATAATGTCAGATGTTTCACCCTCACTGGAATGAATTTCCCAAAGCTTGACTGTAATTTCATCATTGGAACCAACTGATTTTTCTATTTGAAGCACCTGATGACCTTGGTGTAAAACTGCCAAGGGCTGGCACGAGGCATGGAGTAGAAGCCCTCCTGACCTAGCTCAAGTTGGGGAAGTTTGCTGTGGGGAAGATCACCGGGAGCTGGGAGGGAAGTTAGAGAGATCTGAGCTGGATCCCTCATTGGACAGGTTGCTGAAGGACCACGAAGGATCTAGGACAAGTCCACATGCCCAGCCACAGAACATTTCCCTGTTGTCAGCACCCTTTTTCTTCTGCTCCCACCTGCTAGTTCTTTCCAGTTAGATCAAGTTCCTGAGCCCAGCAATCTGAACAGCCTAGATAAGTTTTTGAGCCAAATGGCTGGCTGGCTGGTGTATTGGCTGTCTGTGGGTTGAATGTCAGCCTTTTGTCCAATCAGCTGAGACCAAGGGACAGTGGGTGGAGCAGGCTCACTTCGGACAGAACATGGCAACCTGGAGCACACAGGAGTTTTCCTTAGGATAGGCTATGGGGATGGCCTCAGTGGGCACTGACTGGTGGCCCAGGTCTAGTCTGTACACAGCTGCTGCCTGGACTCAGTGACTCCTCCTCCTCCAGGCAACTCTTCTCTCTGCTGCTTGTCTGTCTGACATTGATGCCCTAAGGTGGATTCCTGGAACCAGCTCTCCATGTCCATTTAAGTGGACATCCTGGAAGGGAAAATGTGTCTTCCATAGTGATTAGTTATTCCCCACCCTGAGATGACACTCCCAGAATTTCTCAGGGGAAACTGCCAGCCTCTGCTAATGAGGTCTTGGCATTGTCTCAGGACCGTAACAGCTATATTTGTGGTCCCCTTGCAGGACATTTTTTCATCTCCCTTGCAGCCCTCACAGAGGAGGCACAGTCCATGAGGTGGGGAGACTGCTGGGTGAAACTTCTAGGAAAGTCCCTTAAAAGGGACCAAGCTCAGCTGACACATGCCTTTGGACCCTCCCTCCTCCAGGACTGTGGGTGCTCTATGAGTGGCAGAGCAGCCAACTTGGGACCAGGAGTGGCAGGAAGGATTCTGGGACCTCGACAGCACTGAGGACCTACTGAGTTGCCTACCACCGTATTCCTTTTACTCAAACAGAGGAAAAGACCCTTCATTTGTTTAAGTTGCTGTTTGGAGAATCACTGGGAACATAATTCCTAACTGACTCAGCCTCCAAATCTCTCCTCTCCTACAATTTGATGGTGCCACCAGGAGGCATATATTCCATGCCCAGTGGTGACTTTCTCCCTCAGTCATTATTTCCTCAACCAGCCATAAGAAGAAGCAATTCTTAGACACAGATCACTGTCCCAGAGGATTCACATCCCAATGCTGCAGGAACTCCTGCTCTGATGGGACAGGGACAGAAAGGACATTTACTAAGCATCTATTATGGGCAAGAGGCTTCAACTACTAGGATTTATTTAATACTCACAAGAACCTTGTGAGGTAGGCATTTGTTCCATCTTATCCATTAGAAAACTGAAGGGTGAGGTGACTTGCTCAGGGTCACACAGCTAGGAGGAGGATGCGGCAGAACTGAGAACGAAGCTCAGACAGCTGACTCCACTGCCCTGTTCTCTCCACCAAACTGTGCTGCCCCTGAAGCAGAGCTGTAGACAACTCCCTGGCAGTCTGGGGAGAGCACCTCCTATCTTTGATGGGAATTGTTCATCCCCTCCTCCAACCCTAATGGAGGTCACCAATCACAGGCCCTCAAGGGTTGGTGCAAAGTCCAGGCTGGGCCAGTCAGTGGCCTTCCCTAGAACTTTTTGAATTGAAATTAAGGGAAGAGGGGATTTCTGTCTGTGATAGCGAAGCTGGGGCATGTGAAGACAGGCTGGCCTGTAGAAGAAAGAAGTCTTTAGCCAGAGAGAATGATGTTGACATACAGAGAGAAGCAAAGAGAACCTGGTGGGTCTCCTCCACCTCAAGGCAGCTGCACCCTCCTTTGTCCCATGGTTTGGTTGTGTGAGCCTATACACTTTTTGATTGAGCAGGTTTGAATTTGATTTCTGTCACTCAGCTGCCAGTGGGAATGCAATATAGTTCAACCACTTTGGAAACTGTTTGACATTATCTGTGAAAGCTGGACATATACATAGGCTATGACCTGGCAATTCCACTCCTAGGCCCATGCCCAGCAGAAATTAGTGCATGTGTTTACCTAAGGACTTGTGCTAGAGAGTGTTCATAACAACAGTGCTCCAAACATCCCCAAACTGGAAACAACCCAAATGTCCATCAATAGGATAATGGATAAGTAAAGTGTGGTATATTCATATAACGAAACACTATACAGCAATGAAAATAAGCAATGTACAGCTACATGCAACAGTATGACTGAATCTCACAGACATCAGGTTTAGTAAAACAGTACATACTGTAGATTCCCTTTCTGTGAAATTCAAAATCAGGCAACACTAATCAATGGTGACAGAAGTCAAAATGACTGTGACCTCTGAGGGTAGGGGTGGTACTTACTGGGAGGAAGACACAGGGAAACCTCCTAGAGTGCTGGAAATGTTCTAGATTTTTATTTGGGTGGTGGTTACATATGCAGAATGTCATTGAGCTGGGCACGCAAGATTAGAGCGTGTGGTGCACTTTACCATATGTACATTAAACCTAAATCTCAATTTAAAAAGCATCATCATACCCATAAAAATAATAAATCAATAAAAGCATCACCATGCAAGACTCTGAGCCCAGCCTTTGCAGCCCATATGTATACAATGAATGGTTGTTCCAATTGTCATTCTCCTACTATGTAACAGAATGGAGATTTCACAAAGCTGGGTTCTAACTGTCTCAGGGTTCAATGAGTTGCAGCTTCAAACCACAGGTTGAGTATTTTTTTTTTTATCTGAAATGCTTGGGAACAGAAGTGTTTCAAATTTTGGATTTTTTTTTTTTATTTTGGAATATTTGCATATATATAATGAGATATCTTGGGGACGGAACCCAAATCTAAACACAAAATTCATTTATGTCTCATACACACCTTATACACATAGCCTGAAGGCAATTTTATACAACATTTTAAATAATTTTGTAAATAAAACAGAGTTCGTGTAGATTGAGTCCTCAGAAAGCAAAGGTGTCATGATCTCAGCCACCCGTGTATACAGTCTGTAGTTGTTTGGCACCACCATCATTCCAGACTTTGAATTCATTTGCTGCCAATAAGCAACTGGGGATACTGAGTAAAGTGTGTGTCGTGTGCCTGTGACACCCTACACAAAGTCAGGTGTGGAATTTTCCACTTGTGGCATCATGTAGGTGCTCAAAAAGTTTGGATTTTGGCACATTTCAGATTTTGGATTTCAGATTAGCAATTCTCAACCTACAGTTCATGTTCCCTGAAGCAACATGAAAAGTGGGAAGGGTATACAACCATCTGATCTTCAACAAACCTGACAAAAACAAGCAATGGGGAAAGGACTCCCTATTTAATAAATGGTGCTGGGAAAACTGGCCAGCCATGTGCAAAAAACAGAAACTGGACCCCTTCCTTACACCTTATACAAAAATTAACTCAAGATGGATTAAAGAGTTAAATGTAAAACCCAAGACCATAAAAAAAACAGAAGAAAACCTAGGCAATACCATTCAGAACATAGGCATGGGCAAAGACTCCATGACTGAAACACTGAAAGCAATCACAACAGAAGCCAAAATTGACAAATGGGATCTAATCAAACTAAAGAGCTTCTGCACAGCAAAAGAAACTATCATCAGAGTGAACAGGCAACCTACAGAATGGGAGAAAAGTTTTGCAATCTACCCATCTGACAAAGGGCTAATATCCAGAATCTACAAGGAACTTACATAAATTTACAAGAAAAAAACTAACAACCCCATCAAAAAGTGGGCGAAGGATATGAACAGACACTTCTCAAAAGACGACATGTATGCAGCCAATGAACCTATGAAAAAAAGCTCATCATCACAGGTCATTAGAGAAATGCAAATCAAAACCACAATGAGATACCGTCTCACGCCAGTTAGAGTGGTGATCATTAAAAAGTCAGGAAACAACAGATGCTGGAGAGGATGTGGAGAAATAGGAATGCTTTTACACTGTTGATGGGAGTGTAAATTAGTTCAGCCATTGTGGAAGACAGTGTGGCGACTCCTCAAGGATCTAGAACCAGAAATACAATTTGACCAAGCAATCCCATTATTGGGTATATACCCAAAGGATTATAAATCATTTTACTATAAAGACACATACACGCTTATGTTTACTGCAGCACTATTTACAATAGCAGACTTGGAACCAACCCAAATGCCCATCAATGATAGATTGGATAAAGAAAATGTGGCACATATATACCATGGAATACTTCGCAGCCATAAAAAAGAATGAGGTCGGGCCAGGCGCGGTGGCTCAAGCCTGTAATCCCAGCACTTTGGGAGGCCGAGACGGGCAGATCACAAGGTCAGGAGATCAAGAGCATCCTGGCTAACCCGGTGAAACCCGGTCTCTACTTAAAAATACAAAAAAGTAGCCGTGCGAGGTGGCGGGTGCCTGTAGTCCCAGCTACTTGGGAGGCTGAGGCAGGAGAAAGGCGTAAACCCGGGAGGAGGAGCTTGCAGTGAGCTGAGATCCGGCCACTGCACTCCAGCCTGGGCAACAGAGCAAGACTCCGTCTCAAAAAAAAAAAAAAAAAAAAAGAATGAGGTCATGTCCTTTGCAGGGACATGGATGAAGCTGGAAGTCATCATTCTCAGCAAACCAACACAGGAACGGAAAACCAAACACCACATGTTCTCACTCATAAGTAGGAGCTGGACAATGAGAACACGTGGACACAGGGAGTAGAACATCACACACTGGGGCCTATTGGGGAGTAGGGGGCAAGGGGAGGGAGAGCATTAGGACAAATACCTAAAGTATGCGGGACTTAAAACCTAGATGATGGGTTGATGGGTGCAGCAAACCACCATGGCACATGTATACCTATGTAGCAAACCTGCATATTCTGCACATGTATCCCAGAACTTAAAGTTTAAAAAAAAAAAAGTAGGAAGAGAAGGGGAGGGGAAGGGAGGGGAAGAGAGGGGAAGAGAGAGGGGAGGAGAGGTGGAAAGAAATCAAGAGCAATAGGAACTTTTCATGCTTCCCTTGGAAATGATGGTCCTGCAAGGAAAGTTTTAACTCTTATTCATCTTCTTAGATATCTGGAGAGCTCTGAGCTACAGCCTCACAAATGTTGCCAGGGGGAAGAAAGGAGAGGGGGAAATTGAATAGGGACCCTCTCCTATTCAATAGTACGTGGGCCTTACACTATCTTCCAAAGCATGACTTTGCTGTACTAAAACTCAAGTTCCATTCAATTCCCATCATAGACATTGCTAAAGTTGGGAGGGGAGTGGAGAGCCCAAAGAGGGAGAGAGAAGAGGGGAAAAGAAGACACAGTAAACTCTTTTCAGAGACTTCACCTTTTCTAAGGTAATAGCAAAATAGAGCCTTAGTTGCTGAACTTCCTCTTCTGTGCCAGGGCATTTTACATTCTGTTGTTGTTGTTGTTTGTTTGTTTTGAAATGGAGTCTCACTCTGTTGCCCAGGCTGGAGTGCGGTGGCATGATCTTGGCTCACTGCAACCTCTGTCTCCTGAGTTCAAGCAATTCTCCTGCCTCAGCCTCCCAAGTAGCTGGGATTACAGGCACATGCCACTACACCTGGCTAATTTTTATATTTTTAGTAGAGACAGGGTTTCACCATGTTGGCCAGGCTGGTCTCAAACTCCTGACCTCAAGTGATCTGCCCACCTTGGCCTCCCAAAGCATTGGGATTATAGGAGTGAGCCATGGCACCTGGTCCATTTTACACTCTTGATGTCATTTTATTTTCACAGCGACTTGTTGGCTGTTGTTATCCCCACTTTACAGGTGAGAAGATTGAGGCACAGAGAAGTTGAATGACACACCCAAGGCTGCACAGCAAATATCTGATGTTCCATGTCCCTTCTTGCCCACCCTCACCTCCATTGAGTCATTCTCCCCAGTGCAGTCAGAATTATCCTTTTAATGCACGATTTCAATCATGCCTTTCCGTTTCAGACCCTTTAAAATGTTGTCATTGCTATTATAGAAAGACCCCATCCTCAGCCAGGGGCCTGGCCTCATCTTTCTAACCTCACTGGGTCTCTGGTTCCTGCCATATTGCACAAAGATTTGTGCTTCCACTTACCACAGGAAGTTTCATCCATGCTTTCACCTCTGCCCAGAATGCCCTGCCCCACCCCCTTCCCCTGGAAGCCTCCCCCATCTTACCCAGCTCAGCCCCAAATATCATCTTCTCAGGGAAGCCTTTCCTGGCATCTCCCGTTACCAACCTCTGTTCATGTTCAAAGAATCCTGCATACTTTCTTCAGAGTCCTTACCACAATTTGTAATAATACATCTGTGTGATTATTAGTTAAATGTCTACCTCCCCCACTAGAATATAAGTTCCTGGGATGTGCTTGGCTCACCTCTGTATCCACAGAGCCTAGCAGTGTGCCTAGCACATTGGAGGTTCTCAAATATTTCACGAGTGGATGGGTGGGTGGGTGAGTGGATGGATG
This sequence comes from Piliocolobus tephrosceles, assembly GCF_002776525.5. Classification (NCBI taxonomy): domain Eukaryota; kingdom Metazoa; phylum Chordata; class Mammalia; order Primates; family Cercopithecidae; genus Piliocolobus; species Piliocolobus tephrosceles. The sequence continues at coordinate 140,018,152 of NC_045439.1, read as the reverse complement.
GATGGATGGGTGGATGGGTGGATGAATGAGTGGACAGGTGGACGGATGGATGGTTTGGTGGGGGTAGAGAAAGTTTTCCAACACAAGATCATCTGACCACAGGATTCTGATCTCTCTACTTCATTTCACCAAGTCTTCAGTCCCAGGATCTTTATTAAGACCAAGTAAAGGCTGGGCACTGTGGCTCATGCCTGTAATCCCAGCACTTTGGGAGGCCAAGGCAGGCAGATCATGAGATCAAGAGATCGAGACCATCGTGGCCAACATGGTGAAACCTCATCGCTACTAAAAAAATTAAAAAATTAGTGGGGCATGGTGGTTCGCACCTGTAGTCCCAGCTACTTAGGGGGCTGAGACAGGAGAATCACTTGAACCCAGGAGGTGGAGGTTGCAGTGAGCCAAGATCGCACCACTGCACTCCAGCCTGGCGACAGAGCGAGACTCCGTCTTGCAAAAAAAAAAAAAAAAGACCAAGTAAAACCAACACAGTTGAGGCCAAAGGGCTTCAAAGATCTCACAGTCACAGCCCCAATACAGAAAGTGACTTACTTACCAAGGTCACACAACAGTGGCCCAGGAAAGACAGGAAAGAACCCAGGTCTCATTGTTAGAATAATAATGGTCTTCCAGTGGATTCCTCAGGAACAATTTGTAAGAATAGCTTTCTGGTTCTTTGCATGTTCACAACTGTTGGGTAGCCTTTATGTTTATGTGTGTCTGGACCTAAAATCCTTTGCTTATACTTTCTTTCCTTGAGTTTCTTGAAAATGTTGTTTCAAGGCCGGGCACGGTGGCTCATGCCTGTAATCTCAACATTTTGGGAGGCCGAGGCGGGTGGATCACCTGAGGTCAGGAGTTTGAGAACAGCCTGGCCAACATGGTGAAACCCCGTATCTACTAAAAATACAAAAATTGCCAAGCATTGTGGCGGGGGCCCGTAATCCCAGCTACTTGGGAGCTGAGACAGGAGAATCGCTTGAACTGGAAGGCGGAGGTTGCAGTGAGCTGAGATCATGCCGCTGCACTCCGACCTAGGTGACAAGAGCGAGGCTCTGTCTCAAAAACAAAGAAAAAAGAAAAAAAAATTGTTGTTTCATTGTAGCCTTTCTTCATATGTTGCTATTGAGAAATCCGATGCCAACCTGATCTTCTTTCCAATATAAGGGAATTGGTCTGTTTAAATTTGAAGCCTGGAGAATGTGTGTCTTTATCCTTGAAGTCTAAAGTCTTGGAATGGACTGTTCCATATCTATTTTCCCAGGAACAGAGTAAGCCCTTTGAATACATAGATTCAGGTCTTATTTTATTTCCAGAGAGTTTTATTCTATGATAGTTTTAAATTTTAATTCTGTTTAGTTGTTGGGTTTTTTCTCCCTTTTTAAGGATTCCAATGATTAAAAAACAGGTTGACTCTTCTTTGATTGCCTTCTCTGTACATCAATTTCTCTCTGATCTTTCTTGATCCCTTTATTTCATTTTTGTTCTCTTAGCTATTTCATTTCTCTCCTATAATATTTTCAGTCTGTCTATTTTCCCATGGGCACCTTGTCATTTAGACTTCATTGTCTGCAATGACCTTGTGTTTTTCTTCCATTTCTTTCCTGAGGGTTTGATAAACTCTCCTTTTGTATCTTTCTAATCTTTGTCTTGTCATCTATTTTCTGGGCATTCCTATTTCTGATTTGAGGTGGGTTTTATTTTTTCATACCTGCAAATGCTTGTTGAATAATATTTAATTAGGTTGGGGTATTCTGCAAAAGTTTTATTCTGCTTCATCGTTGATTTTGGAGGCAGAAGTTTGGCCCCTGAAATATGTTAATCCTCAGTTTCTGTTTTATACTAGGTTTGTGTAGATATTGCATACCATTTTATGTTTATTTTAAATATCTTCTATTTTTCTAGAGCAGCAATTACAGGTGATTCTTTGCAGGCAAGGGTAAGGATTTGGGGGGCTCAATAAGTGTCTTAGCTCAGGAGTGTCCTCTTCTGCGTTATAGCAAAATGAAGTTGCTTTAATGGAAAATTTCTTTTGTTTCTGTAGAACCCTTACTTTCCACCACTTGCTTCCTTATTTCCCTTCATCTTCAGGGATCCAACAGATTCATCCTCCTTCAAGTCATCTCCCTCTCACACAAAAATTGTTCCTTAAAAGATTGCACCTCTTGTCCTGTACCAAGCTTATCCAGCCTTCAGCCCATGGGCTGCACACAGCCCAGGACAGCTTTGAATGCGGTGCAACACAAATTCATAAACTTTCTGAAAACATTATAAGATTGTTTTGCATTTTTTTTCTTTAGCTTGTCAACTATTGTTAGTGTTAGTGTGTTTTATGTGTGGTCCAAGACCATTTTTCTTCTTCCCATGTGGCCCAGGGAAGCCAGAAGATTGGATTACCCCTCTCCTACACATTCTCAAGTCGCTCCCCTCAGTTCCCCAATTGACAGTGCTCTGATCCATCAGCATTTCCCCACTCAGGGTAAGACTCTGACCCTTTGCGAGTGATTTTCCTTAAACCCTACCACCATTAGACCCCTGCTGCAGGCTTCCTTTTTCCTTGTAGCCTCTACTTGACTCCACTGTAGCATGGGCCCTGGAGCTGGTTCTGTCGGTTTCAATGTTTATTTTCCTACTCTTGTGCACATCTAAATTGATTCCCTACTCCAACGTATATTGAAACTTGTCATACTGTAAAATTATTGCATTTGTTCTTCTTGTGGATCTATATGTTTTTTGGAGGCTGTATGTAGATATTTGGACTGAGATGGTTGCCATTATCCTCCAGGAAACTGGAACGAAGTTTGTCCATTTTATTAGTCATTATAATAAGCAACACTGGCTCACGGCTGTATTCCCAGCTACATGGGAGGCTGAGGCAGGAGGATCATTTGAGCGCAGGAGTTCGAGACCAGCCTGAGCGATACAGCAAAACCAGTTAAAATACAGCAAGACCCCATCTCTACAAAAACATTTTAAAAATTATCCAGGCATTGTGGTGCACACCTGTGGTACCAGCTACTAGGGAGGATGAGGCAGGAGGACTGCTTGAGCCCAAGAGTTTGAGGTTGCAGTGAGCTCTGATCATGTCAGTGCACTCCAGCTTGGGTTATAGAGTGAAACTCTGTCTCAAAAATAATAATAATATTAATTAATTAATTAATTACATTATGCTCAGTAAATGTTTTCTGATTGATACAAATTATTTGGAATATATTGGTACTTGATTTATATCCTACAACGTGGTTGATTTTAGCTCTATAGTAAGCCTTCAAATTGGATAGCTGAGTCCTCCAACTTTATTATTTTCCGAAATTATTTTGGTTGGTGTAGTTCCATATAAATATTAAAAGCAACTTGTCTCTGTCTAAAAAAAAAGAAAAATCTTACCAGCACTTTTATTTGAGTTGTGTTAAATTTATAGTTCTATCTGGGGAGAACTGACATCTTAACAATATTGAGTCCTCTAGTCCCACAACACAGTATGTTCCTCCATTTATTTAGGTCCTCTTTGATATCTTTCAGCAGTGTTTTGTAATTTTCAGCACAGATCCTGCAAGTTTGTCAGTTTGTACCTAATTATTTCGATTTTTGGAGCCATTACAAATATCTTTAAACTTTAGTTTCCAATTGTACATTGCTAGTATATAGAAATTTAATTGATTTTTGTGTTGACTCTGTATTCTGCAGCTTTGTTAAACTCTCTTATAAGCTCTAGATTATTTTGGTAGATTCCTTGGGATCTTGGTCTATTTTTTGCTGTTTATAACCAAATATCTGAAACTGGGTGATTTATTTCAAAAAGGAATTTATTTCTTACAGTGCTGAGAAGTCCAAGGTCAAAGGGCTGCACTCGTTGAGGTTCCTCTTGCTGGTGGGTATTCTCAGAGTCCCAAGGCACTGTCGGGCATCACATGGTGAAGGGGCTAAGCATGCTCAAGTCTCTCTTCCTCTTCCTATAAAGCCACCAGCCCCATTCCTGTGATAACCCATTAATCCATTCATCTATAAATGGATTAATCCATTCATAAAAGATGGAGCCATCATGAACCAGTCACCACTTTTTTTTTTTTTTTGAGAAGGAATTTTGCTCTTGTTGCCCTGGCTGGAGTGCAGTGGCACAATCTCGGCTAACTGCAACCTCTACCTGCTGGGTTCAAGCCATTCTCCTGCCTCAGCCTCCCGAGAAGCTGGGATTACAGGCATGCGCCACCCCACCAGGCTAATTTTGTAATTTTTTAATAGAGACAGAGTTTCACCATGTTGGTCAGGCTGGTCTTGAACTCTTGACCTGAGGTGATCCGCCTGCCTTGGCCTCCCAAAGTGCTGGAATTAACAGGCATTAGTCACCCAGTCACCTCTTAAAGACCCCATCTCCCAATATTGTCACATTGGGAATTAAGTTTCAACATGAGTTTTGGAGGGAACAAACATTCAAACCATGGCAGATTTCCTATATAGAATCAAGTCATCTGCAAATAGTGATAGTTGTGTTTCTTCCTTTACAACGTCTATGCCTTTTATTGTCTTGTCTTAATGCACTGACTAGAATTTTCAGCATAAGGTCCAATGGGACCGGTGGGAATGAACATCTTTATCTTGTTCCTGATGTTAGAGAGAAAGCGTTCAGTCTTTACAATTAGGTATGATGTAGATATTTTTTATATCCCTTTATCAGATTAAGGAAGTCTCCTATTTTTGGTTTAGCAGAGTTTTCATAGATGTTCTGGGAGTGTTTTACTGATATTCATGAATGTATATTGAATTTAGTCAAATACTTTTTCTGCATGAAATAGTATGGTTATATGGTTTTTCTTCTTTAGTCTGTTAATAGAATGGACTACATTGATTGGTTTTTCAATGCCTTGAATTCTTGAGATAAGCCTCACTTATTATTTTTAATATATATTACTGGATTTAATTTGTTACATTTTGTTGAATATTTTTGTATCTACATTCATGAAGAATATTGGTTTGCAGGGTTTTTTTTTTTTTTTTTCCTTGTAGTGTCTTGCCTGGTTTCGGTATCAGGATAAAATTGACTTCATAAAATAAATGGGGAAGTGTTTCCTTCTCTTTTATTTTCTAGAAGAAATTACGCATGAAAAAAAATTGGTCTAATCTATTATTTAAACATTTGGTAGAAATTGCCAGTGAAATTATCTAGCCTACAGATTCCTTTTTCAGAAGGTATTTAACCATAAATTCCATTTCTTTAACAAATACGGAACTGTTAAGGTTATCTATCTTGGGTGAGTTTTTGGTAGTTTGCGGCTTTAAAGGAATTAATCCATTTATCCAAGTTGTCAACTTTTTGTGGAGTTGTTTGTAGTAGTTCCTTATTAGCCTTTTAATGTGTGTGAGGTGTGATGCAGTAAGTTATCTCTCATTCCTGATTTTGGTCATTTGTGTCTTTGCTCTTTCCTTAGTCGGTCTTTCTAGAGATTTATCAATTTAATTCATCTTTTCACAGAACCAGCTTTTGTTTCATTGATTTTTTTTATTGTTTTCTTGTTTTCAATTTCATTGATTTTTGCTCTTGACTTTGTTATTTCTGCTTGCTTTGGGTTTATATTTCTCTCTCTCTCTTTTTTTTTTTTTCTTTTTTTTAGTTTCTAAAAATGAGAGCTTAGATTGTTGATTTCAAGTCTTTCTTCTTTTCTAATATAAGCATTTAATGCTATCGGTTTCCTGTAAGCATTGCTTGAGGTGCATCCCACAAATTTCGACATTTTTTCATTTTCATTCAGTTCAAAATATTTTCTAATTTCCCATAAACTTTCTTTTTGACCCATTGTTTTAAATTGTGTTAAAAGTATTTAGAGACTTTCCAGTTATTGCTCTGTTATCAGTTTCTAGTTTGATTTCATTGTGATCAAATAACATACTTTATGTGATTTCAGTTATTTTAAACTTGTTAAGACTATTTCTATAACCCAAGATAGGATCTTTCTTGGTGAAGATTCTTTTTTTTATTGTTGTTGCCCAGGCTGGAGTGCAATGGCGCGATCTCGGCTCATTGCAACCTCTGCCTCCCGGGTTCTAGCAATTCTCCTGCCTCAGCCTCTGGAGTAGCTAGGACTACAGGCACATGCCACCATCCCTGGCTAATTTTGTATTTTTGGTAGAGACGGGATTTCACCATGTTGGTCAGGCTGACCTTGAACTCCTGACCTCAGGTGATCCACCTGCTTCAACCTCTCAAAGTCTGGGATTACAGGCATGAGCCACTGCGCCTAGTCAAAAGTTCTTTTATACCGTGCAGATTTTATTTTCTGCCGTTGTTGGATGGAGTGTTCCATAAAATGTCAATTAGATCCAGGTCAGTGACTATTCATATCTTCTATATCATTGCTATTTTCTATCTACTTCTTCTATTAATTATTGAAAGAAGAATATTAAAGTTTACAACTGTAATTGAATTTTTCCATTTCGCCTTTCAGTTCAATTTTTGCTTCATGCATTTTGAAGTCCTATTATTAAGTGTATACACAGTTAGGATTGTTATGTTGTCTTGGTGAACTGGTCCTGTTATCATTATGTAATGTCTCCTTTTATCCCTAGTAATTTTCTTTAGTTTAAATTTTACTTTATCTTATATTAATATAGCCACTCCAGCTTTCTTTTGATTGGTGTTTGAATGGTTTATCTTAGTCTTTTTTTAAATGGCTTTACTGAGGTAGAATTCACATAGCATAAATTCACCCATTTGAAGAGTGCTGTTCAGTGGTTTTTAATGTATGTATCTTAGTCTTTTAATGTATCTATATCTTTATAGCAATATAATTATAGGCAGCATATAGTTGTATCTTTTTTTTAATCCATTCTGACCATTTCTGTCTTTTAATTGGTGTGTTTAGACCATTTATATTTAACATAATTATTGCTATGTTTGCATTTAGGTCTGTCATTTTATTATTTCTGTTTGCTCCCTCTGGTTTTTGTTCCTCTGTTTCCCCTTCCCTCTTTTTATTTAGGTTAAACATTTTTTAGTATTCTATTCTAATTTATAAACTGCATTTTTTATTGTATTTCTTTGTAAAAAATTTTGATGGATTTTCTAGGTATTACTATACGCATATGTAACTTTTCAGAGTTAAATAGAAATGTCTGCTTTGAAGAAATACTTACTACTTTAAATGGAATATAGAAACCTTCCCATCCTATAGGTTCCTTCACTCTCCTTCCTTTCTATTATGGCTATCTTATATATTATATATTAGGTCTACACTGTAAACCTCATCAAACAATGTTATAATTTTTGCTTTCAACTATTAATCATATTTTAGATAACTCAAGAGAAAGGGAATAGACTACCCAGAAATCTACCACTTCTGTTGTTCATCATTCATTCTTGTGTTTCCAAGTTTCCCTATGGTATTATCTCCCTTCCATCTGAAAAACTCCCTTTAGCATTTACTTTAGAACAAGTATGCTAGCAACAAAGTCTCTTAGTGTTCCTTTATATGAGGATATCTTTATTTCACCATCATTCCTTTTTTTTTTTTTTTTTTTTTTTGAGACAGAGTCTCGCTCTGTTGCCCAGGCTGGAGTGCAGGGGCCGGATCTCAGCTCACTGCAAGCTCCGCCTCCCGGGTTTACGCCATTCTCCTGCCTCAGCCTCCCGAGTAGCTGGGACTACAGGCGCCCGCCACCTCGCCCAGCTAGTTTTTTGTATTTTTTAGTAGAGACGGCGTTTCACCGTGTTAGCCAGGATGGTCTCGATCTCCTGACCTCGTGATCCGCCCATCTCGGCCTCCCAAAGTGCTGGGATTACAGGCTTGAGCCACCGCGCCCGGCCTCACCATCATTCCTAAAGGATATTTTCACTGGATAAAGAACTCTGAATTGATGGTTCTTTTCTTTTAGCACTTTGAAAATGTTTCATTTCCTTTTAGCCTCCATGGTTTCTCATGAGATACTGAGAGCAATTCTACATTTTTCTCTAACTACTTTCAAGATTTCTTTCCCTTTAGTTTAAAGAAGTTCAACCATCATATCCCTGACAGTGCATTTCTTTGAGTTTATCCTGTTTGAAGTTGGCTGAATTTCTTAAAACTGTAATTCTGGGAAATTTCCAGCTGTTATTTTTTTCAATGATTATTTCCTGAACTGTACTGTTGCTCCATTCCTTCCAGGACTCTGATGACATGACCATCTGACATTTTGGTATAGTTCCCCAGGTCCCTGAGACACTGTTCAATTTTTTCAATCTTTTTTCTCTTTGTTGTTCAGATTGGATCATTTCTATTGATCTATATTCAAGTTCCCTGACTCTTTGTTCTCTCATCTCCATTCTGCTAGTTTTTCCAGTTATTGTTTTTTTAATTTTAAAATTGTATTTTTCAGTTTTATAATTTCTATTTGGTTCTTCTTTATATCTTCTATTTCTTTGTTGAGACTTGCTATCTTTTCATTCATTCCAGAGTATTCACCCTTACTTCTTGGAGTAAGGTTATAATAGCTGCTGTAAAATCTTTGATAATTTCAACATTTGTGTTATCTCAGGATTGGCATCTAGTTGATTGTCTTTTTATTGTGAGTTGAGTTTTTTCTGGTTTTTGATATCCAAAGTAATTTTAGATTGTATCCTCAACATTTTGAGTCGTATGTTATGAGACTCTGGATCTTGATTTTTTTTAACTCACAGAACCAGTGAGTGGTCTTGTTTAAATGCTAAAGAGAATGCTGATTTTTTTTTTTTTTTTTTTTTTTTTTTTTTTAGCAGACAAGTGACCAGGCTAGGTCCAGGCTGCCAGTTCCAACCTACCTTCTGTGGCCTCTGGTACCAATATCGGTTCAGTTGTCAAAGCCATTTGCTGTGTGGGTTTCATTTGTAGACTAGTTCTCAAAGACTTTGATGTTTTGTTTGGGATCAGATCCATGCTGCACAGTTTGGAGGTGATTCTGGAAGTTTATACACAAAGGTATGGGATCACTCTCTTGTGCTCTCTCCTCTCTACAATCTCCCTCATCAGTTTCTGGCTCTTTGGGGCCTCCTTTTCCAGTCCCTCAGCCAGAAATCTAGGACTTTAATTTCCCAGCTCTGCTATGTACTTATAACTGCCTCTGTGTCTGGGGCCAAGCAGCAGAAGAACAGAAGGCAGAGGGATTGGGGTGTGGGGGTGGAGACAGAAGTAACAGGAATTTCCCCAGGCTCTTGGGCTCACAGCTCTTCTGGTAGGAGAGGTTTTTTCTCTCTAAGAATTTTAGGCACCTACTTGGCTGATGCTGCTGTCACCATTGCCACTGCCTCCATTGCAATGCTACCTGGTGGCTGGAGTGGGAGATGATGGAGAAAAAAAATGCAAACAGGAAAACTTCCCACATCTGATTTTTAGGAGCCCCCTTCCTGCGCCTCAAACCAGAAAAGGAGTTCTTTCTGTTCTCCTGGAGCTCTATCTGCCCCTACCTGGTGCACTCTTCCAGGTTTTGGGCTACCTATGAGTCAAGGCCAGGCAAAGCAAGGGGAAAATAAATGGGAAACTCAACCCCAGTTCAGTCATACTTCAAATTCTTTTTTTTTTTTTTTTTTTTTTTTTTTTTTTGAGACGGAGTCTCGCTCTATCGCCCAGGCTGAAGTGCAGTGGCGCGATCTCAGCTCACTGCAAGCTCCGCCTCCCGGGTTTACGCCATTCTCCTGCCTCAGCCTCCCGAGTAGCTGGGATTAAAGGCGCCCGCCATCTCGCCCGGCTAGTTTTTTGTATTTTTTAATAGAGACGGGGTTTCACCGTGTAGGCCGGGATGGTCTCGATCTCCTGACCTCGTGATCCACCCGTCTCGGCCTCCCAAAGTGCTGGGATTACAGGCTTGAGCCACCGCGCCCGGCCTAAATTCTTATTTCCTTCTCCAATCTATCGGCTACTGTGTAGTTTCCAAGTTCTCAGATAGTTGGCCTGTGCATCCTGTCCATAGTTTAGAATCACAGCCAGTAGGTATAAGGTAGAGTATGTTTACTCTATCTTTTCCAGAATTGACCCTTCATGCATTGGGCTTTAATTTCAATTTAATTTTAGATTTTAATTTATTTGTCATTTCTAGAAATTCTATTTGGTCTTTTTCAACTTCACCTGATCTCTTTTGATAATCTCTCTTTCTTTTGTTATACATTTGATCGCATCTTTAATTTCTTTAAGCAAACCACACATAATTATTTTATGTTATACATACAACAGATCATTCCAATATCTTTGGTTGTTGTTGGTCTGATTCAGCAATGTTGTGTCTGCTGAATCTCATTTCATGTAGCTTATTTCCTCTTCTGTTTAATATTCATGTATGTTCATATATATATATGTATATATATATGTATTTGTGTAACCTCCTGTTTCTGGAAGTTTATTTGTGAGAATACTTTGAAGCCTAGATTTAAAATGCGTTCCTCTAGGGAGTCTTCACAATTGCTTCATCAGGCATCTGGGGAACACTTGAAACTATATTTTCAGTTAGTTTTTTTCTGGAGTTGGAGAGGGAAGCAATATAGGCAGTGTGAATTCTGATGCCACAGCCACTTAAAACTGAGTTTGTCGAGGCCAGGTGTGGTAGCTCATGACTGTAATCCCTGCACTTTGGGAGGCCAAGGAGGGCAGATCACGAGGTCAGGAGTTCAAGACCAGCCTGGCCAACATAGTGAAACCCCGTCTCTGCTAAAAATACAAAAAATTAGCCAGGTATGGTGGTGGGTGCTTGTAATCCCAGCTACTTGGGAGGCTGAGGCAGGAGAATTGCTTGAACCTGGGAGGCAGAGGTTGCAGTGAGCCAAGATCGTGCCACTGCACTCCAGCCTGGGTGACAGTGTGAGACTCCATTAAAAAAAAAAAAAAAAGAAAGAAGAAAGAAAGAGAGAAAGGGAGAAAGGGAGAAAGGGAGAAACAGAGAAAGAGAGAAAGAAAAGAAACTGGGCTTGTCCCAGAGATTCCAGGGAAAATCCACCTTTCCTTTGCTCCAACTGCGGTTGAGACAGAAGCAGACAAGCCTCTGTGGACATGTTTTCCCTACTTTACTAAGGAGGTAGCCCTTTGGGATCCCAGCTTTATGCAGGCGTCTTCTAACATACTTCCCACTTTGCTTGGACCCAGGAGTTATCTTCCATAAAATGAGTACCTTCCAGCTGGGTGCAGTGGCTCACGCCTGTAATCCCAGCACTTCGGGAGGCTGAGGCAGGCAGATCACCTGAGGTCAGGAGTTCGAGACCAGCCTGGCCAACATGGTGGAACCCCGTCTCTACTAAAAATACAAAAATTAGCTAGGTGTGGTGGTGCATGCCTGTAATCCCAGCTACTTGGGAGGCTGAGGCAGGAGAATCACTTGAACCTGGGCGGTGAAGGTTGCAATAAGCAGAGATTGCGCCACTGCACTCCAGCCCGGGAGACAGAGCAACACTCTGTCTCAAGAAAGAAAAATCAGTGAGTCAACAGAGTAAAGCGGAAGCAAGTTTACGAAGAAAGTAAAGGAATAAAACAATGGCTACTCTACAGGCAGAGCAGCATCGAGGGCTGCTGGTTGGCTATTTTTGTTTATTTCTTGATCATATGCTGAACAAGGAATGGTTTATTCTTGAATTTTCCAGGAAAAGGGTGGGAATTTCCCATAACTGAGGGTTCCTCTTCCTTTTAAATCATATAGGGTAACTTCCAGATGTTGCCATGGCAATTCTAAACTGTCATGGGACTGGTGGGTGTGTCTTTCAGCATCCTAATGCATTATAATTAGCATATAATGAGCACTGAGGATGACCAGAGGTTACTTTCATCCATTTTGGTTTGGGCGAGCTTCTTTACTGCATCCTGTTTTATCAGCGGGGTCTTTGTAACCAGTATCTTGTGCCCCCTCCTATCTCATCCGGTGACTTAAGAATGTCTAACCTCCTAGGAATGCAACCCGGCAGGCCTCAGCATCATTTTCCCCAGCCCACGTTGAGGATGGAGTCGCTCTGGTTTGAATGCCTCTGACACTCCTGTCCTCTGTGCCTTGTCTGGGCCGCACTCTCGGGCACGTCAGAAACCTGCTTCTGAGTCCAATCCACCTGGGGCTGTGGGAAACCCTCTTGGGCACGCAGGCACATCCTGCTGCCCTGGCAACTCTGTGAGGCCAGTCACACCCACCGGCAGGACCACTTCTGCTTCTGCTTCCACTTCCGCTTCCACTCTGACGCACACCACAACACAGGGAGGGCCAGACTCCAGGCTCCTTCCTCCCTGCTCTTCAACTCACTTCCATCCTCTCCTCTTACTTCCCCTTGAGTCTCCTTACCCAACTCATGAAATTTTTATTTAGTTTGTGGGGGAGGGCCACACAGGGAGTGGATGGCAAAGACTGGATTGAAATTCAGGTGTCCAGACCTCTCAGCCAGGGTCCCTACAAGCCTGCAGAGAGCTTTGGCACAGCAGGACCCATCCTGTGCTGTGCTGATGTGACTGGGAACCCCTTGGGGAGGAACACTGGGGCCATCTTCCCAGGCATGCAGCACAGCACCTGTCATTCTGGAAGTGAACGAATGAGGTTGGGGCTACCTGGGCAGGAGGTCCGCAGTGCATTTTCACTCTCTGCGCATGGTTGAGTCTCCACTGTTGCCAGACACTGACCACTGCTTGATCCATTAGCCAAGGAGATGTGAGGGGTGGGGCTGGGGAAGAGGTGAAGGAGGAGAGAGAGAGGAAGGGGTGTGTCTGCCTGCATGCTGCAGAGAGAGCTGCCACATCACAGCGATGCTCCAGATGCTGTGCTCAGAGCTGTCTGAGCGTTCCCTTATTGAATTCTCACATTTACATTTCTTGGAAAGAAAAAGAGATTCTTCTTCACTCCCATTTGGTAGACGGGAAATTGAGTCTTCAAGAGATTGAGTAACTTGCCTAAAACCATATAGCAAAAAACTGGGGAAATGGGATTCAAATCAGCTCAAAAAAAAAGTTGAACCCAAACCCTCCATACCACAAGGCCTCTTCGCCATCAGTGTGATGATCTCCACTCGACAGATAAGGAGACTGAGGCCTGGGGATGTAAGGGACTTGCTCAAGTTAGTGAGAGAGTCAGACCCAAAACCAGCACTAGAGCCTGGACTGCTTCCCCACAGTACTTCAAAACCCCTGACCAACGGGGAAGACACGTCCTGATGTTGCTGCCCTATGGGTGCTGGCCATTGAGTAGGCATGGGGTCTGTCCTGGGCAGCAGAAGTCCCTGACACTGTCAGTGCCAGGTAGTGCACACACCCTGCACCCAGATAAACAAGAGACCAGCTCCTGGCCTCATGGAGCTGCTGTGTGCTGCGGTGCAAGGGTGGGTTCTGCAAGAGAGTGGCACCTACATCTCACAAGACCTCATCTCCCCTGCCAGTGCCCATGCCCCAGGATGCTGGTCGTTTGCCTCAATGGCCAGCTCTGTGGGTGCCTTCACTTCAGAGGTCAGGCCCCAACCCTCTGCTGAAGGACAGCTGGGCAAATGGTTCCACCCACCAGAGCCAGACACCTGGCCCGGACTGGAGAAGTGAACTCTCCTGGCTTATAGAGGCCTGAAACTTCCTTCCCTCTAACTGTGGGTGCTAGTGGCAGTCCTTCAGGCCAGGCCGGTGAGGAGGCCCTGGGAGGCAGGTCTGTGGTGGCTGTGAAAATGCCCCTCTCAGATCTCTGACTGTGAGGAACATCATTGACCAATGGCTTCAGCAGCTGAGCTGTAAAATCTATCACCAAGGTGTGTGCCTGAGGCGGCTGCACTCCCTGCAGGCTCCTTGAGGTCCACAACAGACCTGCATCGTGGTCGGATGGTCCTCCCAGCCTCCCCGTCTTCCCTCACAGCCATGTTCCCTAATACAGCTCTTGCACATCTAATCCTGACTTGGCACCTGCTTCTCAGAGAATTTGGATTAATTGCAAGTCCTGAGCCTGCAGGCCAGCCCTGGCTGTGGGACGTTCATGGGCCATAGCACCAGATACAACCTAACTGGGACAGTGCGTCAGGGGGTGCCAGTCCCCGTCATGCCCGGGACGCATTACTTCCTACTACCCAGAGGATTCACATCAGAGAATTCACCCCTCAGGGATGCAGGGTTCACCTCTCCCTTTGGCCCCCGAGCCATCACCCTCTTAGACAAACCTAATTCTGTCACTCTTCCCTTGCAGACGTGTGCGTGTGGGCCTGGGGCAGTGTGGAAGTCAAACAGAAAGTGCTGGTTATATATTCATTCATGCCTGCCTTTTATTATCCAGGAATTTATCAAATCCTGGATTTGTGCAAGGCACAGTGATAGCAAAATATTCCAGAAACTGCACAGGATTTGGAGACAGATGGAAAGTGTGGACTATGTTTGAACACTTGTGCTCAGAGCTGTGTGACCTTGAACAAGTTACCTAGCCTCTCTGAGCTCTTGTTTCCCCATCTAAAAATGGGTTGTATGAGAAATTCATGCTATAGAGCATGGGCTGACCAAGCGGACTTCTACAAATAGCCAGGGATGTTATTGTTAGGCCTGTAGTTCTTACTTCTGTCCTTGAAAGAAAGAGTCAGGCAGTGACCTGGGTCTGACTCTTCATTCTGGGCACCCAGAGACCAGGCTCTCACACACAGTTCAGCAAATGGAGCCATTGTGCTGGGTAGCCACTTGTCTGCTGAAGACGGGGCAGGTGGGTTGGGGATCCAGTAAGAGTCTGGCCCAAGGCTCATGTCTTCTTCCTCCACTGCCAGGCCTCCTTCCATGACAGCAGCCCCTACTGAAGGAGGAGGCAGAGGGAAGGAGTGGGAATCAGGGCCTTGCAGAGGGATGCCTGGATGCCATGGGGAAGGCTCAGTATTTAGAAGGACCCAGATATAAAGCAAACATGAAGCCAGTGTTTGAGTAGGGGGAACAAAGCAGGACATCTTCTACTTAAATTACCTGGGTAAACTCTAAAACTGTCTAAATCCCAGCAGACAGTTTGAGACAAAGTTGCCTGGAGGTTTAGAGGAAGGAGGGCACAGATCCAAGTGGGAAAATTCAGGGAGTCTTCCTGGAGGAGGTGGCATTTTAGCCACATCTTGAAAGGTGCTATGGGGGACTAAAGGATAGGATAGGACGCTCTGGGAAAAAAAATCCCAGCATAAGCAGAGGGCAGGGAATGGGAAGGAGGGAGTAGTTCACCTGGAGTGGTATAGGAAAGAAGAAGAGTGAGAAGTGAGGACACAGGTTTTCTGGAGGGCCGGGAGTTTGATGTTTACTCTGTTCAGCAGATGGGTGGCAGGATGAGATTCTGAGCAGAGGAGTGATGCTCTCAAAGTATATTAGCAAGATGGGTGGCCCAGGGCATTTTGGAACCATAGGTGTCCCAGGCAAAGACCCCAGGAAGCTTTTAGCAGCTTTTGCCCTTATTTTAAATGACCCCCACCTCCCTATCTGTGTTTTCATCAGGGTCTGAGAGTTAGCGAAGTTCTGCATTCTGTGTGTCATGAGCCTGTCACGCAACCGCTGTGTAACCACTCCCAGTACACAGGCCCGCTCACACGCACATGCACACACAAGCACACACCCTCAGAGGCCAAGCCTAAACCTGCGCCCAGTCCAAGGATGCATGGCCAATATTGACCACGAGAGGGCGCCTCTGACATCCCCGCAGAGGGAGAAGCAAGAGACTGGGCTGAAGAACCAGCCCCAGGCAGAAGGGGTCTTTAAGACAAGCAAGTCCACCTGCTTCATTTTACATTTGGAGAAACTGAGGCTCGGAGTGGAGGATGGCATGATCCAGTAGAGGGAGGGGGTAGTGGCCACCTTAACAGTTGGACATGGGAAGGTGGCTCTTAAACTGCGTTTGAAAGTCAACAGAATTGAGACCAAGGAAGAGGCACCCCTGCACACATGCCAGCGCACCCGT
Organism: Piliocolobus tephrosceles; assembly: GCF_002776525.5. Classification (NCBI taxonomy): domain Eukaryota; kingdom Metazoa; phylum Chordata; class Mammalia; order Primates; family Cercopithecidae; genus Piliocolobus; species Piliocolobus tephrosceles. Next base: position 140,002,321 of record NC_045439.1, on the reverse strand, counting down.
GCAAGCATTTTCACCACTGCCACCCAAAAAAGGATTTTTCTCATCACCTGCCACAATGCCCGCATTTCCACCAGATTAAAATCCATCCTGTCCAACCAATCTCTTTGTAACTATATATGCCCCCATAAGGTTACAGATTACAGCCTCGGGCCCCGCGGTGGGAGGGTCCGCACTGAGAGCTAGGAATCCTGGTTAAGCCCGCAGGGAATCCACTGTCACATGGGAACAGGAGAAATCAGCCTCCTTTTCCCATGAGTTCGCCCTTCCCGTTTCCTGGAACACCCTTCCCTATCTCTCCTGGTGAAGAAGCCCCATACATCCTTCAACCTCCTATGTTAACCCCCGTGGGAAATGTGCTGATGTCTGTCTCACCACCCTGTTCCCCACAGTCCTTCAGACCCACCCCTGCCTAAACTCCACCCACTCTGATTCAGGTGAATCCCTGTTCCCCGTACCCTTGTCAGCCTCTGGAAGCTCCTCTTGGGCAGGGACTGTGCGCTCTTCATTGCCACACGCAGCTGGTGCTGACTGCCCCCTCACTGCTCTTTGAATGGAGAGAACAGCATGGTGCCGGAGAGTTGAGGCTGAAATCAGGAGACCTGTGTTCTAGTCCCAGCTCTACCATTAACTGGTATAGGTAAGTCCCTTCCCCTCTCTGAGGTTTCTCTACATTTTTTTCTACTCCATGAGAAGAGTGGTCTAAAAGTATCTAGAATCCCTCCCCGTTATACATTCTGAGCCTGAGGTTTAACTCCTAATGGCCTTCAGAAATGTCAGGTCTTATTAGCAGATAATTCCCAAGCCCTAGAGTGCAGAGTTTTCACCACGTGGGATTGACGTCTCTTATTCCTCGGACTACCCTCTGTAAACAGTAGGCAGCAAGAACTCCTCAGCACTGCATGTGGAAGAGAGTTACACAGAACTGTTTGGACTAGTGCAGCAATGAGGCTGCTATTGTAATGTTCTCAAATTCAGACCATAAAGGATAGAGGTGCTCCAAGAAGTATTAATTTGCATTTTCTTTGGTATTTAGAAAGCTGTTGAGACTCTACCGTTCTAATAATGGACTGAGAATGGTGACAGGCAGCAGGTAAGACTTTGGAGAACTTTCAGGAGTCCTCAAACTTTGCTTGTTGATGCCTATACCACAGGCTGGCCTGGCCTCTCAAGCCTCAAACCCCTGCTGCCCAAGCCCCCAGCTGTCTCTGGGCCTTCCTGGGCTCTTCCCTCTTGGCAGAAGCACTGATGCCGAGGTCACATTCCTTCTTTAAATAAACACGAGGCAGGCACCGCCTAATTATGCACTGTGGATAATGACTAGAAATGGGACCTGGCTTTCCAGCCTTTGTCTGCAAGGCCACTGGGTTGAAGGGATGGGAGGTGAGGGTGGAGCTCAGGAGACCTGCCAGCTGCCAGCCCAGGTGTCTGTGTTTGGGAGACATCAGTGAAAAGACCCATGGAGACAAACATAGCAAACTGGCCTCCAGCTCACAGGACCCGCTGGGTTGCTTTGCAGGACAGCTGAACCTTGATTGGGCAGGGGCTCACAGGCATGCATGCTTCAAAAGCCCCAAATTCTTCCTCCTTCTCCTCTTCTTCATCTCCTTCTCCCATAAAACACAGATGTTTTTCAGGCACGTGGGGAGCCAGGAAGCTCCGACTTGGTGCCCACCCACGTCATCAGACAAGTCACCCTTTTCCTCGCCCTCAATTACCCATTGGTCAAATAGGGACAAGAACTGCCCCCCCAGCAACCACATCAGAACTTCTCATGCTCTTCTGGAGAAGCTTCTGAGCTTTCACAGATGCCGTTCCCCACACCCCCACCCCTCTGCCCTCCTTCTCCAGGCTGCCAGTGCTAAGATCTGCTCTCCTAACTTTCAGCCACGGGGCCTCCCAGCGCACCTCACTCTCTCTGTCCCTGTTGTGCTTAGTTTGGGGGGCAGGGGGTGAAACAAGCTCTCTGAGGTTCCCACGCAACCCTCCCGAGCAGAGAGATTCATTACAGTGTCATTTGCAATAGAATAAAATTAGAATTTAAATGTTTGCAATTAGGGAATAATATTTCTAATAACGATGACGACGACACTTTCCAGGCGCTTCCCACACTCACACCATAATCACATTGAACCCTTACAAGCAACTTATCAAGGAGGTATGATCACTATCCCTGTTTTACAGAGGAGAAAACTGAGGCACAGAAAGGTTAAGTGGTGGGGCTAGGATATGATACATTCGTTTTGAGGCATTTTTCTGTGATCATTGACAATTATGATGTGCAAAAGTTTAATGTCATGAGGAAATGTGTGTGTTATAATGTTTAGGAGGCATGTATGCATATGTTTGTCCACACTGTATAAAATAAAATATGTAAAAATAAAATATGTTTTTAAAAGTTGAATAAAAATACACCAAAATGTCCACGGCCGTTTCCTCTGGGCAATGAGTTAATGGAGAATTTCTAATTCTTTTTTTGGACTGCTCTGTATTTTCCGCATTTTCTACAATAAGCAAATGTTTTTTAAAATTATGAAAAGCAGGCATCATATATTGCCTGGGAGACATCTGGGAGTAGAAACTCAGACCCGAGTTAGGTCTGAAGAGAGTGCGAGGGGTGAAGAAACCTTGATCTCGAAAGTGCTCTTCCAAGCTCCTCTCTGGCTTGGCTTCCTGGACTGAGAGGCTGTTTCAGCTACACAGGATTCATTCATTCTTTCATTCATTCATTAATTCATTCACTCACTCACTGATCAGTTGCCTGGCATGTCGTGGGGGATACAGAGACAACCAGGCTTGTTTCCAGTCCTCTCTGAGCTCAGACTGGGTGATGCTGAGGGCCCAGGCAGGGAAGGACGGGGCAGGGTGGTCACTGGGCAGCAGGAGAGGGGTCAGAGGCAGAAAGGACAGCACAGGGAAGGGCTGGGACGAGGCGCATCCAGGACCATCCAAGGTTCTGACTTGGGCTGTGCACGTCAGTGGAGCTCCTCGGGGTCACCCTGTTCATGGCTACATCCCCAGAATAAATGAATAAATAAGCGAACAAACAAACAGAAAGAAAGAAGACAAATGACAAATGGCAGAAAACACCTGCAGCCTGTATCACAGGCAAAGCATGAATGTCTCTAGTGAATGGCTTCTAAAAGTAGAGAAGGAAAAAACGAACAACTTCCTAGAAAAATGGGCTGAAAATATTAACAGATAATTCACAAAGAAATGCAAATGGCTCATAACCCTGTGAAAATGTGATCAACGTTCCTCAAACAAAAGAAATGCAAATTAAAACTACTCAGAGATACCATTTCCTACCTATCAGATTGGCAAAAATCCAGAAGTTTGGCAATGCATTCTATTGGCACCCCTAGCCAGAGCTGACAAGAATGCAAAATGATGCAGCCCCTCTGGGGGGGAATTGGCAGTAGCTGTAGCAAAATTGCGTGTATGTTCAACCTTTGATTCCAGAATCCCATTGCTGGGAATCTACCCTAGAGAGACACTAGCAAAAATACCAAAAGATGTAAGCACAGGCGTTTTGTTGCAATTCAATTTGTAATCGCTAAAGAATGGCAGCAAGGAAAATGTCCATCAGCAGAGACCTGTGGTTATCAGCACAATGGAGGACTCTGTGGCTGTGAAGGGGAGTGAGGACAATCTTGACCAACTACTGGGGAGAGACAGCTGGAGTGGGATGGACAGCGAATACAGCAAGAGGCAGGGAAGGGTCATTGCACCCTCATCTGGGCACTCTTTTTAAAAAAAGAGTCCATGGCTAGGCATGGTGGATCACGCTTGTAATCCCAGCACTTTGGGAGGCTGAGGCAAGTGGATCACCTGAGGTCGGGAATTTGAGACCAGCCTGACCAACACGGAGAAACCCCGTCTCTACTAAAAATACAAAATTACCAGGGCATGGAGGCGCATGCCTGTAATCCCAGCTACTCAGGAGACTGAGGCAGGAGAATGGCTTGAACCCGGGAGGTGGAGGTTGCAGTGAACCGAGATCTCACCATTGCATTCCAGCCTGGGCAATAAGACTGAAACTCCATCTCAAAAACAAACAAACAAACAAATGGAATCTATGTCTTTTAGATATAATACTGAACAGGAATGAAATGATACAACATCTAGGATTTGCTTCAGAAGTAACTTGGTCATTGTGGGAGAGCAGGGGATGAAACAAGATAAGCCATGAAAAGCCAGGTGTGGTGGTGCACCTGTAGTCCCAGCTACTTGGGAGGCTGAGGCAGAAGGATCCTTTCAGCCTGGGAGGCTGAGGACACAGTGAGCTGATATCATGCCACTGCACTCCAGCCTGGGAGAGAGAGTGAGACCCTGTCTAAAAAAAAATAATAAAATAAAATAAAAAATAAATGCCAGGTGCAGTGGCTCATGCTTGTAACCTCAGCACTTTGGGTGGCTGAGGCAGACGGAGGATCATCTGAGGTCGGGAGTTTAAGACTAGCCTGACCAACATGGAGAAACCCCATCTCTATTAAAAATACAAAATTAGCTAGGCATGGTGGTGCATGCTTGTAATCCCAGCTACTCAGGAGACTGAGGCAGGAGAATTGCTTGAACCTGGGAGGTGGAGGTTGCGGTGAGCCGAGACTGCACCACTGTACTCCAGCTTGGGCAACAAGAGCAAAACTTCATTAAAAAAAAAAAAAAAAAAAGATAAACCATGAAAGGGTAATTGATGAAACTGGTGATGAGCACACGGAGACCCATTATATTAATACTATTCTTTCTACTTTTGTAGATGTTACCAATTTTCATAATAAAACATTTTTAAAGACTAGCACCTGATAAAGATGTGGAAAAATCAAAATACAAACATTACTAGAGGAATGCAAAATGCTACAGTCACTTTGGAAAACAGTTTGGCAGTTTTTATAGAATATGCTTAACATACAAGCCACCAATTCCACACCCATCTACCCTGGAGAAATGAAAACTTTCATTTGCCAAAAAAAGTGATCCTTCCAGTTAGGAATAAGATTCTTCCTGGTATTTTTCAAGATACTCAAGTTAAAGTTTAAACTTCAAAGGTTATTATGGCTTTGGAGATGGTACAGTCATTCTGAACAAGAATTTGGCAGATTTCTTTCTTTCTTTCTTTCTTTCTTTCTTTCTTTCTTTCTTTCTTTCTTTCTTTCTTTCTTTCTCTCTCTCTTTCTCTCTCTCTTTCTTTCTTTTTCTTTTCTTTTTTCTTTCTTTCTTTCTTCTGCAGAGTCTTACTCTGTCACCCAGGCTGGAGTGCAGTGGCACAGTCTCAGCTTACTGCAACCTCCGCCCCCGCCCTTGCCCTGCCTGGTTCAAGCGATTCTCCTGCCTCAGCCACCCAAGTAGCTGGGATTACAGGCACTGGCCACTATCACCCAGCTAATTTTTGTATTTTTAGTAGACACAAGGTTTCACCATGTTGGCAACGCTGGTCTCGAACTCCTGATCTCAAGTGACCTACCCACCTCAGCCTCCCAAAGTGCTGGGATTATAGGCATGAGCCACCGAGCCCAGCCAGAATTTGGCAGATTTCTATCAAGTGAAACATACATTTACATGAGAACCCACAATTCCACTTCTAGGCATCTATCCCAGAAAAATGAACATTTATGTTTGCACAAAAACCTACACATGAACATTTACTGTGGCATTATTAATAATTGCCAAAAACTGGAAACAACTCAATGCTTATCATCTGGTGAATAGAAAAATATATTGTAGTATACCTATACACTGCAATCCATCTCGCCAATGAAAAGGAACAACTATGAATACATGCAATGTATTCATAGATGACTCTTAAAAGCATTGATGCCCAGCAAAAGAAGTCAGATTCAAAAGGTTTTGTACTGTATGATTTCATGTACATGGCATTCTGGAAAAAGCAAAACTATAGGGACAGAAAACAGATCAGAGGTTGTCTGAAGCTGGAGGTGGGAGGGGTTGACTACAAGGAGCAGGAAAGAATTTTCTGGGTTGATGGAAATATTCTATATCTTGATTGTGGCAGTGTTTACACATCTGTTATACATTTGTCAGATCCCATATAATTGTATGTTAAAAAAGGGTGAATTTTACAATATGTAAATTATACCTCAATAAACTCCCACCAAACAAACAAGCAAAATACACCTGGCACTTGATAAATGATCAACTACGTGTTGGTGGAATGCCTGATGAATGAATGAACCAAGAGGAGTAATCCAGAAGGAGGGGTAGGTGTGGGCGGGAATGTTCAAGATGGGAGTTGAGGAACCTGCAGGACCTCAGAGTTGGGGTGACCAGTGGGTGGCAGGACATTCAGAGTGGAGACCTGGGTACCATGGGGCCTTTGACACAGGCTGGCTTTTCCCGGTCTCCTCTCCTGGCCCCTCCGGCTCTCCTCTCCTGGCCCCTCCCCCTTCTCCAGTGAATGTCATCCCAGGCTCCTGCCTCCTGGAACAGCAGTCTTCCACTCAAATATGCCCCCGTCAGAAAGATTCACTCACACGGCTGCCCATGTTCAAGTTCCTCTGGGCTCTGAGAAAGACCTGTATGTGCAGAGAGAGCCCCAGGCTGCACCTGCCAGGTCTTTCTGGCTCTTTCTAATCTCTGCCGGAGCCTCAGGGAACACAGAACTCCCCTCCTCTGTTGCAGGCACAGGGTGTCACCCACCGCAAGGTGTAAGCAGAAGCCAGAGGCCACCTCTTCCCCACTCACTGCCCCTGTCATTGCTTTGAAGAGCCTCATCAAGATGTGGGGGGCCAGGGAGCCTGAGGGAGACAGAGTCCCTTTCCTGGTAGAGCCTTGGTCTAGGACGATGGGGGAACACAGATCTCACCCTTAAAATTTCCCAGGCTGGTGGCGATCCACACTCCTTGTGATTCTCAAGCCTGACGACCTCCCCAATTGGTTGAGCCTTTATTATATCTTACTTTCCTGAAGACAAAGTTTCAGAAAATAAACATGCTTTAACTATTGCTAAATATGTTGAACAGGGAGGGACGAGGTGGATCCAAATTTGTGAGGGTAAGCCTGGCATGGTGGCACGGCCTGCAGTCCCAGCTGCTTGGGAGGCTGGGACAGGAGGATCGCCTGAGCCCGGGAGGTTGAGCTGCAGCGAGCTATGATCGTGCCACTGCACTCCAGCCTAGGCGACAGAGCGAGACTCCATCTCAAAATAAATAAATAAATAAATAAATAAATAAATAAATAAATAAATAATAAACCAAACTCGTAAGGGAAAATCCCAGATTCAGCAGCGAAGTATTGAGAAGAAAGAAAACTTTTCAAGCAGAACTAACTGGCCCAACAGGGTGATTTAATGCCATTGCAAGGCTGTAGGGGGCGCTGGAAGAACACAAGCGTCCATTGGCCGGTCCCAGGAGCGACGCGAGCCTGGGGACAATCTGGAAAGTTTCAGAACAAGGTCCCCGACCCTGGCTGGTCTCTTGTGACACTTCGCCTATAAAAGTCGAACTATTATCAGATCTGTCTCGCTGGGGTTTCAGGAAGATCAAGTGTGAGCATGTGGTTGAAACATGATAAAGGAGTTATTGGTAAGAAAAAAACAAGAAGGTCGGGAGCGGTGGCTCACGCCTGCAATCCCAGCACTTTGGGAGGCCGAGGCGGGCGGATCACAAGGTCAGGAGATCGAGACCATCCTGGCAAACACAGTGAAACACTGTCTTTACTAAAAATACAAAAATTAGCTGGGTGGGGTGGCGGGTGCCTCTAATCCCAGCTACTAGGGAGGCTGAGGCAGGAGAATCGCTTGAACTGGAGAGGCGGAGGTTGCAGTGCGCGGAGATCTTGTCACTACACTCCAGTCTGGGCAACAGAGTAAGACTCCATCTCAAAAAAAGAAAAGAAAAAACAAGAAAGGCTTCTTAAAGTCAGGAGGACCATGCGGTCTTGGGTCCTCAGATAGGTAACTGTTCTAAGCCGGTTCTTGCCACCCAGTGGAAGGAGCACCTGCCGTCAAAGGACCGGGTCTCCATCCTCTCTCCCCCACTGCAGAGCTGTGTGGCCCTGGGCAGCTCCTGGCGCCTCTCGGAGTGTCCGTTTCCCCTTCTGTGAAATGGGGACAGTCCCTCACTGAGCTGCCACGAGGACTGAATGAGAGAAAAGCATGGTGTGCCTGGTGGCCACTGTGCCCAGCCCACAGAAGGGGGCCAGAGTAAAATGAAGAGGGGAGGGAGGCGCTGGCCTCCCAGAGCTGCTGGGGGAGGCTGGGAGATAGCGGGATTGCGGGATTTGGACCGCTGAGCCGGATTCTGCACAGAGGTGTGGGCCCTTGAAAGCCGGCTGGCACCTGGGGCCCAGGGCTGAGGGTTTGTGCCCTGGGTTGTGCGCCCTGCACACTGGCGGACCCGTCAAGTGGCTTTACCTCTCCCACGTCACCTTCCTCTCCTGTAAAGAGCGGTTACTATGCCTGTCGGAAGTTAAAGTCCTGGCAGTCTCCCTCCGAGTCCAGTTTGCCCCTCAGCTCCTCCCGGCCAAGGGACTTTGCAGGTGCAGAATCTGAGAGGAGGGAGAGAAAGGAGCAGCTCTGTGTAAGGAACTGTTCCTGTCTCAGGCCCGGAGAGGGGAATTGACCTACCCAAAATCTCCCAGGGAGGCAGAGCCAGACGGCTTTCTGGAGGAGGTGGCCTCCTGGAGAGCAAAGAGCCTCCTCTTCACTTAGTAGTATCTTCATGTTCGAATCTGTGTCCCTGACCCTCGTTCTGTGACTTCCTGTGAGCTCTCCTCTCATTCACCAGGGTGCCTGACTGTTCTGAATTCCCAGGAGGGGTCATCTTTGAAGGACCAGACGTTAGGCAATCCCGTTATCTAGGGACTACGGAGAGGAAAGGACTGTGGGCGCTCTGAACTCTGGGGAGGAGGCTCTGGAGAGCCCAAGACCATAGCCCAAGGGGCATCCTCAAGGAGGGTGCACAGTCAGGAGCGGGGAGAGAAGAGGCTCAGGCCTAGGAAGACTTGTCTTAGGGGAGAAAAAACTAGAAAGTTCTAGGAGAGGTGGTCAGAAGAGCGGGGAACTAACTGCACAGTGTGAAGCTTCCTGGGGTAGGGGCCCCTCCCTCTTAATAGCGGCTTGAAGGCTCCGGGCAAATTCCTGGTGGCTCCAGCTTCAAAATACATCCAGGCCTTATCTTTTAGTGATATATACTGACATTTTTATGGATGAAATAATATGAAGTCTGGGATTTGCTTCAAAATAATCCCGTTGCTGGGAGGGGTGAGAGGTTTACATGAAACATAATTGGCCATGATCTGATGATGGTTGACGCGGGTCATGAGGACATGGGCGAGCCTCGTCTCCCTACTTTTGTATACGTTTACCGTTCTCCATCATAAAAAGTTCCGATGTCCAGAGTCAGCCGTTTCTCTCTCCAGCTCCACGCTCCCTGCCCTGGGCTCCTCACGGAGTGGCCTCTTCCGCGGCGCCCTGCAGCCTGTTCTCCACACGGCCGCCAGAGGGAGCCTGCCACAGTACGCGCCCCACTCACAACCCCACCTGGCCCCGCTCACTCCCGGCACTTCAAGGCCACACTCCATCTTGTCCCTGTTGCCTCCCGGGCTCCTCTGCAGCCACACTGCCCGGCTGCTAAGCCTCCCGCATGTCCCCAGGGCCCTAACCCTACGTGCTTGGGGGAGGTGTCCCTTATGACGCTTCAGACATTGCAATAATGCATGGGACTTATACTAAAAGCATTACATATATAATGTTTCTATCCTATATTTTTTATATGTATATTTGATGTTTATCTGAAACCCAAATCCAACTAGGCATCCTGTATTACATCTGGCAACCCTCCCCCGAATACCCTGTGAGCTCCTACCAGAAGAACCATGTTGTCATCCCCAGTGCCCCGTATACAATGGCACCCTCTCCTAGCAGAAAATTGCCAAAAAGCAGCCTCTGGACTAAATCAGCCCCTTATCGCATTGCACGAATTTCGGATCCACTTATTTCAGCGACAAGGTGCCCTTTTGCAGTGCGTGATCTGCCCAACCATTCCTGGCAGCCCTGCAGGAGACCAGAGAAGCAGGTGCTTCCTGAATGAGAGGAGCTGGCCCTCCCAGCTCCCGCTTCTCCCAAACAGAGAGCAGAGACTGACAGAGAAGGATCACGCCCAGGCCTTGGCTGGCTGCCCTCTCTGGGTGCTTTCTCATTCAGGCCCCATCTGGGGTGGGCCTGAATCCTTGCAGTGAGAGTGGGTAGAGGGGCTCCGTGCCAGGCGCCAGCTGCTGCCGTGGCCTGAGGGTGCCCACTCAAATCATTCCAAGTAAACATTTGACCAGCCCTGCCCCAGCCCTCATCCCACGCTGACACTTGGCCATTGTTCCTGGACAGGCCCCTCTGTGTCCCATCCTTTGTGGCTGACATTTCAGCAGGGCCCTGGAAGGACTGAAGTGACCCCATGCCCCATCCCCCTTCTGAAGACAGGCTCAAGGGAGGTGGTCCCAGTGACGGCAGGCTCTGAGCGGGGGAGTCCCAGCAGACGGGCCGTCGCCTGGCTGGGCCAGCCACCTCCTTGAACACCCAGCTCAGGGCGCAGGCTGCCGAGCCTACGGGTCTGGCAGTAGAGCCATGGGACGCCAGCTGACTCGGCTGCTTTGTTCCCAGCCTGGAGTGGTCTGAGTGACTGTAGCTCCTTCTTTGCTGAGAAGCCGCAGATAACGCTGGCGACAGGGCCTGATAAAGCGTCTGTCAGAGGCCCCGCTATTCCCACAGGCCCCAAGGGCTCCAGGAGCACAAGCCTGTCTGGAGGTGAGTCCCGCTCTGGGGGCTCACCCCTTCCCCGCTGGAGGCTGAGGAGCAGGCTGGCAGACCCACCCCTGCCCAGATCTCCCAGTACCCAGGTTTCTACCCCAGTTTCTTGACTCAAAAGTCCCTAAAGCCTCTGGGCCTGAGCACAGTAAATGAACCCTCTGAATTATTCCCAGGAAGAGAATGTCAAAGACATGTCTCCCTCGGTGGAATTCCAGACTGTGGCTCTTGGGGAGCTGGCGGGGATGGGGATCTGGAGGCCTGGAACTTCTTTCTGGATCCCCTCAGAGAACATCCCAAGTCACCTTCTCTACAACCTCCTTGTTCATGTCACCAGAGCCCACTCTAGGCCAGTCTCTGCAATTGGCACGGGCGATGTGGGAAAAAACAAGATGTGGTCCATGACCACAAGGGCCTTCCAGGGAGAGGGGGCTGGAAGATCTGCCCCCCACACCCCTACCTGACCCAGGCCAGGCCTCCACCCCCAGCCTGCAGAGGGGCCTGGCCTGGAGTAGGAGGTGCATGAGGGTGTATCTCGCCAGCCTTGAGGGTGTTGGGGGATCCTGGAGTGAGATTCGGTGCCACAGGACTGGAGAGGTGAAGCTTGAGGGGCCTGTGAACAAGGAGTCTCCAGTCTGATGGAGGAGGCACAGGCCCTGCCCTGGGGAAGACCCAGTCTCATGGGGGTGTCAGAAGAGACCCTCGCAAAGACCCAGAGAACAGGCTTTCCTGAAGCCAGCACTCTCAGCGCCCTGAACTCAGGTTCAGGTGTAGGGCCGTGGGCACTGCCAGGGAAGATGCCCCTGACAACAGAAGTCCCCCCTGGGCAGTGTGGGAATGCTGCTCTTCTGGCTGAACCACAGTGAGAACGTGGGACCTGATGCTGGGGCCACCCCGTGGCAACCAGCCTGAATAAGGACCTTGCACCTGGTGGAGGTAGAGCTAGAGGTCCTGGCCTGGAGTTAGACCCAGCTCTGCCTCTTCCTCTCTGTGTGACCCTCTCTGAAGGCTGGAGGGTTTCTCTGGGTCACACAGCGAGGGAGAGGGCTGGAGGCTCACAGGGAACTCCTAGAAATAGAAGCTCCAAGGGAGAGGCATAATGGGAGGGCCAGTGTGACTGGTGGAAAAGGCCTGGGCCACCTACCCTCCCCAGGGAGAAGGAGCACCTCTCCCAGCTGGACTGGGAGTCCTATGGACAGCAGAGAGTAGGCACCCAGGCTTCCAGTACCTGTGGACCCAGGAACTGCCTTCCCCTACACCTGACCCCTGGCCAAAGGTTTCAGCTGGGCCTCTCACCAGTATCAGGGACCTTCAGCTCATAGAGGAAGGGCCTGGCATCTCCAGGTGACTAGGTTTCACTCTTGCAGGGCCTTCCGCCCTCTCCTGTAAACCCCATCCCAGCCAGCTTTCCCTGAAACCTCCACAACCATAAAGGCTCAGCCCCAAATACCACGCACCCCAGAAGTAACCCTTCCTTTCCTTCTCTGGCACTGGCTTTCCTCAGTGTTGGCATCCCTTTCAGAGTGATTCTTCAGCATCCATGCCTTCATCTCTCACACAGCCATTGGAAACCCAGTGGGAATAAAATAGACACGTCTCCTGCCTTCAAGGAGCTTCCAGTCTCATGCAGGGGAGTGGACTGTAGCCCAAGAATCAGGCCAATGACTAGAAGACCACAGGGAGTGATCAAGGCGGCAAAGAAGGAACGATGCCCACCCCGATACTGAGCTGATGATAAAAGTACTTCCCTCATTAATCTTATAACTGTTCCCCTTCTTCAGAGCAGGGAGAGGACACAGACCCCTAGCCTTTGCTCAGGAAGGGCCTCCCCACCTGGGCTCAAGGAGGAAGCTTGGCTGGTGCCCTAGGTGGCCCAGGCCTTCAGCCTCTCACTCTCCCCGCCTCCCCTGGCCTAGTCTGGCTCTGTTGCAGACTTCCTGTATTGCCTTGGGGACATCACTCCCCACTCTGGGCCTGGGACAGTGACTTTGGGACGGGGTGGAGAGGCACAAGTGGTGCAGCTGTCTCCAGCCAGTTGATCTTGGGGGCGCTGGGGATGTGGGCCAAGGAATGCTGGGGGTGGGGATTGCCACTCCATTGCTGGGTGAACCCAAGGGTCCCAAGCCCATCTCTGGGGAACCCTGCCCCTCTGCAAAGGGAGGGGATGGCTCTCCACTCCAGGGTCTCTGCTACACACACCAGGCCTGGGGAACTGAACGCCAGCAAGTTGCCTCATTGAATGATAATAAGCAGCAGCTCGGCGTGGTGGCTCACACCTGAAATCTCAGCATTTTGGGAGGCCAAAGCAGGTGGATCACTTGAGGTCAGGAGTTCGAGACCAGACTGACCAACATGGCGAAACCCTGTCTCTATTAAAAATACACACACCACTTCGGGAGGACGAGACAAGCGGATCACAAGGTCAGGAGATCGAGACCATCCTGGCTAACACGGCGAAACCCCATCTCTACTAAAAAATACAAAAAAACTAGCCGGGCGAGGTGGCGGGCACCTGTAGTCCCAGCTACTTGGGAGGCTGAGACAGGAGAATGGCGTAAACCTGGGAGGCGGAGCTTGCAGTGAGCCGAGATCCGGCCACTGCACTCCAGCCTGGGCAACTGAGCAAGACTCTGTCTCAAAACAACAACAACAAAAAAATACACACGCACACATTAGCTGGGCATGGCGATGCACGTCTGTAATCCCAGTTACTTGGGAGGCTGAGACGGGAGAATTGCTTGAATCTGGTAGGCGGAGGTTGCAGTGAGCCGAGATCACGCCACAGTACTCCAGCCTGGGCGATGGAGCAAGACTGTAGTCTCAAAAATAAGTAAATAAAATAAATGATGATAAGCACAATAATTTTCTCATCATAAAGCAAAGCAACGAAAAAATAAAGCAAAAACAAAAAAATACAAAACGAAACAAAACCCAACAGCACAGCACAATATCACCTGACCCTGGCTGATGCTCTGTCACCGCAGTCACAGCAGTCGACGACCGTTGATGTCAAAACAGTCTAGACAAAGCCTGGCTGCTGGAGGGCACCCCTTGTCCCTCAGAGTGGCTCTAGGGAGCCAGGAACATTCACAAGGCCCTATTTTGAGGCAGGCATAGCTACATTCTCCGTCCCATTTAACCTTCACCAGCTCGCTAGGCATTTTGAAACGCCTTTTTATTGAAATATAACGTATGTACGGTACAACTTGCATGAATCTCAAATTGTTTGATGAGCTCAAGCTTAATGAATTTTCACATAGGTATAAACTCATGTGATACCAACCAGATCAAGATATAAACCACTTCCGGCCAGCCGTGGTGGCTCACGCCTGTAATCCCAGAACTTTAGGTGGCTGAGGTGGGTGGATTACCTGAGATCAGGAGTTTGAGACCAGCTTGACCAATATGGTGAAACCCCGTCTCTACTAAAAATACAAATATTATCCGGGAATGGTGCTGGGCACCTGTAGTCCCAGCTACTCGGGAGGCTGAGTCAGGAGAATTGCTTGAACCTGGGAGGTGGAGCTTGCAGTGAGCCGAGATGGTGTCACTGCCCTCCAGCCTGGGCAACAGAGTGAGACTCCGTCTAAAAAAAAAAAAAAGCTATAAACCACTTCCAACATGCCAGAAGTTTCCCTCAGTCCCCCTCCAAGTCAGCACCCCCAAGGGTAACCACTATCCTGACCTTTCTCACCACAGACTAGCCTCACCTATTATTGAATTCGGCTTAATGGAATCACACAGCTCCTATTCTTGTATGTCTGGCCTCTTTCACTCAACAAAATATCAGATTCTTCCATGTTGCTGCATCTATCCGTAGTTTCTTTATGTTGTCACTGTGCAGTATTCCACTGTACAACTATCCCACATGGCTTCAGCCATTCTTCTGATGATGAGCCTCAGGGTTGACTCATTTGGGGTCATTGTGAACAACCCCCAAGAACACCCTGTCCGTGCCTTTTGGACACACGTGCTCATTTCTCTTGGGTCTGTAGCTAGGAGTGTACCTGCTGGGTTAGGGGCTGGTGGACGCTTAGCTTTTGTAGCTATTTTTGCAGTCGGTATATTTAGTCAGATATGGAAACGGAAGTTCAGAGCGTTTAAGTAGCTCATCCAAGTTCATGCAGTTACTCAGAGGTGAAGCCTAGAATTCAGAGATTTCTGAGTCCAGCATCTTCCCAGGGGAGGCCAGCTCCCTCTCCCATCTTTTTAATCCTGCCTTTTAGGACAGGTGAAAGGGGTGTGAGGATGCGGGGGAAGCAGAGAAGCCCCTCAGACAGCCTGCTTTATAACGAGCTCCTGGGGTATGTCCACGCTGCCCGGGACGGCACAGTGCACCCAAGGCAGGGGCTGGACAGAGGCTGACATGGAAGAAGTGGGGCAGCTCGGTGCCTTGAGGGTCCCCTGTCCGCCCACCCCCACACTGTGCGGCCCCTCCCTTCTCCAGTCTCATCCTTGCCCATGCACTCATCTGTCCCCCTCACTCCAGCCACATTGCCTTTCTTGCTGTCCCCCAAAACACCAGGCATGTTTCTGCCTCACAGCCTTGACATCTGTAGGCACCTCTTTCTGAATTTCTCCCCCAGACATCGGCAAGGCACCCCCGACCCACCACCCCCACTTTTTCATGGCCGCTGCTCAACTACCTGGTCTAAAAGAACACCCCCATCATGCACCACCCCTTCACCTTGCTATCTCTGTCTGATCTTCTGTCTTTTGTATATTGATTTACTGCCTGTCTCCCCACCCCAGAAAGTGAGCTCCAGAAGGCAGGGCCTCACCACCTTGTTTGCTGCTCCACCCTCAATGTGTGGGGCAGTGCCTGGCACCTTGCAGGTTCTCTAGAGATATTGAATGCAAGAAAGAATGAATGAATGAGCTAATGAACAAATAAAACGCAACCCCTCAGAGCAGCTGGCAGCAAACATTGCAGGTGAGGAGAGGCTTTTGGTGCCAGGCCTGGCTGTTGATGTCCAAGTCTTGAGAAAAAGCTCCCACCTGGGCATTGGTCTAGAGCCCTGGGGTAGAGTGAGGTGGTGCCCAGCCTGACCTTAGTGGCCTCCAGGTGCTCAACCATCACAGCCAGCTCTCACGGGAGCCAGACAGACAAGGGCACCAATGTGGATCTGGGCCCCAAATGGGCTGATCTGTCAGGATGGGGAGATTTAGGATTCCTGGGTGATGAGGGAGAGCTGATAGCTACAGATCCCTCCAGGTGTCTTTTCCCTGGTGCGGAGCCAGCTGGGGGATGAGGGCAGAGATCATCGTCAAAGCAGGTGGGTCTAGGAATAATTGGAGGGGTCCTGGAGGGATCCCATTTCCCCCAGACCCCGCCTAAAGTACATTCCTCATTCCTCATTGCTAGTGTTGGCCTGGGAAGCCTTTGCTGGCTTATGTTACAGTTTTGGGCCCCAGTTTGTTCCATGTGTAAAATGGGTAGAACTAGGCCATGAAGTACCATAGAGAAACAGCCCTAGATCAAGGGTCTCTGACATAAATTCTCATCCTCAGGACTCTGGCAAAGCCCTGCCATCTCTGGGCTTCAGATTCCCCACATGTCAAATGAGGGAGTATCTCCAAAGACTGATGTCCTCTCTTAGTCACTGTAAAGCGACTGACCTCCTGTCCTTTCTCAAGGAAGGGCAAGTTTAGCAAAGGAGGCAGGGAGGGGAAGCCTAGGGAAGAGGGTGAGAATGTGAAGTATGAACCTCACCAGTGCGACAGCTTGGCCCTGACCTGGGCTTGCTGGAGGCCTCCTCTCTGAACTCCACCAAATGCCTGGCTGAGACTCGAATAGTGTGGCTGACTGGGTGGGGAGCTGTCCAATCAACTGCACCTCTCTCCTCCTATAAACCGGGCTCTGAGTTCCAAAGGGCATCCAACAGTAGACCCCAGCTGGGACGCCTGTCCCAGAGTTTGTGCAAGTTGCACACAGTTCTACCATGGGACCCCTCGTTGCCACCAGGATGGGGAAAGGTAAATTCGCTTTTCAGTCCGAGTCAGAGAGAGATCTAGTTTTCAGAAGCAGAAGCTGAGTTCTTAGGAATCCCGGAGATCATTCGTTTGAGCGCATAAGGATGCCCAAGTCTGGGCTTGCAACATTTTGGTGTTACTTCATTGAATCCTCACACAAACCTGTAAAGAACAGAGCATCATTCCCCCCATGTGACAGATGCAGGAACTACCACTCAGAGAGGCTAAGTGACGTGTGCAAGGTCACACAGCTAGCGGGCAGCAGGGCCAGAATGTAAAGCCAGGTCTGTCTGACTCCAGATCTGGGCTTCACGCTTCCTCCCTTGTCAGAAGAAGGGGTGCGACCTTGTGCTCTGGGGGTACAGGAGCCTGAGAGATCATTCTACCAGCAAGGACTGGGGAGAGGACTGGGACCTTTGCACCTGCTGTCTGCTTTAGCTAAAAACCCTTCCCTTAGAAAATTGCCTTGCTGAATCCCACACTTTGCTGGGGTCTCAGCTTAAGGGGCACTGTCCCAGGAAGGCCTTCCTCTGGGGCCACTGAGCAACTCCTCTGTCTCCCACAAAGCCTTTCCCCTGGCCTCAGGTGATGGGTCTCCCTGACACTCATCACCATCTGCAGCACTACCTTGTCTCAGATGTGTATTCAAGTGTTTATTGCTTGTCTCCACCAAAAAAACATGAGGCTTTGTTTGTCTCATTCACCCCCCTCCCCCCATCCTCAAGGCCTAACATAGTGTCTAGCGCTTAGTAGGTGCTCAATGAGTATTTGTTGGCAGAAGGCATGAGTGACTGCCTTTTTCCTTAATAAGGTTAAGAAAAAGGAGTATCTGTGATCTGCCAGGCCTGGAGGAAAGGGTTGACCCTTGGACCCTTAGACATCTCATTCCAAGCGTCGCCGCTGTCAGTTGTCAGCCCAGCGCTTGCACGCGGAGCCGAGGCTGTCTCTGCAGCTTCCAGGGCGCAGGACATGAGTGGCAGATGAAGCAATCCACTAAGGGCTGGGGCGCTGGCCCCACGGTGCTCTGGCTCCGAGCCCAGTGCTCTTTCTAAGAGCCGGGGCAGGGCCCCGCCACGGGAGAGGGGTGCCGAGAGCCCCGCGCCCTCGCCGCGCGTCCCCCGCGGAGCCCGGGGCCGCCCCACCTGGCCCCGCGCCCGGGGCCGCGCCCTCCCTCCC